>NC_081848.1:33427764-33741931 GCF_963259705.1 Myotis daubentonii | reverse complement strand
ATTTAGCTTAATATAGATACAGATGGTTACATATAGAAATATGAGGTTCTGTGCCCAGCACAAGGCAAGTTTTTGATAGCTTCTACTACTCTCTGCTCCCGCTCCCGCTCCTGCTTTCTCACCAAGGTAGGGCTGTAGCTTCATTTTGAGAAAGTCATAAAACCCTTGTCTTGGTTCCTCAATTCGGTCACGTCATTTGATAAGCTAATTTCTGCATTCATGCTTGCAGAGAGGTTCTTTGCCTTTGACAGAGTGACTCATTCCTAATGAGGGACCTGGGGGCAGGTGACCCAGGCAGAAGGCAGGTGGCTGTCTGCTTGTCCATCTGGCCCCTTCCTGGTAATCACTGCTCCAAATCAGATGCTTAATTAGCATTCACGGGAGCCCGTCTGCAGTAAAGGATACTGAACAAGAAAAGCTGAAGCCTGAGACCGAGACCCAGCTCTGCCAGCAGCCCTGCTGACCTTTGACCTGAAGGGAGTCTCCATCTCCCTAAACTCTGATTTCGTCACCTCTAAAATGGGGAAGCATTGGCCCTGTCTCTGTCACAGGGTGTGAATAAGCACCATAATGACTTGTTGAATGCCTGTGGCAAAGTGAACTCACCGCTGGTCCTTAGTTATTACTCCTACTTGTGATGCCACTTTGTCATCCTTAGAGGCTCGTGCCGATTGCCTGCTTGGTTGGTGCCGTGGGAATCATCAGCCCCAGATTTAAACATCGATCAAGTACTTCCTCTCTGAGACTTCTGCAATCAGCCTCCACCCCGGAGTCGGCAGAGACAGGCTGGGTTCCTACATTTAAGGATGATGCCACCAAACTATTTGCTTACTCCAGGACATAGCCTCACTCTCCTTTGCAATTTGGATTTTTGTTTGTTTTCACCATTGTAGTTAGTAGCTCACTTTCTTGATTATAAGGAAATATTTTTCCCAGTGCCCTCTTCTTCACAGTTGATTCAGTTTTGGAAACCAGTGTGTGACAAATTTTAACACGCACGAAATCACTGGGGAACCTTGTCAAATGCAGATTCTGGTTCAGTAGGTCTGGGAAGGAGCCTGAAATTCTGTATTTCCAACAAGCTCCAGGCGAGCGCCTCTGGTCCCAGAACACACTCTATGGAGAAGGTGTACGCTGCCGTCTGTGGATGCACAGGACTGGCTGTCTTGATGTGGAGACTTCTGTGAGCCCTTAACAGAGGGGAGGGGGACGTGCAGCATGCACACAGCCCTCTGCAGGCTGCCCAGGAAAGCTGGCCCCAAAGCCCAGCTCTTGCCACTGCTCTGTGTTGCTCTTTGTTCAGTGGAACATAGTAACAAATCATTCTAGGATTCAGGCAGGAAATACACAAAAACGAGTGTTATTAAACTAGTGTCATAAGGGGTCAACTTTGGCACACCAGTGACTGGGACAGTACTAGAATTCTCTGCTTGTGGTCTTGCTTCAGATGATTCGGAGAAATATACAATGTCGACGAGGGCAGACTCACAGCTGTCTCATTACCCTGTCCCATTGCCTTTGCAGCCTGGAATTCATTGCTGGGCATCAGTCCGTACTCGGGAGAAGGGCTGAGACACAGTACTGACGATGTTGGCCTTCGTCTGAGGCTCTGGCCAAAACTCCAGGGATATAAAGTGATGAACTGAAAGGGGATTTGGAGATTATCTGCGGTTTCAATATCAAGGTCATGCCTGACACCACATAACTAAGAATTCATTCTATAAAATATCAAGGCGATTACAGGCCTATAACATTAATTTTCTCTTTTCAACCACTGCTCTTTCTCAGTCTTCTTAAAATGTCTCCTGGGTAGAAGGTAATAACAGGAACAGGGACATAATTACCTCATAGGTTTAGGCTCCACATTTACTCTTTTTTTAAAAAGCTGTGTTTAACTTACCTCTTAGTTCTTATAAAATGTTTTTGATTTAAGTCTCCAGGCCAGGAAACCACCACTTCCAAGGGAATAAAACTCTGCATATGGTTCTAAGGAATGTGTTTTAAATGCCCTGACTTGTAAGCAAAGAAGAGAAGGTCCTATTGTACCATTGTACTTTGAAGCAGATCTTTGACAAATCCAATATTTAGTGTATTGCAAAGCAAACAAACTCCCCATCTCCCCAGTTCTCCCACGAGCATATGGATTGTCCTGTGTCTTGACCAATTGTCCAAGTTGTTTCTTGCTTCCTGAATTCTTGCCTCCTATTAGGCATATCAGTACTGGAATACTAACCTCTATATCTTACACCAATCTGTCCCCCTCTCCCTTTTGTTCACCTGCCCTGCTAGTCTGTGCTAACTTGTCATTTTAATCTCTTTCCCAGGCAACAAAACTGGATATAGGTGGGCCAGTCAGGTAGCCAATAGGATTGGGTGGGGATATGTTTTGTGTCAATCTCAGCCTATGGATAATGAAGTTATTGGCTGGGAATGTCTAGGGGCACTCACCTGGGCCCACAGAGAGCCTCCACAGACACCTCCCTTTTCAAAACCTATGTTGTAACCCTTGTGGTTCTTATTATGATAGCAAGATACCCTCAGCAATAGTCATCCAGAAACTTTGAAAAAACACGGTTTATTACGTACAGATCCTGGAGGGTGCACGCACACCTGGGGCCACAAAGAGAAGTTGTGGGGGTTGGGTGGATGTGGGGGGGGGGAGAAAGGGAACATGGGCCTAGGGTTATGCTTTTATCATGTTCGAGGGTGAGGTTTCTAGGATTTCACAGGTTTATTCTTTATTAGGGATGTAAACTATAAGAATGGGAATTAAAGTACGGAAAGGGAAATGCAAGTGGCCAAAAGGACAGTTATCTAAGTCAACTGGAGATCTCTAAAGCAAAGGAAACTTCAGGGACATGAAGCCTGGTTCTTTATCTAGTTGTGTAGCTGGCAATGTGTTTGTTGGAAATAGCGGCTTTGACGTTGATGCCTGTGCAACCAAGTACTCAGTGTCAGACAGCTGCTTGATAATCAAGAACTCCCACTGCCAGGGCTCACACACAGACTGAGAGGACAGTAGGACAGAGTCAGGGACTCTGAGAAGAGACGCCCTTTCCCCATAACGGTTCTTCCCAGGGTGTGAGCAATGGGGCAAACCATGCACAGGTCTGTGTTGGACTCTTAGGTATCAAGGTCACCCTTTCAAGATCTTTATGCACTCACTGTCTGTTCTAAAGTCTCCGTGTTTTAGCAAAAAACAACAACATTCTGCTATAAGGCCTTTCTTTCTGTATTACAGCATCTAAAGCCTGGCTCCAAGCAGGTGTTACTGCTTGCTGAGCAGAGGGTAAAGAATGACAACTAGATAAATGAATTATAAGAAATGCCAGCTCTTTTTGCAAATGTTTTCTTTTAAAAAAATTATTTATTTATTTATTATTTATTTTTAAACCTTTATTGTGGAGAGTATTTCCCCCCCCTCCCCATTGCCCCCCTCCACCCAGTTCCCACCCTGCCCCATGCTTTCACCATCCTCCTGTGTCCATATGTAAGATCTCTGGTTAATCTCTTCCTACCACCCCCAACCATCCTTTTCCCTATGAGATTCCTCAGTCTCTTCCATGTTTCCATGCCTCTGATTCCATTTTATTCACCAGTTTATTTTGTTCATTAGATTTCTTGTTTGTTTATTTTGATTTTTAGATTCAGTTGTTGATAGATATGTATTTGTTGCCATTTATTGTTCATATTTCTCCTCCTCCTTCTTCTTCTTCTTCTTCTTCTTCTTCTTCTTCTTCTTCTTCTTCTTCTTCTTCTTCTTCTTCTTCTTCTTCCTCTTCTTAAACAATACCCTTCAACATTTCATGTAATACTGGTTGGGGGTGATGAACTCATATTCCAAATCGTTGATTTGATTCTTGGAATCCTCTACTCTGTTGAATCCCTATAAATTATTCTTTATTTTCTTGTCTGTGAAGCTTTTATCTGACCCTCAATTCTAAATGAGAGCTTTGCTGAGTAGAGTAATCTTGGTTGTAGGTCCTTGCTATTCATCACTTTTGAATATTTCTTGCCATTCCCTTCTGGCCTACAGAGTTTCTTTTGAGAAATCAGCTGATATTCGTATGTAGGTAACTCACTCCCTTGTAGGTAATTCACTTCTTCTCTTTTGCTGCTTTTAAGCGTTTAAGATTCTCTATTTGGCATTTTAATTATGATGTGTCTTGGTGTGGGCCTCTTTGGGTTCCTTTTGTTTAGGGCTCTCTTCCTGGACTTGTAAGTCTTATTTCTTTCACCAGGTAGGGGAAAATAGTGTCTCCTTACACCAAGCATGTCAAATTCAAAGGCTAACACAGGTCAAATAAATAATGTTTAAATTTATGTGGGCCGCAGAAAACCAAAAGCTTCAATTTTCATAGAAATGTAGTTTTATTTCGATAGAGACATGCTGAATACAAAGGGCTGAAATGAATGAGTAATCGGTAACATAAAATAATAGAACATTTTAATAAAAATTAATATTTTTTCTTGAACATTAACTTACCAGACACTGAATAACTGCACAAATTAATAAGCGTAACACAAATACACCTATTTTTCTTGTTCTCCAAAAGCAAAATATTTCCTGTTGCATACACCAAACAAGTCAGTCAAAGACTAATGACATGGCAATTGGCTGCTAAAATATTTGCTGCTAGTATTAGTGGAGAGAAATGGTGCACCTGTGTGTAAGGCGCATAAGGGAAATGAATGCAACACAATTATAGTAATCAGTCATTAGTGAATGTTGTAGTTTGTTATTAATAATTATGTATAATAGGGTATTGTAAAAATTAAGATATGAAGCTTTAATTAAAACATTTCTTACATACAGTTATATTGGCTGGGCCGCAAAAATATTTGCTGCGGGCCAAATGTGGCCTGCGGGCCATGAGTTTTACATGCTTGCCTTACACTATTCATATTTTTGGATTCTTTTTTTGTTGTTGTTCTTCTGATTGGGTGATTTTTGCTTCCTCATATTCCAAATCGTTGATTTGATTCTTGGAATCCTCTACTCTGTTGAATCCCTATAAATTATTCTTTATTTCAGTTAGTGTACACTTAATTTCTGATTGGTCCTTTCTTTTTTTTTTTAAAATATATTTTATTGATTTTTTACAGAGAGGAAGGGAGAGAGATAGAGAGTCAGAAACATCGATGGGAGAGAAACATCGATCAGCTGCCTCCTGCACATCTCCTACCGGGGATGTGCCCGCAACCCAGGTACATGCCCTTGACCGGAATCGAACCTGGGACCCCTCAGTCCACAGGCCGACGCTCTATCCACTGAGCCAAACCGGTTTCGGCATGGTCCTTTCTTATGTCTTTGACATTCTCACTAAGATTCTTGAAACTCTCACTAAGTCTCTTTTTTTTTTCCTCACTAAGTCTCTTGAAGCGCTCATGAATATACTTGAGTAACCTTATAACCATGATTTTGAATTCTATCTGTATCCAGTAGTTTGCTTGGTTCCATTTCTCTCATTTGTGACATGTCTATTTGTCTCCGCATTTGGCTGCTTCCCTGTGTTTGTGTCTATGTATTAGGTAGAGCTGCTATGTCTCCTGCAGTTGGTTGAGTGGCCGTGTGGAGTAGGTGTCCTGTAGGGCCCAGTGGCTCAGCCTGCCCAGTCACTGAGCTGGGCATACTATGTGCACACCTGTGTGGGCCGTGTGTAGTCTTGTAGTTGAGTCTTGATTGCTGTTGGCATCTCTGGGAGGAATTGACCTCCAGGCCAATTGACTGTGAGGATCAGCTGTGATGACAGTGAGAGAGCTGTTGTAGCCACAAATGATCCTCTATGGCAGTGGTTCTCAACCTCTGGCCCTTTAAATACAGTTTTTCATGTTGTGACCCAACCATAAAATTATTTTCGTTGCTACTTCATAACTGTAATGTTGCTACTGTTATGAATCATAATGTAAATATCTGATATGCAGGATGGTCTTAGGCGATCCCTGTGAAAGGGTCGTTCGACTGCCAAAAGGGTTGCGACCCACAGGTTGAGAACTGCTGCTCTATGGAGCAGGACTTGCTTCAGTGGGGCTTTGGTGCTCACTGAATCTGCCTCTTAAGTGTGTTGCTTGTGGATGTGTAGAATTGTAATCTGCTATGGTCTGAAGCTGTCCACGGGGTGCACTGACTCTAGGGCCTGCAGGGTGGGACAAAGTCAGCCACTGACTGGAGTTATCCCGTAGGAGCTATTTGTATTGGGCTTGGAGGTGCCAGGCAAGGCCCAGCTGTGAAGCAAGGCAGGCTGGTGCTAGTACTGGGTGTTGGGCCTTTTATTGATAGGGTTTGGGGCATGCTGACCCAGTGGCAGCTTGAGAGATTTTGGAAAAGTCTGAAACCTAAGCAGAGACAGGCCATTCACATGGAAAAGCTGGTGCAAACAGATTGGGTGGGGCTGCAAATTGGATGGGCGGGGTCTTCAGGAATCACTAGGTGAAGCAAACAGTGTGGGCCACGCTGGTATGGCTGCCAGTCAGCCCTGGGACAAGGAAAGTTCCAGCACAGGAACAATGACCCCTGAGAGCACCCCTGTCTGGGAGAAAGCTGCCCCGGAGTTCCTGCTCTGATACCAGACAATCCAGTTCCTGCCCATATGTGTCTGGGTTCCCCAGAGCCACGCAGCCCTGGACCTCAGAGCAAGCAAGTCCAAGTAAGTTCGTGCGCCAGCCCTTTAAAAGGAACACCTGAGTCTCTAGCAGCCTCTTTGTCCCTCACCTACAATCTCTGCTGGTTTTACAGCCCAAAGTTATGGGGTCTTCTCTTTCCAGCTCTGGGACCCTGGGCTGGGGGTCTGGTGTGGGGCTGGGGATTACTTGTTCCTTGGAGGCTGCCTCTGCAGAGAGGATCTCGTTCCCAATTTAAAAAGTGGCAGCTGTGGCTGTTGGACCGGCCCATTCTGCGCCCCCACCCCTCCTACCGTCTCGGTGTGCTTTCTTCTGTACTGTTTAGTTGTCGGACTTCCATACAGCCAGCTTTCAGGCGGTTCTGCGTGATGGTTGTTCTGTATTTCAGTTGTAATTTTGATGTGCTTGTGGGAGGCGGGGAGTGCAGGTGTTTACCTACGCTGCCATCTTGGTTCCTGCCCCTAATGTTTTCTTTGTAGGGCATCTTAAATTAAGCAACTGCTGGCCTTTCTTTGCATGAAATGTTGGTTGAAACACTGTATATTTTAATGTGTTGATTGACTCCAAGTTTAAAATATGATGTGTTTTGTATAACTTTATACTGTGAAAATTTTCAGATAGTGAAAAACTAATCCACTAATTGTTAAGGAAAAGACTGTGGACTTGAAGCCAGATTTGGTGGCAATAGTCCATTAGGATGAGTCTATTGTAAGGAGAAACGGGTTTGGAAAGACGGAGGGGAGACATTTTCTTCATCTGGGGGTTATACATACCAGAAGTCCCCGATGAAGGAGCACGGTGACATGCAGAATCTCTGCAGAGAGATCACTAAGATGCAGGAGTAACCCGTGGAAAGCAAACACTCCAATTAAGATCCAACCTTTTAACTTGTTGGTTTCATGTTCTTTTCTGAATAGAAATCAGCTGTTCTCTCTGAGGGACTGTTGAGTCTGTTACCAAGGAATCCTTAATTATAATTTGCTATTTAAAGCCACAGAGGGTTAAGATCTTTAATGCCCTGGCACCCCCATGAAAATAAAGTATTTTTATTCCCTTCCTTAGATGCAAGTCAGGTCCATTGTATTTTGTGAAAATAAAATCTATGCCTCGTTGTTTGGAGGTTAGCTTTCTGCTGTGCAGTTTCACACAGGTGATCGTTTGGTCCAGGCAAGACCAGAAACCAGAACCTGGAAGACAGGCCTTAAACAGGAGGGCAAGGAGAGGACAGGGGTTCTCTTCAGGGACAGGGGTTCTCTGAGGGTTGGCTGTTTTGGCTGTGAGTAGTTTAGACAAATGATGTTCTGATGGGTCGGTATTAGTTGTGAAGCATGTTGCAAATCATTTGTCCTTTAAGTTGTTTTTTCCTCATATGCAAGAATACCTCCAATTTGTTAATGCTATTTGTGGGAATTATTTTGGCAGGAGAGAAATAGTTTTGGTACAGAAAAAGGACTAAGCAACATACACCGTATAAGCCATGGGCCATCGGGTCATGCTAATTTGACTTAGAATCTTGTCAGAGCCAGCAGCAAGAGCACCGCACAGCTCTGCTGCTCTGACTGGCTCTGAGTATCTCTGAGTTGCTGTGAGTCCATGTATTCTTCTAAATTCTCCCATTCCACTATGCCAGGCTGTTCCTGCTTGAATCCTGTCAAATGTACTAACTGTTGGGAACTTAGTCCAAGTTCGTCCTTTATCCTCTGCTCATTAGATACAGGTGTTGGGTCTGAGCCCGTCTGCCTGGGGCTGGACCTCCTAGGACGCCGGGTCTTAGATGGAGAAGCCATGAAAACTTGTGGGTGTATAAGAAGGAGTCTTTATTGCAGAAGCCAGTGGCCATATAGCCATCAGACAAGAACAGTCCTCACAGCAAAGTCCATACATGAAGGCAGCCAGACACCAGCTGGTGAATATATATCTTTCCCATAAAGTAGCATCAGTCTCTGTACCCACAGCTATTATCTGATTAGCCGCACGCTGCCTTCTAGACTCACCGCCTTACATCATAGCAGTACCTGAGCTCTACAGCTTCTCCTGTCTCTCCTGCCCAGCTGCTCTCTCTAGCAGACTTCTTCACACACTCCATCCTAGCTGCTCTCTCCATACTCCAGCCTAGCTGGTCAGTAGCCTACTTTCACACTATTTAGACAAAGAAGGCTTCGTGCCAACAGTGACTTCAATCATATTTGCTACAGAAGGGGCACAGTGTCCTGTGTGTCCTTGTACCCGCTCATGGTATCTTGGCCTGATTAGGATTCCCAGGCTCAGAGTCCTTGGACATCCCATTTAGGCATATGCCTAGAGCAGCCTTTGGCCATTCTGGTGGTCCCATAACAAGGCCTCTGTGGTCCCATTGACCTTGACTATCCGGGGACCTGGCATGGTTCTCACAAATCTTAAAAATAAAATAAAATAAAAGACTGTGGCAAATTAAATTCAAGATTTTGATTTCCCTTGTGAAGAATGTGGGCCAGGGCTCAGGAAACTGAAAAGAACAGGTGTACGTTGACTTTTGGGAAGAGCCACCAGCTCTGCGGTTGCTTTGCTCCAGTCTGGAGCCTTGCCTGATATTGGTCCTCTTTAGTAGGTGTGCGGTGGATGTTTCACATTTTACTAGCTGTCTCAGGTGGGTGAAGAGGGTCTGTGCATTGGCTTGTGTGACTCTAAAACTCAGGCCTGTGAGGAAAAGTGAGGAGGCAGCATAGAGCAGGGCTTAATGTTCTGCAGTTCTCAGCAGGATTGGTAGCCCCTCGGGGCCGACTGAGTGCATGTCTGGAAATGCCCAGCAGTTTAGCTGGCCACTAAGCTCATCCCTTAAATGAGATTATCTGTTTTTTCCCTTTTGTTATCCCCAATCTTTAGCAAAGTTTGACCAAATATTCTAACTTTGTTTCAACTGTGCTAAGGGGAATTAGGGACAAAGTCTGGATTTGTCATGGGCTGAAACATTTTTTAAAAAAACTTTATCTGCCAAAACCGGTTTGGCTCAGTGGATGGAGCGTCGGCCTGCGGACTGAAGGGTCCCAGGTTCGATTCCGGTCAAGGGCATGTGCCTGGGTTGCGGGCACATCCCCAGTGGGAGATGTGCAGGAGGCAGCTGATCGATGTTTCTATCTCATCGATGTTTCTAACTCTCTATCTCTCTCCCTTCCTCTCTGTGAAAAATCAATAAAATATATGTTAAAAAAACAAAAACAAAAACAAAAACAAAAAAACAACAACAACAAAAAAAACTTTATCTTTTGTTGAAAGTACTATAGATGTCCCTTTTTCTTTGTCCACTGACCCCCCTCCACCTTATTCCTGCCCCCTCCCTAAGCCTCCACCCCACTATTGTGTGTCCATGGGTTATGTGTATCCTATATAATAAAGAGGTAATATGCGAATTGGCCACCACGCCCTTGCACAAGATGGTAGCCCCCATGTGGTCACAAGATGGCTGCCACAAGATGGCTGGCAGGGGAGGACAGTTGGGGGTGACCGGGCCAGTAGGGGAGGGCAGTTAGGGGCCAGCGGGCCAGCAGGGGAGGGCAGTTAGGGGTGACCAGGCTGGCAGGGGAGGGCAGTTGGGGCGACCGGGCCAGCAGGGGAGGGCAGTTGGGGGAAGCCAGGCCTGCAGGGGAGGGAGGGAAGTTGGGGGGGACCAGGCCTGTAGGGGATGGCAATTAGGGGTGACCAAGCTAGCAGGGGAGGGCAGTTAGGGGCAATGGCGCTGGCGGGGGAGCAGTTAGGCTTAGATTAGGCTGGCAGGGGAGTGCTCACGGGGTGATCAGGCTGGCAGGCAGAAGCAGTTTGGGGCAGTCAGGCTGGTAGGCAGGCAAGCGGTTGGGAGCCAGCAGTCCCAGATTGTGAGAGGGATGTCTGACTGCCAGGCCTAAACTGGCAGTCGGACATCCCCCAAGGGGTCCCAGATTGGAGAGGGTTCAGGGTGGGCTGAGGGACACTCCTCTCCCCCGCTGTGCATCAATTTCATGCACTGGGCCTCTAGTATGCATATAAGATCTTTGCTTAATCTCTCCCTATGCCCACCCCCTTCCCTCTGAGATTCATCATTCTGTGCCATGTTTCCATGCCTCTGCTTCTGTTTTATTCATCAGTTTATTTTGGTCATTAGATTTCTTATTTATTTATTTATTTATTTATTTATTAATATAGTTTTTATTGATTAAGATATTACATATGTGTCCTTGTCCCCACGTTACCCTCTACCCACACCCCCCCCCCCCCCCCCCGCTCATGCCCTCACCCCCTCGTTGTCCGTGTCCATTGGTTAGGCCTATATGCTTGCATATAAGTCCTTTGGTTGATCTTTCCCCCTTGCCCCCACCCTCCCCTACCTTCCCTCCAAGGCCCGACAGTCCAATCAATGCCTCTCTGTCTCTGGATCAGTCCTTGTTCATCAGTTTATGTTGTTCATTATATTCCACAAATGAGTGAGATCCTGTGGTATTTATCCGCTCTCCAGTTCCATCCATGCTGTGGCAAATGGTAAGAGTTCCTTTTTCTTCTTCCTCTTCTTAAAGAATACCTTTCAGCATTTCATATAATGCTGGTTTGGTGGTGATGAATTCCTTTAGCTTTTTCTTATCCGTAAAGCTCTTTATCTGACCTTCTATTCTGAATGATAGCTTTGCTGGATAAAGTAATCTTGGTTGCAGGTTCTTGCTATTCATCACTTTGAATATTTCTTGCCACTCTCTTCTGGCCTGCATGGTTTCTGTTGAGAAATCAGCTGACAGTCGTATGGGTACTCCCTTGTAGGTAGGTAACTGACTGTCTTTCTCTTGCTGCTTTTAAGATTCTCTCTTTATCTTTTGCTCTTGGCATTTTAATTATGATGTGTCTTGGTGTGGTCCTCTTTGGATTCCTTTTGTTTGGGGTTCTCTGCGCTTCCTGGACTTGTAAGTCCATTTCTTTCACCAGGTAGGGGAAGTTTTCTGTCATTATTTCTTCAAAAAGGTTTTCAATATCTTGCCCTCTCTCTCCTTCTGGTACCCCTATAATTCTGATGTTGGTATGCTTGAAGTTGTCCCAGAGGCTCCTTACACTATCTTCATATTTTTGGAATCTCTTTTCTTTTTTCTTTTTCGGTTGGGTATTTTTTGTTTCTTTGTATTTCAAATCTTTGACTTGATTCTTGGGATCCTCTTGTCTGCTGTTGGATCTCTGTAAATTATTCTTTATTTCAGTCAGTGTATGCTTAATTTCTAGTTGGTCCTTTTTCATGTCCTCCATGGTCTCACTATACTTATTGAGGGATTCATTAAATTTATCGGCGGTTTCCATAAAATTCTTGAAAAACCTTATAAACGTGGCCTTGAACTCTATACCCAGTCGTTTGCTTTCCTCCATTTCTGCCATTTGTGACCTGTTTCTTTGTCTCCGCATTTTGACTGCTTCCCTGTGTTGATAGAGTGGCCCTGCGTGCCAGGTGTCCTGTAGGGCCCAGTGGCTCAGCCTCCCCAGTTACCTGAGGTGGACACTCTTGGTGAGTTATGCCTTGGTTGTTGTAGGATCACTGGGAGGAATTGACCTCCAGGCCAATTGGCTGTGAGAATCAGCTGTGTCTGAAGTGGGAGAACTTCTGTGCTGAAGACACCCTTCTGGGGCAAGACTTGCTTCAGTGGGGCTTTGGTGCTCACTGAGTCTGCTCCCTGAGTGTGTCCCTTATGGATCTAAGGAGTTGCAATCTGGATGGTCCCCCTCTGACCACTGGGTACAGTGGCTCCTGGATCTAAGGAGGTGCTAATTCAGCCTCTGCCTGAGGCCACACAGCAGGAGCCACAGGAGGCTCAGCTGTGAAGCAATGCAAGCCGCTGTGGGGCCTTGGGCCTTCTCTTGGAAGTTCTGGGTCTGCCTGGCGCAGCTGCAGTTAGGTAATTATCAGTTTGCAAAGGGCGGGTACATTCACATGCAAAAGCCTCTGCTGCAGCCTGGGTGGGGCGGGGTCTCAGGGAATCAAAGGGCGGAGCAAGCAGCTATGACGGATTCTCAGCCCAGCCCTAAGGAGTCGAGCGTCTCAGTGACCCGATAATTGCTGCAAGCACCTCTGAGGGAAAGCTGCCCTCAAGTTTGCCCGCTGCCCGACAGTCCAGCTTCTCCCCGTATGAGTCCTGGGTCCCCAGAGACTTCCCGGAACCGGAGTTCAGAGCAGTCGGGAGCTTGTGGCTCCCTCCAGATTCAAAAAGATAGCCGCGTCCTCAGGTGCCACCCCCTTTCCGCGCACACGAGCTGCCGTACCTCTGCACTTCACCTCCGCAGCTCCTCTGGCTCTCAGTGTGCTTTTCTTTCCTTCTAGTTGTAGAATTTACACTCAGCCAGCCTTCCTGTTGTTCTGGATGATGTCCGCTCTGTCCTTTTGTGGTATTTTTCAATTGTTGTGGGAGGCGGCAATTTCCTGGTGTTTATCTATGCCGCCATCTTAGTTTCTCTATTTATTTATTTATTTATTTATTTATTTATTTATTTATTTTAGATTTAATTGTTGATAGATATGTATTTATTGCCATTCTATTGTTTATATATATTTCTTCTTTTTCTTGTTCTTCTTCTTGTTCTTCCTCTCCTTAAAGAATACCCTTCAACATTTCATGTAATACTGGTCAGGTGGTGATGAACTCCTTTAGCTTCTTGTCTGTGAAGCTCTTTATCTGACCCTCAATTCTAAATGAGAGCTTTGCTGGGTAGAGTAATCTTGGTTGTAGGTCCTTGCTATTCATCACTTTTGAATATTTCTTGCCACTTCCTTCTGGCCTCCAAAGTTTCTGTTGAGAAATCAGCTGATAGTCATATGGGTGCTCCCTTGTAGGCAACTAACTGCTTTTCTCTTGCTGCTTTTAAGATTCTCTCTTTGTCTTTACCCCTTGACATTTTAATTATGATGTGTCTTGGTGTGGGCCTCTTTGGGTTCCTCTTGCTTGGGACTCTCCATGCTTCCTGGACTTGTAAGTCTATTTCTTTTATCAGATAGGGGAAGATAGTATCTCCTTACACTATCTTTATATTTTTCGATTCTTTTTGCTCTTCTGATTGGGTGTTTTTTTGCTTCCTCATATTCCAAATTGTTGATTTGATTCTCAGAATCCTCACTTTAGAATCCCTGTAAATTATTCTTTATTTCAGTTAGTATATTCTTCATTTCTGACCTGCCCTTTTTCATGTCTTTGACATTCTCACTAAGATCCTTGAAAGTTTCACTAAGCCCTTGAAGCTCTCATGAAGATCCTTGAGTAACCTATAACCATGGTTTTGAATTCTGTATCCAATAGTTTGCTTGGTTCCATTTCTTTCATTTGTGACATGTCTCTTTGTCTCTGCATTTTGGCTGCTTCCCTGTGTTTGTTTCTAAGTATTAGGTAGAGCTGCTATGTCTCCTGGAATTGGTAGAGTGGCCTTGTATAGTAGGTGTCCTGTAGGGCCCAGTGGCTCAGCCTGTCTAGTCACCTGAACTGGGCACTCCAGGTGTGCCCCTGTATGGGATGTGTGCACAGTCTTGTAGTTGAGTCTTAATTGCTGTTGGCATCTCTGGGAGGAATTTACCTCCAGGCCAATTGGCTGTGAGGACCAGCTGCAACTACAGTGGGAGAGCTGCTGTGTAGGAAACACCCCTATGGAGCAGGACTTGCTTCAGTGGGGCTTTGGTGCTCACTGAGTCTGCCTCTTGAGTATGTTGCTTATGGATATGCTATGGTCCGAAGCTGTCTGCAGGGTGCATTGGCTCTAGGGCCTCTAGGGAGGTGCAAAGTCAGCCACTGCCTGGGCCACCCCACAGGGGCTATTTGTATTGGGCTTGGACGTGCCAGGTGAGGCCCAGCTGTGAAGCTTGGAGGCTGGTGGTAGTGCCAGTTCTTGGGCCTTGCATTGATAGGTTTGGGGCATGGTGAAGCCAGTTGCAGCTTAAGAGGTTTCAGCAAAGTCTGAAGCCAGAGCAGGGACAGGCCATTCATATGGAAAAGCTAGTGCTAACAGGTTGGGTGGGGTTGCAAATTGGATGGGGCGGAGTCTCAGGGAATCACCAGGGTGGAGCAAACAGTGTAGGCCACGCTGACATGAACTTCATTATGGCTGCCAGTCAGCCCTGAGGAGGGGAGGTCCTAGCACAGGAAAAATGTCCTCTACAAGCACCCCTGTTTGGGAGCAAGCTGCCTGGGAGATCCTCCCCGATGCCAGACAATCCATTTCCTCCCCCTATGTGTCTAGGTCCCCAAGAGCCACCCAGCACTGGAACTCAGAGGTATGGAGTCTGAGTAGGTTCAGGTCCCCCTCCTACCAGCCTCAGTGTGCTTTCTTCTTTACTTCTTTAGTTGTAGGACTTCCATACAGCCAGCTTTCAGGCAGTTTTGCATGATGGTTGTTATGAATTTTAGTTGTAATTTTGATGTGCTTGTGGGAGGCGGGGAGTACAGGTGTTAACCTACGCTGCCATCTTGGTTTCTGCCCCTAACATTTTCTTTGTAGGGCATCTTAAATTAAGCGACTGCTAGCCTTTCTTTGCATGAAATGTTGGTTAAAATACTGCATATTTTAAGGTGTTGATTGATCCCAAGTTTAAAACATGACATATATTCCTGTGAAGAATTTCAGATAGTGAAAAACCAATCCACCAGTTGTTAAGGAAAAGACTGTTAACTTGAAGTCAGATTTGGTGGTAGTAGTCCATTAGGATGAGTCTATTGTAAGGAGAAATGGGTTTGAAAAGACGGAGGGGAGAAATTTTCTTCATCTGGGGGTTATACATACCAGAAGTCCCCGATGAAGGAGCACGGTGACATGCAGAATCTCTGCAGAGAGATCACTAAGATGCAGGAGTAGCCCGGGGAAAGCAAACACTCCAATTAAGATCCAACCTTTTAACTTGTTGGTTTCATGTTCTTTTCTGAATAGAAATCAGCTGTTCTCTCTGAGGGACTGTTGAGTCTGTTACCAAGGAATCCTTAATTATAATTTGCTATTTAAAGCCACAGAGGGTTAAGATCTTTAATGCCCTGGCACCCCCATGAAAATAAAGTATTTTTATTCCCTTCCTTAGATGCAAGTCAGGTCCATTGTATTTTGTGAAAATAAAATCTATGCCTCGTTGTTTGAAGGTTAGCTTTCTGCTGTGCAGCTTCACACAGGTGATCCTTTGGAACTCTGGAAGAGCAGACGTCACCTGACTCAATGGTCCAGGCAAGACCAGAAATCAGAACCTGGAAGCCAGGCCTTAGACAGGAGGGCGGGAGAGGACGGGGTTCTCTCAGGGTTGGCTGTGAGTAGTTTAGACAAATGATGTTCTGATGGGTCGGTATTAGTTGTGAAGCATGTTGCAAATCATTTGTCCTTTAAGTTGTTTTTTCCTCATATGCAAGAATACCTCCAATTTGTTAATGCTATTTGTGGGAATTATTTTGGCAGGAGAGAAATGATTTTGGTACAGAAAAAGGACTAAGCAACGTGTACTGTGTAAGCCACAGGCCATCGGGTCATGCTAATTTGATCTAGTATCTTAAAATGATCAAATAAAAGACTGTGGCAAATTAAATTCAAGATTTTGATTTCCCTTGTGAAGAATGTGGGCCAGGGCTCAGGAAACTGAAAAGAACAGGTGTACGTTGACTTTTGGGAAGAGCCTCCAGCTCTGCGGTTGCTTTGCTCCAGTCTGGAGCCTTGCCTGATATTGGTCCTCTTTAGTAGGTGTGCGGTGGATGTTTCCCATTTTACTAGCTGTCTCAGTTGGGTGAAGAGGGTCTCTGCATTGGCTTGTGTGACTCTAAAACTCAGGCCTGTGAGGAAAAGTGAGGAGGCAGCATAGAGCAGGGCTTAATGTTCTGCAGTTCTCAGCAAGAGAGGTAGCCCCTTGGAGCTGGCTGAGTGCATATCCGGAAATGCAAGTCACACCCAACACAACATGAAACAGTATTTATCCTTACTACACGTGAGGTACTCTCATTTCAGTTTCATTAACAAAGTACTGGTCTGCTGACCCCCGTTGGTGGGTGGTCAGCAGCAATTTATTTAATTTTTATTTTTAAAAATATATTTTTATTTATTTCAGAGAGAAAGCGAGAGGGGAGAGAAATAGAAACATCAGTAATGTTAGAGAATCATTGATCAGCTGTTGTTGTCTCCTGCAAGCCCCACACTGGGGATTGAGTCCGCAACCTGGGCATATGCTCTTACTGGGAATCAAACTGTGACCTCCTGGTTCATAGGTCGAAGCTCAACTGCTGAGCCCCGAAATTCAACAGCAGTTTAGATTAGGGCCTGGCCACTCTGCTCTCAGCATCACCTGGGCTCTTGGCTGCTCCTCCCATCCACTGCATCAGAATCTGCATGGAAGGTGACTTTACAGTTAAAGAATCCTGTAAGTTACCCACAGTGACCCACTCCCTCTTATAGTGTTACATCATAGCAGTGGCGCCTCCTGAGATGTTCCTAAGGGAGAGGTGAGTCACAAAGAACAATGAGTGGGGTTGTGAGACCCAGTAGTCCTGACCCATGGAAGACATTGTCCCCTTGAGAACTTCAAAGACTGTGCTTCTGGTTGTGCTGAGAAAGCTCGTGGCCTCTCTACCAATGTTCCTTAGCTTTGTGCTCCACGGAGGCTTTTAAATTCTGTCACTGAATGTGTTTAGTCTCAGAGTATCTGCAAAGACCATGGATTCTTAGGTAGGTCCTCTTAGCTTCAGAGATATGCAGCCCATTTCTAGCTTTAGAGACTCCTAGAGTGACTGCGTTTTAAAAAGTTACATGCATAGAAATGAAATAAGACATAAAAGTCAAAAGTGTCCTGGTCAGTGTAGCTCAGTTGGTTGGAGGGTCATCCTGTACACCCAAAGGTGGCAGGTTCAATTTCTGGTCAGGGCACATACCCAGGTTTCTGGTTTGGTCCCCAGTTGGGGCTTGTGTGGGAGGCAACCGATCAATGTTTCTCTCTCTCTCTCTCCCTTTCTCTCTTAAAAAATTGTCAAAAGCTATTTTACGCCCCCCTCTCCCCCCGACCCCCCTCACCCCCCATAATTGGAGTGAATCTGGTTGGTACCGTCAATATTAACCCAGGTGAGACTGTGTAAATTAAAAATTGAGTAACTGTCGAAATGTGAGGCCTGCGTTAGGCTTGCAGCCTCAGTCAACAGTCCCACACTGCCCTTGATGGCTCTGCTCAGTCACCAAGCACCAGGGACTGTGACAGGACCTCGGGTGGAGACTGCTGTGGGCTCACAGTGATGGCCAAGGCAGTCTGATCAACAGGCCTGGTTTCCTGAATGGCTGATCCAATTATATGAGAGCTCACCATGAAGGAAAACATACTTCAAAGCGATCGCTTTGCTGGTGAAATTTCACCCCTTCCATGGAGGAATTCGTCTTGATCCTCCAACTGTCAGACTTGTGGCGTGTAAATGTCAATATGATAAAGCATTTGTTAACTTGGAAGGAAGAATTTATCTGGCAGATTCAGGTTCCCAAACTTGACCATTTTGGTATGTTCAGATCAGAGCTGGACTATTTTGTGGCTCCAGTGTCCTGTTCATATAGTGACATCTCTCCAATTTGTACATTTCTTGGCATCTTAAGTATCTGATAAGAAAAAAGTATTCTTCTCTATTTTTAGTATCTTCTGGAACTTCACCATTTTGAAACTGGGGAATTAATTGTTTCATATAGATGTGAGGGCCTTTAAAAAAAAATCTCTTTTAATACATTGTTTGCTCTCAGCAAAATTCCTGGTTAAAAGCGGGCAAGATGGTAGCAAAATATTTTAAAATATGCAAAAGCACCACTTCCAGCTCCTCTCAGGAGGGCCAGCATCTCAGAGCAAGCCCACTCTAACTACACTCCAGCTCTGAAATCAGAACAAATTGGATAAAAATAGAAATGAGCAATTCTATTCTTTATGAAATCTGACAAATTATGTGTTGGGAGGAAAGGATTTGCTATCATGTGTAGAATAGTTTAATATTTATATCTGATGATAAAACCATGACATGTTTATAACCATTCTATCAAGCATGTTTACAACAGGGCCACTGCTCACAGCTGAACACGCAATAAATATGCACAGACACACCGGGTATGAAATATACATCTTGATTTTATAATCGTGTGTGCTTTATTTTTTACACAAATGGAATGGAAGTGTCGAATATTTACACTTAACAGGAGTGTAAGCTGTGCAGTGTCTCCGTAAACTCCAGCCAGGCAAGGAGTCTTTCCCCTCCCTCCCATCCTGCACTACAGTAGCTCGATGGAGGAACATCCTGTCTGAGAGAAGCACAAAACTGTCTAACCAGGGTACAGTCTGGTGCACTCACTTAGGAAACACAAATTCAGAAAGGAGAGAAGAAAAGTTTGCCATCCCATTGGGAGTCAACCTTGCCGGTTGGTTGTCTGTCCTCGTGAGTTGCTAGGGAGATTCTGAATTCTCTCTTAGAGATGAGCTTTGTCTAAATTGTCCACCCGTCTTAGCTTGTCCTCAGCTGCTACAAGAAACTGCACAGCTGTACAAGACATGATTTCCGAAGCACAGTTTTCAGTGAGGAAGGATATTTACAGACTGGAGCGAGTGTGTGGGTTTCCATCCACATTCATTCAGACCCAGTGTAGTATGTGTATACATGACATACATACCCCATATACCATACGTACACAGAAGTAAAATGTCTAGCCACAGAATTCTCTAGAGAGTTCTCTGGCTAATCAGTTGTCACAGGAGGTACTCCACATGCTTTAAGGGAAATGTCCCCTTATTTCCCTCTAGGAGAGACAAATTATTATAATAAACTTAGGAACTAGCCTGAGTCCTTGACTTAAATATTTTTGTAGGAATTTAGGCAGGACCAAGACAGGAACAAAAAGATGTTATTTCACCAGCAAGTCCATTCAATCTCACCAGCTGAAAAGCAGAGGGCGGGGTGGGGGGTGGTATTTCACATAAAAATGGGGGGCGGGAGCTTATGAATGGGGAAAAAAAATCTTTCTCCAAATCAAGGTGATGGCATGGCTTCAATGAGAAGGAAGAGTGTTGCTGTCAGAATAATTGTTGGGGCTGGAGTCTGCCTTTATTGGAAGGAAGTGTCCCTAGAGCCATGGGCTGGTGCTGGGAGTGGGCTTGCTTTGGACCAGCCTTCCGGCAGAGGGGGCACCCAGGTGCCGCAGAGCCCAGAGCACATGCAGCGTCACTGCCAGGACAGCGGTGCAGGCTGGCTCAGTGGGGCAGGACCTCATGCTCAGCATTGCCTTCTGGGCTGCGTAGGTGAAATGGTGACCCCAAGTATTTGTGTCACTAGTCCAGCTTATGGACTTGCTGTCTGAATCAGCCACGAGCCCTTATAGGACAGAAACATTAAGAAGTGCGGTGTTGGAGAGGAGATGACCAGAAATGTGAGGAAAAGAGAAAGAACGGGAAAGGAGCCCAGCCAATGTGGCTCAGTAGTTGAGCATCGACCTTTGAACCGGGAGATCACAGTTTGATTCCTGGTCAGGGCACATGCCTGAGTTGTGGGCTTGTTCCCCAGTGTAGGAGGCGGCCGATCAATAATTCTATCATCATGCTTGTTTCTCTCTCTCTCTCCCTCTCCCTTCCTCTCTGAAATAATAAAAAAAAAAAGAGTGGGAAAGGAGGGGAAGAGGAATAAGAAGGGGAAAGAGACAGAATAAAGAAGAGACAGACAAAGAGATGGGTAATAAAGGGGAGAAGTAAAGAAGGGCTATAGGAAAGTCAACAACTTAGAGAAGACAGGAAGGAAGGCTCAAAGGAGAGGTAACAAAAACATCTGTGGAATGAGATGGAAAGAGAAGGGGAGAGCAGAGGAAGAATGAGAAAGAACCAGAGGTGAGAGCCAGAGGAGCGGAGAGCTCTTCCCTGGCTTCGAGTCCTTTAGGGCTGGCAGTGGGATCTGAGACAGCTCACAGGCACCTGAGTGCAGCTTCGTAAAGATGGCTCACTAAACACATGGAGCCGACCCAAGAACTTGGGGCTGGGAGAAAAGGCCTGCAAAGAGGTGGCCGACAAATCCCACGGGAGAAGAGCAAAAAACAGGTGCCCCTGCAATTAGCTGACAAGTGGGGTTTTGAATTTGGTAAAGCTGAGACCCCCGTGGTGCTACACATTGTACCAGAGCATGAAAAATAGCACCAGTGACACGATCTGGCACTTTTCCGAAAGGGCCCAGCATGGGAAGGTGACATTGCGCCCCCAGCAAGCCTTCAGATTGGAGAGAGCTCCGGACAAAGTTTGCAGTGTTAGCACCAGTCTGGCCCCAGGCTCCAAGTGCATTGGCACCAGATGTGATCTGGGTAACTCTCCTGCCGATTCCACACGAGTTGTCAGGTTTGCTGCAAAATACACCCGTTCACTGGAGCCATAGAGACCTCAACGTTGGGAGGCGCAAGACAACACAACAAATGGAGGTGTAAATTCTATAGGAAAAGACCCTCTCACCAATTTGCTTGGTGATTCTTCAAGCAAATATATATGTATATATATTTATATAAATCTACATAAAAAAATCAGTGCAAATGCCAATTCTAGTCTGAAAGCATCTACACTAGGAAAATAAATAAATATATTACTACAAAACCAAGGGTTGGTGGTTCAGTTTGATTGTACTCAGCCACAACAATACTTAATATTAAATGAAAAGCACATCGCACGACCCGCGGAAACATCTACTCGTTAATGACAGTCCTTTAAATAAATGGTTGCATGCTCAGTTGAGAAACCAAAGGAGTAATCATGGTGGCCTAAAGATAGAGCTGGGACCAGGAATGGCATTCTGGTGGCAGGAAAGGTCTGGGAGCAATATCGATGAAAGGAGACCTCGACCTGAAACTGGCTAATGGCAAATGTGGTCACCTCTTTAACACTTGGAGCAATCTAAGGGAATTTCTAGAAATTTAACTTTCATTAGAGGGTAAGTACTTTGCCAGCCCTTTCATTAGCAAAGGCAGCCTCAAGACTACAGGTAGATGCATGATTTTGCTTTTCCGTGTTTGTTTTGGTGACTGCAGCCAGGCAGAGAATGGTAGTTAGTGTAAGATGAACACTGCCTGTTTTTGGAAAGAGACCCTCATTCTGAGCTCTAATGTTCTTCCTGTGAAAAGCCCCACCACCGCTGATGGCTCTGTCTCTTGCTTTGCCACCCCAGCCTGCATGCTGGTTTGCTGCACAGTGTGGCAGAATTCCTGCCAGGTCTGGATGTACCCCAGGAATAAGGCGATGGGGCTGAGTCTGGGCCTGCATAGAACCCAGAGTTGAGTGGTTATTGAGATTACAGAAAAGTCTCTCTCTAAACACCTTGGGCACAAGCAAAGCTAATGTCACCACCGGCTCTAATGTAGGATATAGGCTTTGGGAGGTTCCCTCCTTTTAAAAAAATCATTATTATAATCGCTAAAAAATAAACTTGGTCCAGGTGCAGCCCTCAAGAAAGGCAGTTTAATTGGTTGACCTCTAAGTCATTAGTTGTCTTTCCTTACTGTTCTCTTCTTTGCCCTGTATACAGAAACAAATCTGCACCCCTCAACCCCAACCAGATAATTTTCTCTCTCTCTTCCTCAAAGAAATAGTGCATCCTGGGACAGATCTCTCTATGACTCTGTAGCATCTCTGGCTGTTATAAAACCTGTTACTTGTGAAACAGACAAATTAAAGTGTCCTAATTACTCACGATTGGCCAAAATACTACATGACCCTTTAAGAATTGTATGTAAGTAACTAGGAACAAAGTTATTCAGCTATTTGCATGGCAGGCCCAGGTTGTTTATCAAGAGAAAAGCAAAAACTTCCCTTTAGCTTGTTGGTATGAGTTTGTCTCTGAAAGCCACCAGCGTTAAAATGCATTAACCAAATGTCTTCCAAAAAATATCCATGAGGGCAACTCATTAAAGGATGTGCTCCATGAGAGTCTGTCACTGATCGGATAGGGAGGTCATGGGGGGTAAGTAAGGGAGAAGCCTGTGTCAGACTTGGAAGGAACTCAGATGCTCTTAGTGGATCATTGGCAACAGAAGGGAGAGTGCAATGTTCAGTTCTTGAATTTGATAATCTGCAGGTAGTGCATACAGTTAGTCTTTCCATTAATTAGTCTTTACAAAATATTTCACAAAACTTTTATAACCTATAGAAATGTGTTTCTATACATTTAATATATTTTTATTGTATAAATTATTCTCATCTTTAGTGCCTTCTTTCACTTTATAAATGGCAAAATAGACAATAAACAATCATGAAGCTAACCCAGGTGGAACCCCCTCTTCTCAGTAGGGTCAGTCCTCCATACACTCGTGAGTTTTATGAAATGCTCGTCTTTGCAGGTGCCAGTCAAAGAAACTGCACACACATCCTTCCCTGGTATTATGCCGCCTCCAAAGGGACTCCTTTCTTTTTTTTTTCCTTCGTTCTTTCCTTTGCTCGTTAAGAAATCAAAGGATGTGCATATAAAAAGTCAAAGTGGACCAATTACAGGTGTGGGTAATGGGAAGGTTGGTGAAGTTCAAGTGCTGGCAACTTTTCTTTAAAGCAAAAAAAAAAATAAAATACAGAGAGCTCAGCAGCTAAGTCGGCTCTGGACATCTGCTGGGTGAGGAGGCTGCCCAGCTTGGGCACCAAGCCCGTCAGAGGTTCATCCCTATGCCTGGCCCCTTGAGCAAACCAACGCCTTCCTGCATACCGCAGTGTCTTTTCTGTCCCACCCTTCGGCCCCTCTGTTTCCTTCATGGCTTCACACAGTTTGTGTTGTACATTCATCAGAATTCACATTGACTGCAAAACATAAATGCAACAAAAACATAAAAGCCTCCAAGTGGTAATATTATATATATATTTTGTTCTTCTAAATGCTCTTCTGTCGTTGTCAGAGGTGCAGTGGCTAATTTATAACTTTTCCTTTGAGGGGATCCAGATGAAAGGCCCAGACTGCTCTTCAATGACAAGCTTGCACTGGTTATATATATCTTCTAAGCTGTCTCCTTGGACAATAGCTAGAACGAAAGCAAATTCACCTGGCATTAGGAATCAATCGTCAATCACGCAGCGGAAGCTCAAATCAGTGATAGACAAACTCATCAGGAAACTGAGTGTGACTTTTCACTAGTAAGAAACAGCAGAAAATTCACTTAAGCAAGGTCACATCAGTGATGAAAAAAGTGCTTTTCAAGGCATGTTCTGGATCAGCAAGAAATGCAACACAAACTTTCCCCTTTCTACATGTCTGTCTGTTGTTCTGGACAATGAATCATACATTTATTTGCATTTTATGAGTATCTACTCTGGGCCAGGCCCTGAGGTAGGTATCAATCAATTTTTCAGATTGAGAGCTCCCCATTTATTAAGGAAAGCTGGCCTTATATGTCTGTACTGTACTTACTTAGACACAGAGGGAATAATAAAGTTCTTGGAAGAAACTTTAGTTAACCTCCTCACCCCCCAAAACTTTTAAAAGGAAATCCCATTCATTCTCCAAGTAATCTGGTAACATGAAGTTTTACCCCACATACTCAAATTGAGAATATCTTATGGTAAGTACTTATAAGAAACATAAATAGGAGGAAACATAAACAAAGTGATAAACTGTGTATTACTAAAATACCAAGTCACTTAGATTTAAGTACATTTTATTATCTCCTGGGCCGGGGGGGGTGTGTGTGTGGGGGGTGTGGGGGGGGCGGGGGCGTGGACGACTATCTTGTAGCTACATCTCTAAAACACATCAGTACTATCCTTATTACAGTAGGGCTTAGAAATAAATTGCTACTGAAACATGGTTTAGGTTTTCAAAAACACTCTTAAGAATGTATTGATAATTGTATGCCTGAATATTAGCCACTGTCAAATATACATTGTTTTGACTTGATGATCCTACCTGGATGCTCTTGTAGGATGAAATATAACTCCTATTTTTGTTATTATTAGAAATTTTACTTAAGATTACCCGATTCAACATATTTGCAAACTGCTACGCCACTGGTGTTTTCTATTCTGAGTAAGATAAAAAAGAAAATATCTAACTTCACGTAAGGTTATTCAGGAGGAAAGTTCTTGTTTTCAAACTATCAGTTGTAAGGCAAATTCTACAAATGTTGCTCACTCTTTGGATTTGATCAATGTTTCATGATTATATATGAGAGAACCCAGGATACCCAAGATAAAAAAGATCCTCCTTTATTCCCCAAACTTCATGTTTCCAAGGAAATATTTAAAAAGAAAAAAAAAAAGTTTTGTTTAACAGGGAATTAATTGAAACACAAGGAAGTATTTCAAGACTCTTGTTCACATGTGCTAATGGGGAGGCCGACCTCCAGGTCACTGAAGCGGAGGCTGGAGGCCCTGAGATTGCTGCTCTAGAGTGACTGCTTTGGACAGCGCACATTCTGAGCCCTCAAAGTTTCTTTATTCAAGTTTTCTAATACCAGGGAGATAGTTTAATGAAGTATCAATGCCTAAACTGTCCTTAGTAGCAGGGAGTAGCTCAGTGGCATCTGGCGTTCCTGGCTTTGGATAGGGCCCCTGGGAACTTGGGAGCTGGCTGCAGCTTAATTCAGAGCAGGGGGAATCCAGAGTTCGAAGCAAATGGGTAAAGCAGAGGGAAATTAGGGATTCTCAGCAGGAAGGTTTTGGGGCCCAGATATACCAGGCCCTCAATATGCCAAATGTCAGGCAATTTATCTCCTTTATTACAGTTCAAGGGGAAATGAGCTTACCTGTATTAGACTTATCGAGGTGACTACTTTGTAAATTATATAAATGTCTGGCCACTATTGTACATTCGAAACTAATATAATATGTACAGGGTGAGGCGAAAGCAGGTTTACAGTTGTGAGGATGCGAAACAGTTTATTCTTATTTATTAATTATTGTACAAATTTTCCATACCAACAATTGTAAACCTACTTTCGCCCCACCCTCTATGTCAACTGTAATTGAAAAAAATTTTTAGAAAGAACTTACCCGTAAAATACTCTCCAAATTCTTGTTCTAGCTTAATTGCACGATCGTAGGTTTTCTTGGCCTGTTCCTCTGTGAGACGCTTGTTCATCTCCCTGGGAAAATGAGGGTTTGGTATTAGAACGCACAGGGACTATTCAAACCCTGAAAAATTAAATGTCTGGCAAAAATGAGTCCCGCAGGAGACTTAGTGTAATCTTAGCAGCAGCTTCCTAGTCTTCATTTGGGACTCATCTTTGCTGGAATAATTTTTAGCAACAAGGACTCCTTCCCAGGAGCTCACTCTCTCCCCGGCAATCTCTTGGCCCCACAGTGGGTTGAAGCAGACCTGTCTCCTTATGATTTCCAGTTACTGGTCCCTGTTCTGCCCTCTCCAGCCCCACAGGGTAGGGCTAAAC
The DNA here is from genome assembly GCF_963259705.1 of Myotis daubentonii. Classification (NCBI taxonomy): domain Eukaryota; kingdom Metazoa; phylum Chordata; class Mammalia; order Chiroptera; family Vespertilionidae; genus Myotis; species Myotis daubentonii. The sequence goes on along the minus strand of NC_081848.1, from coordinate 33,715,990 downwards.
TTCCTTCCTCTACGACAGGCATCAGGGTCTTGAAATCAAGCCCTCCAGTGTGCCTTGAGGTTTCCACTCCTTCAGAATAAACTGTCCTACATCCCTCATCTAGTCTCTCCTTGGGTATGATTTCCGAATCCTAACCTTCCTTGGACTTTGTTCTAGTCTATCTAGATCTCTTTTAAATGTGGGCCATAGAATTGAACAAGATCTTCCCAGGGTGGTCAGAGGGAGGAGAGAGCTGGTCAGAAGGGAAGGTACATCACAGCATTTTGGACCTCATTACATCTGAGGGAACATGACTTAGCTGTTCTCAGGTCCTGACTCCTCAGAAAGCTTTGATTTCTCAACTCCCCCATCCTTCCCAAGAGCTGCTGCTCATTTTTAATGTGCAGCAGAAACCATGTGGAGTGGAGAAACACAGAAAGTGCTTCCAAAGAATTATAGGAGAGGTGAAGGCCCCTTAGGCATGTGTGTCTTTTTTTTCCTCACCTGAGGACATGCTTAGAGAGAGGAAGGGGGGGAGGGGCTGGGGGGGGGGGTGGGGGGCAGGGTAAGAGGGGAGGGGAGGGGAGAGAGAGAGAAACATTAATGTGGTTGCCTTCCATACATGCTCTGACCTGGGGATTGAAGCCACAACCTAGGTATGTGCCTTGATCGGGAATCGAACTGGCAACCTTTTGGTGCAGAGGATGACACTCAACCAACTGAGCACTCTGGCTGGGTAGGTGTATGTATCTTTCAGGCTGAAAGGCGTTCTGCAGCTCTTGCTGCTCAACTTTTACAAATGGCAAGGCATGTCTGTAGCAACCAGCGCCCTGAACTTCCTGTGTTTATAATCAGATGGAATCTCAAGGAGCTGCTGAAGAAGGCTTGAATTAAAGTGAATATAGAGGGAGTGTAACAATCCATAGTGCTGGTTCCAAAATATTTTCAAATAGACAGCAAGCAAGTACTATCAAATAATGAGCCAGGATAGAGGCGCTTGTTAAGGAACAATCTCTAATGCTCAATTTGCTTATTTTTGTTCTGATAGAATGGGCTATAAAGGAATTATGCCTGAGATTCTCTGTCCCTTTCTTTCTGTTGGCCTGTCAACCATTGGTGAATCATTAACTGTATATAAGTACTGCTTAATCATTGTAAGTTTATTTAAATCCAACCGACTAGTAGTCTCAAGGGCAAATTGAGGTGAGAGAAAAATGGAAAATAACTTAATCTTCTGATCCCTAACCAGTGGCAGCTTTTGCCTTCCCATGTCCTTTAGTATTACATTTTTTTTTTTTGCCTACCAAATTACACTTTTTAAATAGACATTATTTTATCTTTCCATGTTTTTAAAATCAAAAACATTTATTAATCAAAGCCTGCCAGTCATTGTCTCTGATCTTCATAAGAATACAGTGTTGACTGCACTGGGCTGATAGAAGTCCGGCCAAGAGCAGAGATGTTTAGGTGGTCCATTGGGATGTGTGGACCAGATGGGTGTAGAATTTCGAAAGCATTGCTGCCTTTGCATGCCACTTAGGAAGCCAGAGATCTGAGTCTGGAACACATGGTCTTAGTCAATTCCTTTTTTTCAGAGCAAATAACTGAGGCCTGAAGTAGTAGAGAGACTTGCCTAAGGTTGTACATTTAATAAAGAGTACATCTGATGCAAGAACTCAAGGTGTTTTTTTTTTTTTTTTACCATTTTTAAGTCAAATAGACCTTCTATTATACTAAGACTCTTTCAAAAGAGACTTATTTGAAAAAAAAAATTCAAACCAAAGTCAGAGTCATTAACATGATTCTGGACATGATGCTGATGGCTGCAGTATAAAGAAATGGGAATTTCCTGAATTCCTGTTGTTGAAATAAACTCATCTTGTTCTGAGGGATGGTATCTATGATCCTCCTCCCAAATAGCACAAGCCCTAGATAAGCTGTGCGTGGCTGTCACTCTCGGGTGCAGACCATGCTGGGCTAAATGAAGAGATAAATGACACGGGAAGACAGTGTTTTGCTCCAGATGTCAAGGAATCATGTAGCTCGGGATCTTCTTTGACTTCCCTGGCCCATGCTGGTCTGTCTTCTCGGAATTCCCTCTGTACTATTTGTAGCAATGACTAAATTTAGGTTTTTAATTCTCTAATATATGATTTTTTTTTTTTTTTTTTTTTTTTTTTGCCTAACCTAGGAGTTCTTCAAGGGCAGAGACCATGGCTTGTTTATCAACACATTGAAAGAATAAGTGGATGAATGAATGAATGGACAGCTAGACAAGGAAATATAATTATGTCACAGTTAAAGACAGAAGTGAAAACAGGCCATCATAGGAGCAAAAAAGGTAAGAGCACACTGGGGGTGGCAAGGCGAAAGCTTCTCATTGTCATGGGGTAGGGCAGGGACAGAAGTCACAGGGGCACACTATAAAAAGAACATCTCTTTCAAACACTCCCTCCATTTCATGCTTCTCTGGAGAGTCAGCCATGTGTGTGCTAATAAGCTCTGTGGTTTGATGTGGAAGATGCGCTTGAGAAAATGTGTGATGATGTATCAATGCCTGAATGTGACAGCTGCCATGCTCTTGTTCCGGCTGACCTAGCCTTCACTCCTCCTGGGGTGTGAGCGACTCAGGACAGCCTTGCCGCTGACGTAAAACCCTTGGAAAACTGAACTGGAAAGTACACATTCCGCATTTATGAATGAGGGTGAATTGGTTGGAATGTCTCCACTACTGCACTGGAGACTTATGGATGTGGCTGCAGCCACTCTGACAGATTCCTGGTCCTCATTGAGGAATCCAGCCTTCAGTATGTTTAATTTTCCTTGGTGATAAGTGGCTGTGACAATGCCTTAAGGCAAAATGAAATAAGTCATCTCATAGCTGTGGAAGGAAGTAGAACTACTGAGATCCAGATGGGACTATCTCCCAATCTCACGTGGACCCAAATGTGCAACTGCTATTTCTCCCTCAGGCCTCACTTCCTAGGAGCCATTTATCCCACTGTCTGTTGACGATGTGAAACTTATTTTTTCTATTTATGAAACAGGCTTTTAAGAGGCTGTTCTCAGGATGTGAGGGCTATTTTTCTATTCTTCTTCTTAATGTTAGCATTGCTCATAAAATTTATGAGGCTCGTTAAAGATTATAAATTACTTTTACATAATGAAATTTGTGGTTGCTTAATTCACTTTGTGCAATATGCCACACAGTATCCTATATGAGGGGAAATTTAATACATGCTGTCGGGGATAATATGATCAAGAACCACTATTTTATTGTTCACCCAGATTTTTCCATGTGCCAACTATGGGCAAAGCTCTTCATGTTAAAATTTAACACATAAATTCACAGGACTGAATTGCTGGCGATCTCCTTATTTTATTTTTGGACCCTGATAAAAACTTTGCCCATCTTTTATTTATGAGAATATAGTCTGCTTTTAAGATATCACTCTGGCAATTTCCTCAGAGACCCACTATATATTTAACTGAATTCTCTTGGGCTGCGATTCCAGCTACTGCAACTTGCTTCATCTCTTCATCCTCAGAGAAGATGGTGGAGCAGGTAGCCAATAGCCTCTGCAAGCAACTGTGTTCACCTCTGGGAGTAAGTAATTTCTTTGATCTTTCCATGAACACTGTTTTCCAGAACTTTGTGGTTCACTTCTGCAGCCTGTCAGATACCCTGAAGTCTTGAGGCCCAAATGGAGGCATATTTAAGCAAAGCTCTTGCGACCTCTTGGAAAAGGCACTGTACTGTTCATATGTTTTATGATGATCAAATATCAAATAGCTTTATTCCATTTGTAACAAGGTAACTTGACATATCTCATAGCAATAATGGCTACTATTTAGTGAGTGCTTCCCATATGCCAAAGACTGTATGAAGAACTTTACATTCATGATCTTGTTTAACCATTCTTCTAGCTCTATGAGGTATATGTTCTTAATGTGCCAAGTTTAGAGGTGAGGAACTCAAGGTCATGGAACTGACCAGTGGCAAAGCTAAGAACCAATCCTGGCCTGATCAATTTTCAAGTCTCTGCTCTTTGCCTCTTTGTTCTGCTACCTTTATGGCGACTGCAGCCTCATCTTTGTACGGAAGTTATCTATAAAGTAATGCCCACAATTTCTATCAAACTGCCAAAGGAAATATGTTACTTTATAGTCAAGTCAGATCAGGAATATCTGCCCAATTTGTTTAGTGACTTTTGAAGGAAGATATTTTACAAGTCTTCTGAAAATTAAAAGAATAATATAATGTATTTTCCCCCTTGTTCATAAATGTGCACAAACATGGAGCTGTTGGCTTAAGTAATAGATATTTTACTGCAAAGCCATGAAGAAACTCCCTATAAAGAATAGTGGTCTATATTCATGAGGTTCTAATTAAGAATTCTGTGATACAACAAAATGAAATGCCAATGAAAAGAGTCTAAAATATTGTCCACTCCTTTGATAAAAATCCACACATTTAAAAAGATTTACCAATGGAACTGCTCTCAGAAGTAAGAAACAATTAGAAGATGATACTGTCTATCATTTGGAAAACCAAACCAAACCACCAAATTAAATCATCCTACCTTCAAAACAACAAAGCAATCACACACACACACGTACAAAACAACTTGTGAAATGAAAATAAAAGTCAAGAAGCATTACTGAAGACATTTTAGGGAATTACTGGCATGTCTGTAGTGACTCAAAAAACTTTAATACAGCTTTTTAAAAAAAGGGAATGCTTAAAAGAAATCAATAATGGCATTTCCCCTTTGTAAGCATTTGTGACAGAGCTGTGTCATATGGAACAGGGGGCCAGATGAAGGCCTCCAGTGGCCTCCACTTACATCAGAGGTTCCAGAGACTTGGGCTTAATGAAGATGGCAATGGGATAGAGCTGAGCAACTTGTAACCGCTTGATAGCATTTCCTGATACGTCAAGTATACAGTGTTTGCCCTGGTAGAAAGAGAAGAAAAATATGGAGTTAATCCAGAAAAAGTGATCATAATCCAACCGCCACTAAAAACAATGCAAGTGTGTTAGGGGAAGATAAGGGATAATGGATTTCTCAGGGCTGAGAAGGATCGCTGCAAAGCACAAGTAAAAGTTGTTACATAGGTGATTGCTGAATGCTTGCCATGACTAATATTTATCCCTCCCTTACTAAGTGTCTGCCCTTGGGATAGACATTCCACATGTGTTATCTCAGTTAACTGTTTTCTTTTTAATGGAATTAATTGGGGTGACATTGGTTCACAAACCATACAGGTTTCAAGCGTACAACTCAATAAAACATCATCTGCACACTGCATGGTGCACCCATCTCCCCAATAAATATCGGATGCTTTGTCCAGAGAAGATATGTAGACATATGTAATGTGACCGGTCTATTCTCATAAAGCTCGGAAACCATCTCGGAAGACAACTGTCAAGAAGAAATTCCCATATCTATGAGGTAGGTATTATCAACTGCATTTTACAGAAGAGAAGACTAAGGCTTAGAAATATGAACAAACTTGCCCAAAGTCTCAGTGTTAGGAGGATGGAAACACAAATCTTAAGCACTCACAGAGCTGTTGGTTGGAATACACGGACACCTCATTGTCTCATCCCGCCTGATGGTAAATTTGGAGGAATGGTAATCATGTGAATTTAGAATAATTCCATAAGTATTTGCTGAGTGCTTATATGTATCCTGACCTTGATATGCCCAGCCTAGCAGAGGACAATCACAACAAGAGTTACCTTAAATCTTGTATCTTAAATGCTGAGAGAGAGGCTTGTACAGGGTATGTAAATTTCTTGTTTGTTAATGAATAGAAACCCTATTACATTATAGCACAGCTCATTTAACTTGGCTTCCACTGCAATGAGTGCTCAGAGCAAGGAGTTGCTTTATAAAGTATTTCTAGAAAAGTAGATATATTTGCCACATATCAGATTCTGCCTCCTGGAGAGAAATGGCCTCATTACTCTGATGCTGGCAGAACTTTACACAAGAAGAGAAAAAGCACATTATGCAGATAGAAACAGCCCTAAATAGGGGATAACAACTCATCTATAATATTTAAGTGAAAATGAGCTGAGTCCATGAATACTTGAGCTCTTATAATAGGAGAAATGCACTGAGATGGTTCAAGCCTTTACCACAGAAGTAATAGATTCCAAGCCTGCTATCTGTGAAGTGTAGCAGCTGCATACAGTTTCTAAGTGATTTATTCACTGGCCAGAACATTTCGAGTTAACAACGATTGTATCTTTATGTTCAAAGAGGAGAATAGATGCGATTCTCCAGGAAACCGATCACAAACAGTATGTTATAGAAACTAACTTTTGAGAGAGAGGGAAATAGATGCAGCTGCTTAGTGTATTCTTAGGTAGACATTTAAATTTCTTACTTCATTTTTGTACCAGTACATCAACAGGGAGAAAACAGTATTCAACCCAACAATAAATATCAATTATATAACAAATATAATTGGCTTTTAACTCTTTTTCCCCCTCTTATGAAATGAATTCTCTGTTCACAGATCTGGATGTCTCTATAGGCAGATCTTAAAGCCACACTCACGTGCTTTTCTATCCTATTCTTTTTGGAATGTTCTCCTCTTTCCAATCACTTAAAATTATTAGCAGAGAGGCAATCGCAACAACAACAGCAACCTTAAGTTGGAATTTTTGCCAGTAGTAGGCTAGGCAGTCAGCCCATCTCTCTCTCCTGATCACGGGGATCTTAAGTTTTCAGGGAGATAAGACATAACTCCTGCTAATAAACAGACTCGAGGATGCTGATCTAAACCACCAAGAGTAATGAAGCTTCCTTAATAAGTTCAATGTTGTTTACTGGGACCAAAGTCAAGGACAAAGGGAATCTTCATAAACTTCAAGCTGTTCAATGCCTTTATGTTTATACTCCACCCTTTCCCCCTCAAGTCCATCAGCGTATTTTACTGAGATTAGAACAAAGATTAATGACCATGCTCTAAAGTGATTCTTTGCTTAGAGGTCTAAAAGGATTATTTCATCAAACTTTACAACTGCAATCAGGAAAGAGTAATGACGAAAATATGCAGTTTGCCAGCTGGGACCCGTCGGCAGGGGAGGTGTACGATGGTTGGTGAACATACCCTTTCTGCTACAAATCTCACAGACTGCACACTGGTTCCATACAAGTTGTCGTTGTACTGGCCGGCTTCTATAAACTTGTGCTCTTGGATATCCTTCTCCATTTGTTCTCTGGAAATGACAAAGTGATAGTCTCTGCCATCCACCTCGTAGTCACGCTTTGGCCTTGTAGTATCTTTATAAAACAAAAAAATAACATGAAGATCTTACATTGACACCCATAAACATCTTTACACTTATTTACCCCACTACACACCCAACATAAATAGATAAAAATATGTAATATGAAGTACCATGACATAGTCATAGGTACCAGTCTTAAGCCTCCTACTGTAAACAACTATAAAACTAGACAAAATATATGGAACAACTATTTTCAGGCATCAGACAACAGGCAGTGTAGAGCTGTGATTCTTGGTAAGAGAAACATATAAGGGGAACTACATTCACTCCACTTTCATTTCTTAATGGATAGTCTAGAGGTCATACAGTGGCCCCAGAAAGATCATATTTTGAAAAGTTACTCTAGACCCATCTTCACCATCATTACTGGAAGAAGCTGATCTGTCAGTAAATTATTACCTGTCAGGACAAAAACTTAATATTTTATAAAGAAGAATTACAAAATCCAGATTCTCAGTGATGTAATATCACAATAAAATATTATGGGACAAGCAATGAAGCAAGAAAATGTGTCATATAACCAGGAAAAAAAAGGACATACAGTAGAAATATATTCAGGAATTTCAAAATATATAAAATTAGATCATCACAGTTTAGGTGGGACTCAAAGTCATTAACTCTAATTGTGGCTAGAGGTGACTAAATTCTTTGTAAGAGGAGAAGAGCAAACAATTATCAATATCAATAAAAAATGTTAATATATTTCCAATCTTTGATTTAGCTACAGTATTTCTAGGAATCTATATTAAAAATTGCCAAAACATAAAATTTTATCTTGAAAGATGTTCAATTATACCAGTTTATAAATTATAAATAACTTTAACATTTAATTACAATTCCATAATAGTGAAAAGCAGAGAAAACCCAAAATACCCATAAAGGAAGATGCTTAATTATAGCATAGTAAAAATTCAAAATATTTATATAAAATCTCTATATATGAAAGGCTAATATGCTAAGTGTCCCTTTGACTGTCCAAGGAACAAACGCTCAACGCAGGAGCTGCTGTGACGTGCACTGGCCATTGACAAAGGAACGGCACTGCGGACCTCGCGCCCACAAAGCAGCACTCGGCTTCCCCCAAGTGAGACACCGGCCCCGCCACCACCCTGCAGTGACAGCCCACCAAATCGCAGCTGCTGCTGCCAGGACCCCATGGCGCAAAATGTGGGCCACAGCCCAGCCCGGGAATGGTTGCTGTGGGCACCAGGTAATGAAGTCACGCAGCAACGCTCGGCTTCCTCTCTCTACAGCAGCGGTTCTCAACCTGTGGGTCGCGACCCCTCTGGCGGTCGAACGACCCTTTCACAGGGGTCGCCTAAGATCATCCTGCATATCAGATATTTACATTACCATTCATAACAGTAGCAACATTACAGTTATGAAGTAGCAACGAAAATAATTTTATGGTTGGGTCACCACATGAGGAACTGTATTTAAAGGGCCAGAAGGTTGAGAACCACTGCTCTTGTGTCTAGTCTCCTTGGAATTTCTTCAGCCCAGGAACACAACTTGCTTTTCAGCCAGTTGGAAACATTTTACATTTTCACCAAATGTCTGAGAAGCGTTTTCCCGTGCCTCATCTCATTTGATCCTCACAGAAGTCCTGGAGTAGGTAGATAGGAGACTCAGTAGAATCCTATTTTCTTTTCATTAGCCAGAAAACGGAGATTTAGAAAGTTTAGAAACTTGACCCGACTGAAAAGAAGTAAGAAATGGTGGACCTTCAAAATGACTTCAGGTTTTCTCACTGCGCAGAATAGTCAAACACTGCTACAGTTAAACATTTTACCCTTTGTTCTCCCTATGTGATCTATAATGATAATCTGCTTTGTGTTGATATTTACTGCTGTGTTGCTGATAACTACTTGAAAGAGAAGTTGGGGTGCTTCACTGGGCTGGAAAAAGTTAGCTAAATCAGAAAGCAGGTCTAATTAAGCAAGTTTATCTATATATATAAAGCTCTTGCTGGCACCAATCACATGCATGTGTTTCCATCTGTCATGTTGATCGTGAATTTGGTTGACACTTATAGAGAAAGGGTGAATAGCAACATTAAAACATTTCTTCTAATTAATTTCCTGTCAATGTGCATGAATTTGTGCACTGGCCCTCTAGTTTTAATGTTAAATAAAAAATACTGTATATATCTAATATGTATCCAACCACAGGAGAAAATGCTCATATAGAAAGAATGAATAGATGGAAAATACTAACAGTGATGTTATTTCTGGGTACTGTGTGGGATTCTGTACATTTTTATTTTCTCATTTAACTCTATTTTTAGCATTTTCAAGTTTTAGAAACATGTGTTTCTAAACACGTACAATGAACACGTGTTTATTATCATTTTATAGTGCTATTAATTAAAAAAAGACTAAGAGAAGAGTGTGCAAGGTTGAGGAGAAAATGAAAATGATACTTAAGGATTGTGTTTTGTTTTTTTTTCAAAATTGGAGGAACAAACTGGAAGTTGCTATAAGTAGTTTGACTTGATCATTTCTATGTAGAGTCTTTTTCAGGATAGGTTCTATGGCAGGATCTCTCCCCAAAACCCTCACTGGGAACAGTTTCACAAGATATAGTCATCATTCTAGTTCCCTTCGTTCATGTACTGCACACATACAATTCCTGCTATTCTTATGCATTCCAGGTGACATGTGTAGTACTGAAATATAAGAGATACTTCAAAGCATAGAGCTTTAAAAATGTAGAGTGAGAAAGAAATATTTGTTGGGATCAGTTTTAAGAGCTCAATTAGCTAATCAATTAAAATTTTCTGGTGGGTTTGTCTACATACACAGAAGGCTTCCATGCATTAATTTGACAGTGAGAAAGATGGAAGTGAGTTGAGTAGGGAATATATAGTGGGTGGAAGGAGGTACTGCAGAGAGAATTTTACAGGGATATTCTCAGAGGGACCAGGACACCTGATAGTTGTCCATGTGACAAAGTAGATTAAAGTCTGTAATGGCCTGGAGGGGACATTAAAGTTTTATACACCTTCTCGTCTTTATCCTCCCAACACCTGGGACTATTAACACACAGGGGAAGACTATTTTGTTTTATTTTTAAACTGATGCATGGTCCTAAGTCATCTTGAGGTGATTTTAACATAAGACTGTTTCTGAGCTCTCTCATTCTATGGGAAAGGATGCTTCAGTGGCATTTCAATCAATCTACAAGAACATACTGATGCCTGTCGATAATCCTATGCTATTTTAAATGCTATCACAGTTATAAGGACAGGATCCATCCTGCTTTCTTGGTGAGCACAGTCAGTGTGGAGAACATACCATACTCACTAAATAGAGAACAACACATAGCAGGATAGATGAAAAGCATTAGGCAGATAACATTAGATAAGATGCATAGACAGTAGGTAACTGAAAATATTTGAATCACTGAAGAGACTATTGGAGGAACAGAATTACGTTTTATCATCTCAAAGGGAGCCAAGCCTTCCCGCCCGCCCCTCAGAGAAAAGAGAAGTGATACTTACGAGGCACACAGGAGCCAAATTTGTCAGGGAATTCAGATATCAAGTCGTCATTGATCCGATCCTTCATGGGGCCCAGGATAATCACTGGCCGAGTGTAGTTTACTGTAGAGAGGAAGAGGAAGAGGCAGATGAGGAGAGAGACACGGAAATGACTGTAAAATTGCCAAAAAATAAGAATTGCAGAGGGCATTACTGCATTGGATAAATTGCCCATACAGCCCTGCATTGGGAAATTGATGCTTGACATGGAACCTGTTTGTTTGCTTAGACTACTTTCTGGAATTTATTAACAGGAAAAAAGCAGCTGCAGTGTCTGTCAATGAAATTCAGAAGCATTTGGAGGGGTTTTGCTTGCTCTTGGGCTGTGCCTACATGATGTCAAAACAACTACATTTTTTCATTTAGTCATGTATTGCATTTAGTCAGCTCAGTGGGAGAAGAAAGATTCCAAAGCAGCTGTTTGGCCATTGTTTAGATAATGATTTTACAAAGTAATTGTTAGTAGTAACAGAAACTTATGTTTTTATAATTTCTTTTCCTCAGCTCAAAATGCCGTTTATACTCTGTGGGGTTTTCCCCATTCCCTTGTAGTGTGGGGTTAGAAGGAACTGTGAAGTTCACTGGGTACAACTCCTCATCTGATGCTTGCATTGTCTCTACAATGTCACAGCCATTAGCTTCTGTCTGAATGCCTCCAGGAAAAGCAAAGGCAGGCTCCTGGAGCAGCCCACAGATGACCTGTAACCTAGGACAGGTCTGCTAGAAAGCCCTTCTCAATACTGAGCTGTCTTCAGTCTCCTGGGAGATTGTATCCAGTGCTATAGGCGGGGCTCTCCATTAAGGACCACTCATCTGGAGGGGCTGCTCCCTCCATGGTCAGCAGTGTGTGTTGGGGACAGGGAAAAAGGGAGAGCATGTGTCCTGGAACAGCCGAGCATTAAGCAGAGTTTATTTTCCTTATTCCTTCACTCTTTCCCTCCTATTGTGGTGTCACCTGTTGTGGCCTGGAATTCAGGAAGCAGCGAATGCAGGGAAACTTACTTTCCTGCCTTGAGACAGGCTCGTAAGAAAGAATGAAGTCTTCTTGCCCTCCTGGGAAGAGAAGAAAGGAAATGTACAGTGGACTAACAACCAGTCATACACTACAGCTACAAGCACTGCTCTGAAGCACAGGAAACAGGCACAGTTCAGGGTTTATTTTCCTTACTCTCTCTTCTTGAATGATTCCAAAACTCCCTTCATCCTCATAAAACTGTTTAGCACTATCACAGTGTCAGGTTACTGGTGGCCATGCCTCTAGGTAACCAATGGAGGCTAGCTGTCCGCAGCTCATTAGGGCAGTGGCTTCTTAGGCTGCCTTTCGCAGTGGCGCGCCACGGCCCCTACACCCAGCATTACTACTTAAAACAAGATTGTCTGCTTCAGTGGTCGGCAAACTGCGGCTTGCGAGCCACATGTGGCTCTTTGGCCCCTTGAGTGTGGCCACGAAGTTTCAATCGCACTGTACATGAGCGCCCGCACGTGGTATTTTGTGGAAGAGTCACACTCAAGGGGCCGCAGTTTGCCGACCACTGGTTTAGTTCAAAAACAGGCTCCATCCAATAGTTGGCTGCTTAGCTTATCAGAATTTTGGGACCTTTTATTTTTATCTTCTATTTTATTTCCCAAAGAAGCACACTATTCAAAAGCAAGTGTCTGCTTGCTTCATTTATGATGCAAAAACTTCCTCAGCATATATTACTGGACACTGAGGATTTTACTCTAATGTTTATTCATCAGGAAAATGCTGAGTCAATCAAGAAGGTAAAAAATTAAAGAGTCCCCTAAGTCCTTGGTGATAATTGCCATTAAATCTAGCCGTGAAACTCTGGGAAAGACCTAAGAAAGACAATGTAGCTAAAGTGTCAGCCCCTCACTGTCATTTGCCACCAGCCTTCTGATTCACGGTGGGCCTCAAGTCAACAAATAACCACGGAAGGTAAACTGGTTTTTGGCAAATATTTTTTTCAGTCAACTATTTTATCCAGTTGATGACCTGGGCATGAGATTAGGCTGATTCAGCTGCAAACCCAGAAGGGTCTACTCTTTTATTTGCTTTAGACCGGGGGTAACTATCCTTTGATGGGAAATAGTTTAGGACTGTTGAAAAGGGCTTCCTGTCTGTTGTTCTACAGAGAAGGTAGTTTTCCCTGAAACCAAAAGGCAATGAATCTTACTGCTTTATCTCCCCACCACCCCTCAAACACTGTCTGTCTGTCAACACCACATGTTCCTCCTTCAAAAGCCATAGCACCAGACCAGGTGAGTTCATTTCATAAAAGGAGTTCATAGCACAGCCAGTTGCAGACTGACAACAGATTTGGGGAAATTGAGCAAGTATGTGGAGAAAACTATGAACTACAGATGTCTTCCCTAGAGACTGGGTAGGTGGGGTTGGGTAGGGGTGTCTTACATTTATAAGCTTGAGAAATGGCCCCAGCCTAAGTCATACTTACTTCACTCTTAAGCAGGGCCTATTCTCAGAATGGCACCGCTAGGCCAACCTATTTCCTAAAGGCATGGAGAATGGGCCTGATGTTCTTTCTAAGTGGCATCTACTCATACCTTCCCTAGAAGTCTTCAGGGCACATTTTCACATCTGGGCAGGGGTTTGGTATTGAAGAGTCAGATTTACATTCTTTTAAAATTCAAGAAAAATGATTCATTTTAATAAATAAAACTGACATTTACGGAGGCGAGGCAAAAAAAGGTGATTGGTTCCCACTTATCTAAAGCCTGAGAGGTAGAGGTCATAGGAATCAAACTACAGGTGTAAAATAGTTGGGGGAAAGTATAGTTTTGGAAATAGAAGCATGGCAGACTTAGAGTTAATGTTAGACTGTTTTTACAGGGAAATTTAGGTGGAATGATTAAAATGTAAAAGGAGAATACTAACTATGGTCTAACAAAAGTTTTAAACATCAGGTGATATTTATTTCCCGCCACTAGACTGGGAACTCCATAAAGGCAAGGAGTGGGTTTCATTTACTACTGTGTCTCCAGCACTTAACATAATGATGTCAATAAATTTGCCTTCTGATTTCAGTGGTAGAAAACAGGATGAGTAATGAGGCCAAAGGTAGGTTCTACTTTGTGTTTCTATGTGCTTTCACTTTAGGAAGTGTGGTTTTCTCTCAATGAATGTAACACATTATGTTCCCATAGGAATCTCTTTCCTGTGGTCTTGCAAATCATTCTAAATAAGGTATTTGGTGTCAGTCCATATAATTTGTGATTCAGAAAACTAGGTCAAAGCAACATAGCTTTGATTAATTTTGTTAGACAGATCTGTAGTTCTTTGTTCATCGATTGCTTTTTGGTTTACTTTCTAACTTATACCAGGCACTGCTTCTTGTTCAGAACAGTAAGACTAGCAGTGGCAACATCCCTATGTCAAGGCCCATCCCAATTCTAATGACTCTGCGACAGTCAGGTGTTATGTAAAGAAGTTTCTAGGGAAGCTGTGGTGGTTGGTATCACGTAATAGCTGTGAATTCGGCACCTTAAACCAATTTTCACTTTCATGTCCAAGAATGAAAAGCCCTATGGGTAATGGAAAGAAGACTAAGAGGCAGAGGGAAAAAGGTCACAGCAATGAAGGAAAGATAATCCATGTGTGTATGGCACTTTCCAGGCCATAAAGGGCTTTCCCAGTCATTTCTTTTGTGGTAGGTGCTCTGATGATAACCCATTTTACAGATGAAGTAGCTGAGGATAAGATATAATGGGGCCTGTTTTCTCAGGTAGTAAGTAGTGGAGTCAATATTTAAAATCACACCTTTTTTGACTCCTTGTTGAGTATATGACACTGTCTCAAAAAGGCAAGACATGTAGAATTCTCTGGGGGCTGGGATATAGAAGCAGACCTTACCAATGAGCAAAGAATGGGTGGCAGAGATAGCCGCTGACCTGGGTCAGAGTCACTGAGGGGCCACCTGTGAACAGCACCTATAAACATCAACTCTTAAAAAAAGGTAGTTGTGTGATCTCCATAAAATTGTGATTGGTAGTAGTTTCTCTATTTTTGTTCCGGAGGTGTTGGCACTTGGGAAGAACAGCCAACAAAAGGGTACCAACTGTTACTTGGTCTTGTTTTTGCAACTGCATGGCTGAGAGTGGGAGAGCAGCAGTGCTGTGTGGGGGCATCTGCAGCTGCAGGAAACAGCCTTTGTAACAATCTCCATGAAACACCTGGTGTTTGAACTGGAAGCAAGTCACAATAAGAGGGACTTGGAGTAAGACCTTGATATGCACTGATGATAGAGAAAAGCAAGTTGATGATCTTTCGGAATTTTTGGAAACTAGAAAAGAGAGGAGAGAAGAGAAGACCAGGGATAGTACATTTAATATTCTAGGTTTAGTGTTTAGTGCCTCCATTTGATGGTTGTTAAGAGTAAATTAGGTTCTTAGAGCCATAGAATGTTAGTGTTAAGGAAGGGTTTGAAGTCCCTGTGGTTCATAGATGGCGAGTATGTAGCACATGATGTCACTCTCCCATCCCATGTCCTTGACCGGCATCACAATGGGTCATTGCTTGAATTACTGCAGAGCCTTAAGTTGGCCTCAATACTTCCAGGACAACTCTTCAGGCAGATATTACCAAATGGTCAGTGTTGTAATCTTGATTAAAATCTACTTGCCATCTCTGTTTGAAACCAAACTACTCATTTTACATAGGAGAGAACTGAGGTTCAAAGACACTGAGTGATTTCTTCCAGATCACATCGTGAATCTCCATGGGATGTTCAGAGGATTAAATCAGTTAATGTACTATATAGGGCCTTAACATCAGGCTTAGAACATGGGTAATACTATATAAAGGTTGCTGCTGTATTAATTTGATAGGTAGATGGGATGGTTGAAATGTTCCAGATAAAACATGAAGAGGCCTGTATTACAAACTCTAGGGAATGTACGGCATTCAGAATTAAAATGCCTTGGTTGGACCTGCAGTGCCACCATGTCAGCGAGGTACACTGCCTCTTGGAGCTTCAGCTACCTCATCTGTAAAACGGAATAGTACTACAAGATGCATTTCATAGTTTTGTTGTAGAAATCAAATGAGAAAATAGATATAATGAAAAATTGCTTTATGAAGGCTAAAGAACTACAGGAAATATAAGGGCAATATTTGGGACATGAAGCAAAGGACAAGAATATGGGCATCGTTTTAACTGATTCCAATAGAAAAGTCTTGGGTCTCCTCATCAGCCCCTCAACTTCACTCAGATCATTTCCTTAAGCTTCTAGTTTTAAAAATTCTGCTTAGCTGGTGAGCACCAATGGGTTAGAAGGATAATCATCAGCTCCTCCTATCCATAATGACATAAGAGCTTTACTGAGCTTTGAGGAAGGCAGTCTTTAGCTGTAGGGATTGGAAAGTCTCCATTACACCTGCATGGCCTTCCTTGCATCTCGATACAAGGGCAATTGAAAACGAAGCCACAAAACAACCACAAATACAGCCAGCACTGTGCTACTTTGTTGACAGACAGAAATCTGAAATGAGTCCATAATTAAGATAGTTCTGAGGTGGCATTTGCATAATTAGACAATGTGCCCTATAATTATCTGCATTTGGCTAGTGCTCAGTATAGTTAGATTTTGAAAAAAATATTATTCTGTAATGATTGAGATGGTGCAGCAAAGCTCTGAGCTATTTATTAGAATTTGAGGTTTGTTTAAATGTGTGTGTGTGTGTGTGTGTGTGTGTGTGTGTCTGTCTGTCTTCTCAGGAGTGTATGAGGCTTTTAAGTACGGTTGTTACAATCTGTAACTCCAGGATGCAGTGTGCATGGTGCAGCCTGGGTCTTTGCTTCTAACTGCTGATTTAAAGCCATTTTGTCCCCAGAGTGGACATGGAATGATTCTAAGGGTAAAAAATAACACCGGGACATCAGTGGAAAACAGTCTTTTTAGTGTTTGTTTACTCTGCTATTTATGAGACATAAGGTAGTCATAATTACAGCAAAAGCCAGGAAGTCAATAGAAAGTGCAGCCTATTTTGATTTTAAAATGGCACTTTCTGGAAACCATGTCTGTCCCAAGCCTGTGTGCCTTTTTTCAGGCCGCTGCCCTACCTGGAAGGTTTCTTCCTAAACGTATCTGGCTGGTAAGCATTTCTTCCCAAAGCTCAGTTTAAAGTCACTTCCTCTTTGAAATCACTGTCTTGGGCTAGACTTCTACCCAAGAAATTGACACACTTTGTGCATTTGCTACTTATTGCTCTCTCTCTCTCTCTCTCACTATACATGTGCTGAGCTCTGGAGTTGGTTGAGATTCATACTGGGTCTCATGGTGCCTATGAAGAGAGAATGACCTACAATAGCTGCTTGAATAAATAAATTACTATTCCTCTGTAACCCCTCATGTTTCCATCCTGGAGAAAGGAAAATCAGTTACTCCTCTAAGCTCTGACAAAGGATCTTCTTACTTTTGTTCGTTTGTAAAGAAAGCAATCGGAGAGGCTGACCTTCTGTAACCTCAGGTGAGACCCAAATCAATCTAGATTATTAGACTCTGTATTTGCTCTAGTAATACCATAGAGTCCAGTTCCAACTCTTCTCTCTTCTCAGAGATAATGCAAGCTGTTTCCAAATGTTGCCTTTATTCATTCAGTTAACATTTATCTGAGAGTGAAAGGAATTATGTGATGTCATCTTGGAACGTTACTATCAAAACTTGTCAAGCAGCTAAAAGCCTTGGCCCAATTTTTAAGTCAGTGATTCTAGGTAGAACATTCCCAGTCTGGAAGAGAAAAGAGGGGTCTCTACAATACTCTAAAAAGATTTCTAGAGGAAAAGGCAGTTCTTGTATATACTTTCCATAAAAAGGATTAAAAAAACAAGGTGTGATCTCCTTCCTATACCTATATCTACAGGATGGAAGCACAACACTTAAAAACTGGAAACTGAACAGCAAAGAAAGTAGGGCCATGAAACCTGACAAATGGTGTATTTCCTTATCCTAAATTGAGGGTACCTCAGGGGTCAGGAAGAAAAATCTTTGGTCACTTCTTCCTGGCCTGGGTTCTTTGTTTTAAATCAAATGAAGAGAGTGGGGAGGCAAATGTTTCTCCAAGTTGGGATGATTGTAAAATTGTAAGAATAGGAAGATTGTAACAAGGTTAGGGGCCAAATTGAGGATAAGAACGCAGTGATTCCTTCATTCATAAGACTTGTCACTCTGTTGAGGAAGAAAATTAAGTGGTTCTAAAATTTGTCGGATCAACGGTATCGCATCACAATATTTTTTTTTTTTATCTCATGGTGTGTTTTGTCTCCCTCCTCTGGCCTTGACCCCTTCTGTCACCTTTCCTCTTTTGTGCTTTTTTTCTGTCTGGTTCTCCAAAGCCTTTCTCAAAATCCAAATTAAATTTGTCATATTCCAAGAACACTGTGTGGCAGTCTACCTCAAAAAAGGCATGGTTTTGTAAAGTACCACACTCTAGTGAAAAAAAAAAAATAGAACCAACTCAACAAAATCTATTCTAGTTTTCAATTAATACACTATTCAAGGAACAAAATCCCAACCAATTTCTGTCTTGGTAGCTGTGGGTCATATGTACTGGGCCAGCAGTTTTCTAATATCCTCACCAACTGCTATTTGAGTAACCCATTTCAGTAAGGAGTACCAAGAAATATTGTAGAAATTGTAAAAATCCCAGTTAAGATTATGTACCTATGTTAGTCACCAAAAACCGGTAAGTAGGTGGTAAGAAACCACAAGAACGGATCAAAAGGATGTGCTTGGTGTTTGGTGAACTTTTTAACACACTAAGCAAATGGCTTGAGGTAACCAAACAAAGACCAGAAATACTTTTAAGTAGTTACCTACCTTTTCAGTTAAGCTTTCTGATCCAAGATTTGTTCACTTAAAGAAAAAATGTGAGTCCCTTCAACATTAAAGGATGAAACTTTTTCATCACTTCCCAACCATCAAACATATAATGTTAGAGTATCTTAGTATCTACCTTAAAATTGTAATCAAGGAGAGAAGAGATATAAAAGGTTCATGCTCGATTTAAAAGGAACACCGTAATTTAGAAAGATTTCGCTTGTAAAGGGGGTCAGGAACAGAAGGGAGGACAGTAAAACCATGACTTTCAACCCTCATACAGGGAGTTTAAATTATTTGGGGACTGGGGGCAGGGGCAGAATGTCAAAACCCACCAGGTTGAACTTTCCCCCCACCTTCTCTGGGAGAATTGCTTCATAGGCCAGTCCACTGGGGTTGGAACTGCTTGCATTAATCACACGAGTCCACCGGGGGCCCTAGTGTCTTTTGTATCTTTCCACATCAAAGGATGATTTCATTTCAAGCCATTTGCTTTGGATGAAGATGAAAACAACAGCAAAAATCTGAAATGACCACCACAGGCAATGGGGGGCGGGGGGGGCAAATGCAAAGGAAAAAAGCCACAAACCAAAGCAATAACTTACGGTAGCTACTTTCGCTATCGCTGGCATTAGAAGAAGCATGTTCTGCAAGAACAGCACAGCAAATTAAAAAGATACCAAGCATTGGCGAGCAGCCAGAACTTAAAGGCACACGCTCATGCACGGCAACTAGAAATGGGAGCAAAAGGCAAGTAAAAGGCCGCAGAGGAGACCGCATTAAGGAAACGCAGATAAGATAAAAAAGATGAAAACTTTATCTCCATTTTTCAATTTTTCAGAAAACTACTACTTGATTGCTTTTTTTTTTTTTTTTTAGGAAAGTATCTTTAATTTAAAAAAATGTATAACGTCAAGCTAAGCACTTTCCTTTTGATAAATACTTTGACCCGTTCCTAGGTCTGATTTTCCAGAGTTGTGTTATAGGGTGTCTCAGCTGGATGTTTCTTGACTATAAATTCAGGGGTTTCTAAACTGGCAGTTTTCTTGTAGGCTGTTTGGTTCTCTATTTTAGCCTTTAGGTATTTTGTAGGAATATTGCATTTCAAATTGCCAATTGATCCCTGGAGTCCTTTGAATTTTATTTCTATTTAAATACTTCCTAAACTAATTCTCAGGATGAAAAAGGATTGCTGGAGATCTTCCCTGCTTCAGAGAGTGAATAGAAGATCTTGGAGGAAGAAATGAGTCATGGAGAAATGATTCATGAATTAGTTCTATAATTTATTGTTTGTATTTTAAGATTCTTCTTTGGATAGTTACTAGTTTCTGGAAGGATGAAACAGGCAGGAGATAAGTGAGCTGATACCAAGCAGGTCCTGGAATGAAGGATGTTTTGAATTCATGTTGAATGACTTGCTTATACAGTGATATTACTTTAAAAAAAGCAAACACACACAGTTTACCTCACATAACAGGGATGTATAAGCCAGAATTAGAGCTTTTATTTCCAAAATCATATCCTTTCATCTGTACTGTGTATTAAATTATAGAAGATAATTCATCAACTTATTGACTGCTTTGTATATCAGTTAAATTAAATGAAGCATATGTGACTATTAGATTTCTGAAGCTTATTAATAACTTTAGCTTTTTAAACAGTGATAACTATTGTGCATTTTTAGAAAAAGGAAAAGAATACATAACATCATTCTCTAATGGTAAAGATGTGCTTAAAAGTATTTGATATAGAGTCTTGTCAATTGAATGGATTAGTTTTATTTAGCTTTACTGAGGTATAACTGACAAATAAAATTATAATACCTTTAAAGTATACAATGCAATGATCTACACTAATAAAAGAGAAAAATGGTAATTGGCGTATGGCGCTACCCTTTTCATTGGCTAATCAGGGCTATATGCAAATTAACTGCCAACTAAGATGGCAGTTAACTGCCAACAAAGATGGCGGCTAATTTGCATATGTAGGCACAATGCAGGGAGGCGAACGGGAAAGCAGGAAGAAGCCCCCTGCCACTGACAGTGATCGGAAACCCAGGGGGGAGCTAAGAGCTGGGGGGCAGGGCAAAGGCGGCTGGGGTCCCCTGCCCAGGCCTAACGCCTCGGCCAGAGGCATTAGGCCTGGGCAGGGGCAGAGCGGGAGATCACTGGGAGCTGGGGGTCCCCTGCCCAGGCCTAATGCCTCGGCCAGAGGCGTCAGGCCTGGGCAAGGGGCCGATTCTGCGATTGGAGGGTGATGGGGGTCAACGCCTGAGGGCTCCCAGTATGTGAGAGGGGGCAGGCTGGGCTGAGGGACACTCCCCCCCCCCCCACACACACACCCAGTGCACGAATTTCGTGCACCGGGCCCCTAGTACATATATAAACACTGTGAAATGATTCCTATGATTGAGTTATTTAGCGCACCCATGATGGATTAGTTTGTGCATGAATCGAATAAAAATCAAAGTATGGGTTAAAGTCACGTGAATCATTTCTCTTTGGATTGATGTATGACCAGCACTGCATCGCTAATTTAGGTAGCGCACTAGGGAAAGCAGTGTGGATGAATCAGTTTCTATTACTGAAAAAAGCCAGGGCATATACCCAACAATGGTTTATCTGAATGCACACGATTATTTTAAGTACTTTGAATTGGGAAAAAGGGTTTGTTTTTTTACCAAGCTCACTTATCTCCTGCCTATTTCATTCTTTTTGTTTGTTTGCTTCTGACTTTTACTTCTTAAGTAACTCAGAGTGAAGCTACACTATCTATGGAGAAATTTAGGACCGTGCAGTGTTTTATTTAACAATCTCATTGTATAACATTGTATAACAGAATTTTTGTAGGTAAAAGGAAATTAAAAATGTGTTCCAGCAAAAGTCCAAATTATGGCTAACAAAAGCATTAATTGGTGAATGATGCTACTGAAATCTGTTCAATTTTTTAGAGTAAGAAAACATTTGCACTTTCTAGATTTAAAAGGGCATCACTCATATTTTTGACACTATAGCAACTACTTATTAGTGATGTTCATTTATTAGCAATGCATTGAAATGTTTTCCTCCCCTTCCCCTCCGCCCCCCAATGGAAAATTTAGAAACTCTCTCTGGTGGTCCTTGATGCTATCCAGATAATGTTACAATTAATATTTGAATTGCTGCTGTTAATTCAAGAAAAATTTCATGACCTGTTCCCTATAGAGACTCAAAGATAAAGTTTTCATCTTTAAGGAGATCAGTAGTTTATTCTTGATCAGATTTTGTTTTCTGTATATGTAACTAAAAAAGAAAAAAATCCAAAGTAACAATTTGAAGGATGAAGGGTATCATTAGGCAGGGTTATATAAACAGCTCTTGAAAACAAAGTTCAGCTCAATGTTATTTTGTTTTATACAAATGAAATGATCAGCTTCTAAAAATATTGCTTATAGCTATTAAATTAAAACAAAACAAACAAAAATTGAACATGTGATACAGTTGCAAAAGACACAAAACTCTGTTCTTATTTCACTGGTGCCTACACAATGAAGTTAGTACTAAAGAAAGAAAAATCATAGCATAGTGTATTAATATACAAGATTATTTGTTATTGCTCAGTGCAATGAGACACAGATAAAGGCATTAATAACTAAATGATTTAAAGGTTTAATATATTTAGTTTTCCACTATAAAATGAAGACCTGTTATGTAACACAACTAAGCTAATACATCACTAATAGAATAACATATTAACACATGTCTAAAACTTTTATCATACAAACATTTCAAGCAGGACCACTGAAAGTCAGAAAAAAAAGCAATCAACGTTAATAACAAAGAATTAGTCGTGGAAGATCAAATAGCTTAATATTTACACTTTGAGAATGCATGTTCCTTTTGACTATAAAATAGCTCCTTTACTAATAGCCAAGTACAAGCCAATTATCAAATTTGGCAAGGTCTGGGTGAAAAGGCAGAAGAAAGGACATAAAGTACATTTCCGCCTTCCTGTTCCAGAACATTTAGCTTGCCCTTTCCCTCAACATGGCTCCTTGCTCTCTGGGAGAAATTAGGCTGCAGAGCAAGGGATGCCATAGTTGGCAGCAGGACCATGTTGGCCATATCACACGGTCAGAAAGGGAAGGTGTGAATCGCAACAGAAGTTACAGTGCCCGACGACACACTTGGCTTTTAAATGCTGACATGCAGAGCAAAACGGTTGAAAATTACTTTGTAGGAGCATTCACAGCTACGTAACAAATAAAACTCGTATCTTGTGCATGCTAGGAGTAGAAGGCCCTCAAGTAAAGGAACAAAAGCCAAACTCAAAAGGAAGGGAAAAGAAAAGGAAAGTTACAGTGACCATTCCTGGGAACTTACTCAGAGTCTTTGTTCCATAACCGTCGTCACCTAATCCGGGGATGTCCTGCATGGAAGTCCCCAGAGAGAGCAATGAGAGAGGAAGAACAGCCGCGGAAGAGGAAGGAAGAAGTCAGTGGAGTTGAAATGGATACTACCATGACAGACCGCGTTGCCTAAGCAATCTGGATCCCAATCTCTCTTATTTTGAAACAGCTTTCGCCCCAAACTCCCTGGGCTGAGACTCCAGAATTTGTAAAATAACTCAAAAGTTTTGAGCAGATGATTGTTACAAAAAAGAGAAAGATTCAGCGGATGACATTTTTGCCCATTGTCCACTTTGCCACAAAAATATACCACTTAGAGCAATGATTCACTCCACCTTTCATGACCAATCCTTAGATTTCATACCCACCAATACAAGCTCACTGCTCAGCAGGAGTTTAGTAGTCACTGGCAGTGAAAGAGTGAACAAGTGCTCGTTATCAATATAGGGAATTTAATCACTTCCAATTAGCTAGCATTCCAAAAAATGCAAGTGGCAATGGAATATAATACTTCTGTCCAGAATAGAATTCATCTCAAGCCCTGGAGAGTTGCATGAGAGAAAAGGCAAACCAGACCCAGTCCTGGTCACAGATAAATGCTCTAAGGAAGCCAAGTCCCAGCGTCCTCAAGCCCCTCTCCAATGCATCCTGCAAAGAAGAGCCACTCGAAGGGAAGGATCCAGACTGCAGCCAAACACTGGTCACAGCAGTAAGCCCTGACCTGCCTGCCTGCCGTGTTTGTTTGCCTGGGCGTGTGGCGTGGGAGAGCCTACATCATGCGTGTTGCCGGTGAAGGATTTTTTTCTCTCGTGTTGCAGGTGACATTCTCTTTGAGAATCTACTTACGTTCAGGATCACTGGTTTCCTGCTCACTCTGCTCCTTGTTCTTGTAGAATGGGAATTTTCGTGAAAAGATGAAGCTCTTTTTACGCTTGTCATTGAATGACTGTGAAGGAGAAAAGGCATGGGGCAAAAACAGGGGACGTCTAATTGTTGTCACACTCATGCTGACAAAACAACTAGTTTGTAAAAGCAGAGAGAGCTGTAGTGACGCAAGGGGATAGTCGAAGGAGGCGCCAGCAAGTCCCTAGAGGCAGATTGTACTTTCAAGGAGTGTAAATTCTGAGTGATGACACCTTGGGAAAATTGTATCCTAATGAAAACACTGGTTGTAGCTGAATGATAATAGAAAGAGTATCGAATTGGAATCCATGACCTTAGACTGAATCTCTCTGAACCTCAGTATCTTCTTCTTCAACATCATGCGGATAATGAGAGAAGCTCTTAAGTTGTGAGACTCATGTAAGGCAGTGGAAATGTAAAGTGCTAATCAAATGTTATCTTTATCATTATTATCATCGGGTAGAAAAGATTTTATTAGGATACTAGACACATAGATATCTAGGTGTCTTTTTAAATAACTTGTCTTTTTGAATTACTTTAACTTAGATTTAATTAAAACCACACAGAAAAGTATATAGATTTATGACATGATAATTATAGCTGTTTCACACACAGATAAATAACTACAACATTTTCATTCATAAGTGATTTTAAAGATAATTAGCCCAAGCCTTCATTTGTAGACAGGGGGCCAGAGGCACAGAGAGGTTGAGTCTCTTGCCAATATCACAGAGCTAGCTGGTGACTCAGTCAACCAAAATCTGTTAAAATTGTTGCTAACTAGGTATCAACTCAATATTCATGCAAGCAAGGGAGCTATCACAGCTACTTATCTATATTCTGATATGATAAAATATCATTGAAGAAAGATTGTCCTTAAAAATGTAAACCACTCCAGTAGCTTCAATGAGGCTGGATTAAAAATAATAATTTATAGCTGTACTAGAACTTTTTTATTCAAGTGACTATCAGACGCCTGCCTAGAAGACTCCTTGAAGATTTTTCATTTATTCCCATCGTTGCTATTATGGAAAATGCTTTCTGGGGCTCTTCTTTGGGAAATGTGCTCGCAGTCATTTTATAACCACACAGGTCTTAGTAAGTTCACTTATCATTAAAAAAATGCTTTGCCAGCTTGACTGCCATTCTTACTTGACTGATTTGGCTCTCAGGGTCACTCTTGAAGGAACAAGACATATTACCATTTAGGTATTGCAGGGAATGTAATAGACTCCGAGGGTAATTCAACAAGGAGTATTCTAAATCAGTCTTCTCAATGGCAGCTGGTAGAGCCAGCAAGGCGACTGCTTTGAAGAAAAGCACTTGTTTATATGCATGTATTTGGGTCCATTGGTATGAATCAATTATGGGTCTTTACAGATTTGAAGCCTGAGAAAATGGTGTAAATAACTCATTTTACTTGTATATTCATGCACTTCTAGATCAACATCCGTTTTGGTCGTCATGTCCATTTAGGAAACGTGAAAGTACTAAAATGTTGGTGCTGTCAGTTAGTGAGCCATTCATTACTTTTTCAGTTACTAGAAACTTTCACCAAAGTTGGGAGAGCTTAATTTTATGTATCATTAAGAAGGCTTGAAGAAAAACATTAAATCAGATATTTAGTAATTTCTGAAATAAAGGGACATATTTTATACTTAATATTCTAGAACCAGAAAGATTCTCAGGGGACAAAAAGAAGTATCACTTCAGAATTTATTACTCTGTCGACAGCACTTAGGTTCAATGTGGTTTTATCATAATTTGTAATTGAGAATTGGTGTCCAAAGACAAGGATGGGAACTAGCCTCCCCCACCCCCCAATTTTTCCAACTAAAAAATGACAAGTTCTTAAAGGAACATTAAATATTCTTGCATCACTCCAGTTTCATGCCACTTTTACATTTCAAGCATATTTAAACTTCAGTGACTGAAAATAAAAGAAAAAAATACCATGTAAGAATTAATGACACGTGACATTGCGAGATATGTTAGACATTTAACTTCAACAGTATGGATGACTTGTCATGCAAAAAAAAATTTTTACAAATTTTCATGCAAATACAAAACAATGCCAAGATGAGTAAAGCCTGGGGTTAAAATGTAGACACAGATGGACAATGAAGGAAGCCTTGAGAGACAATATGGGGCCACATGCAAACCACATCATTTAAATTGTCTCACGGGGTCAAAGGAAAATGAACATGTGTCGCCTGTGATTAATTCTTTTATCTTTTCAAAGCAGGGGCTGTAATGTGTTAACATTTCCCAAGTATCAAAATGTTGTGCATCATGAGTCATCTGATTAGGACATACTATTTAGCACCACACTTGTAAAAGAACAGAAAATACATAACAATTCCTCAACAAGAAAATCATCTAACATAGTCTTATTACCCAAAACCATTTTGTGTTGGAGTTAAAGAAAAGTAATGGAATCATTGGAGGTTACATTTATGGACACAGAATCAAATCACAACTTCAGTTCACACAGGTTTAAACATCACACATTTAAGGTCTTACTTATTTCAACATTTCAACTATAAGAGGTTATATGTGGTTTATGATGTTCTACCACTATTTTTTATTAGACATGTTTAATGCCATTATATAAGATTTTTGTTGCTGTTAGATTTTCTTTAAATTTAGAAAAGGAAAATCTGTTATACCAGAGTTAGGTGAGAATAATAAATTAGCACTTTTAGTATTACAGAACACATGGTTCTAAAGCAACTGAAGGCTGGTTTACAGCGCTATCAGTCATACCTGATCAAGGTAAATTTTTTTCAATATTACAGTATCTTAAATCCCCATCCATTGCTTTCATGGCAGGAAACTTTTTTGAATAGAGATTTTAAAAATACCAATCACATGTGGCAAGTTGGCATATCTAAGAATTCCATTTTGGAATTTGAGCTGAATTTTTGAGTTCTTATGAACAAAAGTGATAAAACAAAAACAGCTAGTGTTTATTGAGCAACTATTATGTGCCAAGGTTGGTTGCAAAGCTCTACATGTGCTAATCTCCACACTAACTTTACGAGGTTGGTACTATCATTATTCTCATATTACAAAAGAAGAAACTGAAGTTTACAAATCTTCTGTTACTTGTCCAGAGTCACACAGTTGGTGAGCAGTGAAGTCGGGATCTGAATTTGCCAATATTTGTTGTTCTTATGGGAAAAATGAGGTTCTGTAACCAGAGCCTGCTTAAAGTTTATATTTAAAATCATTTGTCTTTATATTTAAAAAGCTTTTGTCTTTCTTAAGTGATAACATAATCTGTCATTATTCCCACAGCTTCCTTGCTTGGCAATGCTTTTTAAAAATCCATCAGATGCTATTGCTTCAATAATATCTTTGTGGTTTACCCTGCTACAATTTTTGAATACCCATTTATATTTTTCAGGGCTCTATCCTTTGTACTTATTCTTATAATAATGTAAAAAAATAAAAAGTATTTCAGTGTAACAGGCTAT
Organism: Myotis daubentonii; assembly: GCF_963259705.1. Classification (NCBI taxonomy): domain Eukaryota; kingdom Metazoa; phylum Chordata; class Mammalia; order Chiroptera; family Vespertilionidae; genus Myotis; species Myotis daubentonii. The sequence goes on along the minus strand of NC_081848.1, from coordinate 33,688,556 downwards.
GAACAGGATTGAAGGTAGGGAATTATGGGAGTGGGAAGTGACAAGTAATGGGTAGGGTGTTTACTTTAGGGGAGATAGAATGTTTTAAAATTAGATTGTAATGATAAGTGCATAACCCTATGAATATACTAAAAATAATGCATTGTGCACTTTAGGTGGGTAAATTGTATACTGTGTGAATTATGTCTCAATAAAGCCATTAAAAGAATCCCAAAACAAAATGGAACCCCTCTGCCAAACTCTACACCACGTGTTGAGAGGAAACAATCACAGCATGTTTTCAATTTTATTTGGCCTAAATATTTTTTATCTTTAATTGAATGAGAGGAACCCCTCACCCCCAACCCTTGCAATCAATCCGATACACATGCCTTGTTTATCTGATTCTGTTGTGTCTCTGTGAAATGAATACCTTTCATGTTGTGACAGACATTAGAACATCTGTACCAGGAGTCAGCATATTACATCACTGTCACTCAAGAAGAAATTTCTAAATTGTTAGGTCAAATGGCATAAAATTGCCCAGCCTGATCCCAAGATGTAATGGCATTCGCAAACTGGCTTAAGATAAAATACACACTCACAAATAACAAAAGGAAATAACACCAAAAACTTCAAATTGCTACTTTTCCCACTCAAATCCCATGTTCTTAAGACACGTGAGTGACTTGACCAACTTTAATCCTTCCCATCCAGAAAACTTTCTAACTCTGGGTATGTTTCAGTTCTCTTCTACCTTAACCAAGAGATGCAATATAGCATCACCAAACAGTGGGAAAACTTCACATCATACGCCTCCTGATGGGAAGTACTGAGAAATACACAATATTACTTATGTAGTATTCCTACCAAAAATGCATTACTTGCAGCTAACCATGAAGAAATAATCAGGCAAATTAATATTAAGAGACCACTCTTAAAATATCACAATGTCATGAGAAATATAAAAACCTAAAGAACCATTCTAGATGAAAGGAGGTTAAGGACATAGGAAAAAAGGAATGCAATGTGTGGTTCTTGACTGAATTCTGGACCAGAACAAAAAATTCATAATTTCTAGAACTTTCTTTCATAATAAATTAGGATGTATATATATCTCCCCTCATATATAGGATGTCCTCTGAAAATGTATACACATTTTAACAGTTGATAGTTCAATTTTGAAAATAAAATGTATTTTAACAAACACTGCCTTTATAATTATTCAAAGTGTGTGTATACATTTTTTGGACACCATATATATATTCTTACACAGAATGACAAAACGAGGTAATAGTTAAATTTGAGTAACAGGTACAAGAAGTTCAGAATTCTATTCTTTCTACATTTTTATATGTTTGAATGTTTTCATAATAATGAACTGTGATTCATAGCTCACACACTAAAATTATCTAGAGATAGACTGCAGACCTAAGTATAAAAGCTCAAACTATAAAATTTCTAGAAGAAAACATAGAATATATTTATAATCTGAGGTAGGCAAAGATTCCTTGGATAGAGCATAAAAGCACAGATAATAAGTTTAAAAAGTGGTTAATTGGATTTAATTAAAATAAAAAACTTTTGCTTTTCAAAAAGGTCATTAAGAAAATGAAAAGGCAAGTCACAAATGAGAAACAATATTTACATTACATATATGTGACAAAAGATTTTTATTCAGAGTATTTAAAAACCTTTATATTTGAACAATAGAAAGAAAAAAATCCAATAAAAATGGGCAAAAAACTTAATTAAATACAACATATGTATATGGCCAATAAACATATAAGAAACATCAGAGAAGTGCAAATTAAATCCAATGCATGATACCACTTCATATCTACTGGAGTGGATAAAATGAAAAAAAAAACTGAGAATATCAGGTGTTGGTAAGGATGTGAAGCAATTGCAACTCTCATATAAACTCTTGGTGGGAATGCAAAATGGCCAGTTTGAAAAAATAGTTTAGCAATTTCTTATAAAGTTAAACCTATGACTGAGAAATTTACTCCTGAATATTTACTCGAAAAAAAAAGATGTCTACAGAAAGGTGTATATAAGAATGTCCATAATTACTCAGAACTGGAAACTACTCCATCAACAGGTAAACTGACAAACTGTGGTATATTGATACAGTGGAAAACTCAACAATAGCAAGAACTGAATTACTGATACACACAACAACATGGATGAATCAGAAAAGTATTATGCTAAGAGATAGAAGGCAGACATAAAGGCACATTTATGTATGATTCCAATGATCAGAAGTTCTGGAAGAGATCAAATCGGTGACTGAGGAAGTGAGAACTAAGTCATCCTTCTTTATCACAGTTAGAACCATGGCACTTCCAAAAAATATATTTCTAGCTTCCAGTATTCTCCTAAATGTATATCTACTATATCTCTACTTGGGGGGTGGTGGTTATAGAAACCTTTTCCCCTTTGTCCATCTTGTGGACACTGAGGCATATTTAAGGTTATGCTCTGGTGTTCTATGTAAGGCTGTCACAGTGAATACCACTCATTTTTACATATTTCTTTCCCACCACATTTTGATCTCAGAGCAGGTACCACATCACTTTCATTTCTGTATCGTCAAGATCTAGAGCATGGTAGATACTCAATAATTATTCAGCAAATAAATGTATGAACCAAAGCGAGGACTGATGATTTCCATTGGAAATATTGGGAGAAACTTGGGGAAAAAAGAGAAAGGAAGGAGGGTTAGGAGGAATAACAAACACCTGTAGAAAATGGGGAGGAATAATCCTATCTAATAAAAGAGAAACATGGTAATTGGCGTACGACCGCTACCATTCCCATTGGCTAATCAGGGCAATATGCAAATTAACTGCCAGCCAAGATGGCGGCCGGCAGCCAGGCAGCTTGAAACTAACATGAGGCTTGCTTGCTTCAGTGACGGAGGACTCCAGCGTTCCCCGCTGCCACTGCAGGCCTCTGAGCTGGCAGTTTGAAACATAGTTACAAAAATAGAAGCTAAACAAAACCCCAGAAACCAGCTTTCAGCTAGCCTGGATCTCAGACCTGGAGTTGATATAGAGTTTCGATTGTAGAACCTAAACAAACCAGATACCTGCTTTCAGGAGCCGAGGCCTAAGAGCTGGAGCCAGAGCTAAAGCTGGCTCAGAATAAAAAAAAGAAAAAAGAAAAAAAGGAGCAGTTGGGAGCTTCAGTCCCAGCCTGAAAACAGCCCTCAGCCCCTCACCCAGACTGGCCAGGCACCCCAGTGGGGACCCCCACCCTGAAGGGTGTGTGACCAGCTGCAAACAGCCATCATCCCCTCATCCAGGCTGGCCAGGCACCCCAGTGGGGACCCCCACCCTGATCCGGGACACCCTTCAGGTCAAACCAGCCGGCCCCCACCCATGCACCAGGCCTCTATTCTATATAGTAAAAGGGATTACTCCTAGCACCGGGATCAGCATGATAGGGGGCAGTGCCCAAACCCTCTGATCGCCCTGCGGCTCTATGTGTGACGGGGCTGGGCCACAACCTCCCTATCAGCCCTGCTCTGTTCCTGACAGGGGAAGGCGCCCCAACCCCCTGATCAGCCCTGCTCTGTGCCTGATAGGGGGGAGCCCCCCAACCTCCTGATCACCCTGCGGCTCTGTGTGTGACAGGGTGTGGCGCCCCATCCCCCCACCCCACGGGCCCTGCTCTGTGTGTGACAGGGTAGAGCCATAACCTCCCCATCGGCCCTGCCCTGAGTGTGAGAATGGCGGCGCCCCAACCCCCTGATCAGCCCTGCTCTGTGGGTGATAGAGGGCGGCGCCCCAACCCCCTGATCCGCCCTGCTCTGTGCATGACGGGGGGGGGGGGGGGCTCCCCAACCCCATGATGGACCCTGCTCTGTGCATGACAGGGGCGAGCTCCCCAACCCCCTGATCGGCCCTGCTCTGTGTGTGACAGGGGGCAGCGCCCCAACCCCCTGATTGGCCCTGCTCTGTGTGTGACAGGGGGTGGCGCCGCAACCTCCCCATCGACCCTGCCTTGAGTGTGACAGGGGGCGGTGCCCCAACCCCCCAATTGGCCCTACCCTGAGCATGACTGAGGGTGGCATCACAACCTCCCAATCCGCCCTGCTCTGTGCATGACAGGGTGCGGCGCCCCAATTCCCCAATCGGCTCTGCTCTGAGCCCGACCAGGGGCTGCACCTAGGGATTAGGCCTGCCCTCTGCCACCCGGGAGCAGGCCTAAGCCAGTAGGTCGTCATCTCCGGAGGGGTCCCAGACTGCGAGAGGGCACAGGCCAGGATGAGGGACCCCACTCCCCCCCCCCCCCGAGTGCACAAATTTTTGTGCACCGGGCCTCTAGTGGAAGAATAAGAACCATAGCCAAATGAGTAATATTTTTAAATTGCATTTCTCTGCAGTTATCTCTCAGAAATTGTTTTTCTTATGAATTTTATCTCATAATTCTATGCCCACTGATCTGATTTAGTTGCCATTTATTATTAGTAATAAAAATGTTGCACTCAGCTATTTGCTGTATGTATTTTCGCACAGTACATATCACATTTGCAGCTCTCTGGTCCATATCTGAATAGAAAAAAATGAAAAGATTTTAGTGGTATTCATAACTTCGAAGAAATCTACCATTTAATTTTCCTTTTCTAACTCTTTCCCCCTCTAATGTTTACTTCTTTTCTTAACTAAAAAGATTCGTTTGGGCCCTAGCCAGTTTGGCGCAGTGGACAGAGCGTTGGCCTGCGGACCAAGGGTCCAGGTTCGGTTCCAGGCAAGGGCACGTATCTTGGTTTCAGGCTTCTCCCCAGCCCTGGGCCCTGGTCGGGGGTTGTGTAGGAGGCGACCAATTGATGTGTTTCTCTCACATTAATGTTTCTCTGTCTTTCCCTCCCCCTAAAAATCAATAGAAAAAGATCTACGGGTGAGGATTAACAACAACAACCACAAAAGATTAGTTTGTTAAAAATACTTTCCCTATATTTTCAGAGAAAAAGTAATTTTTAAATAACAAATGAAGCATGCCTTTTTTAGAGAAAATTTGTAAAAAATAGAAATTACTGAGAAACAAATCACCTTCAGTAATATTATTTTTTTGTGTTTGAAAAAATGTATTGTTTAAACCTTGTTGTATTATATAGTCTAAGGAATTTAAAATTCTGAGTTGTTTTTATTTACTATTAAAACACGTAGCAAAGTATCATGGGAAAGGGCTTTGGAATTGAGCTGTATAACCTTAAGAATGTTGTTTAATCTCTGAGCCTCCGTTGTATTTAAATGTGATAATGTATTAAAAGCTGGTGTCATAGTGCCTGACACTTAGTAAAGCTTAATAAAAAGGAGCCAATTATTTTAATGGTAACAGAGCACTTTCCCACATCATAAGAGAGTCTTTGGAAGCATAAGCTTTAACAAATGCATAACAATGGAATGAAATGAAGAATTATTAATAAAAAATATTTTGGAAAATCCCCAAATATGTGAAAATTAAAAACATAACAAAATACCACTTTCAAAATTAACCAAAGGATCAAAAAAGAAATTGTAAGGGAAATAGTAAATATTTTTAGATGAATGAGAATAAAGACAAAAGATACCAAAATTTATGGGAAACAGCTAAGGCCGTAGTTAGAGGGAAATTTATAGGTGTAAAATGCCCATATAAAAGAAGATGTCAAATCAATAATCTAACCTTCTACCTGAAGACACTGGGAAAAGCAGACCAAACTAAAACTAAAGCAAGCAGTAAAAGACAATAATAAAGATTAGATCAGAAATTAATAAACTGGAGAAGAGAAAAACAGAAAAATCAACAAAACCAAAAGTTGGTTCTTTGCAAAGATTATTAAAATTGGTAAACAATTAGCTAGACTAAGAGAAAAAAAGGGAAGTTATTACAATATTAGGGATAAAAGAGGAGATATTTTTACTGATTTTATAGAAACAAAAGAATTATAAGGAGATACTATAAACCTTATAATTTATTGAATATCAATAAATTAGATATTTTAGATGAAATGGATAAGTTCCTAGAAAAAGATACAAACCACCAAAACTGACTCAAGAAGAAATAGAACTCTGCGTAGACTTATAACAAATAAAGAGATTAAATTAGTAATTTAAATAATTATTCACAAAGAAAAGCCCAGGTGGCTTTACTAAACATTTAAAAAAGAATACAAATTCTTTACAAACTCATCTGAAACACAGAAAAGGGAAGATTTCCTAACTTATTCTATGAGGCCACCATTACCAGATACCAAAACTAGAAAATACACCACAAAAAAAGATTACAAACCAATATATCTTATAAATAGAACAACTTACTCAAGTGGATTTACCACAGTTAACTTAAATATCCTATATGCTGTACACTTCTGTAGTTCTCCATTTTTAATTACTCTATGTTGTAATGACTATAACATTTTTTTTGCATTTCAAATAAATTCCTTAGGATAGATTTGTAGAATTTGAATTAGAGTTAAGAATTGTGGATAGTTAAAAAATTTTGATACATTGCCAAATTGTTTTCAAAATGATCTGTACTAATTGATATTTCCACCAACAGCCATTTATTCTTAATTTATAATTGGTCTCCAGGATGTGTCCTGACTGCTTTTTTCCCCCCTTCTGACATCCCCTACACTTTCCTAATTACTGCACAGAAAGTAAGACTTCTATGAGAAAAGCATTATTTAAAGCAGCAGTGGGGAACGTCCAGCCTGCGGGCTATCTAAGGCCCTTGAAGTCATTTGGTTTGGCCCTGCCAAGGCAGTAGGTGTGAGTTAATTAAATGTTTGATGAAATATAGCAGGCTAATTTTTAAGTTGGTAATTTTGTATGGCCCAAGAATGATGTTATAAATATTTAAATAGCCCTTGGCAGAAAAGGTTCCCCACCCCTGATGAAGTCTGTTAGCCAAGAGCAGGATTTATATAATCAGGTTAATCAAGATACATCCTACAGCTGGAAGACTAAGTTCTGGTTTTTCACTATCAAATTCTCTGCTTGAAGGCTTTTCCAAGAGAGACTATTTGTCACACAAGCATAATCTTACATGACCTTTACATGAAAACTGAAGGTATAAGACAATTAAAAATTTATGAGAGGGGAGAACCAAGATGGTGCGTTAATAACCACCTGTTCTTGCTGCCTCCCACAACCACATCAGAATTACAACTAAAATACAGAACAACCATCATTCCGAACCGCCTGAAAGCTGGCTGGATGGAAGTCCTAGAGAAGTAAAGGAGAAAGCACATTGAGACTGTTAGGAGGGATGGCGGCCTGTAATGGGCTGGCCCAGCATCCACGTGGGAGAGAGATGTCTCTGCGGAGACCACCTGAGAGGAGCAAGCCCCACACCAGCCCCCCAGCCCAGGGTTCTAGAGCTGGGAAGAGAAGTCTCCACAACTACTGGCTGTAAAAACCAGCGGGGATTGTTGCTGAGGGACACAGAGGCTGCTGGAGACCAAGGTGTTTCTTTTAAAGGGCTGGGCATGAACTTACTTGGACTCCATTCCTCTGAGCTCCAGCACCTGACGCAGCTCTGGGAGACCCAAACACATATGTGGAGGAACTGGACTGTCTGGCATCATCGAGGCAGGAACTCAGGGGGTGGCTTTCTCCCAAACTGGGGTGCTTGCAAGGGTCATTGTTCCTGTGCTGGGACCTGCCCTGCCCCACCCCAGGGCTGACTGGCAGCCATATCAGTGTGGCCCACACTGTTTGCTCCACCCTGGTGATTCCTTGAGACCCCGCCCATCCAATGTGCAGCTCCTCCCAAGCTGTTTGTTTCCATATGAATGGCCCAGGCTTCAGACTTTACTAAAACCTCTCAACAAGCTGAAGCTGGTACCTGGTGCTCCAAACCTATCAATAAAAGGCCTGAGACCTAGCACTAGCTCAACCCTGCCTTGCTTCATAGCTGGGCCTCACCTCCTGCACAGCAGGTCTTTCACTATAGTCGCAGCTGGTCCTCACAGCCAATTGGCCTGGAGGTTAATTCCTGCCAGAGAGGCCAACAGCATTGAAGACTCAACTACAAGGCTGTGCACAGAGCACACACAGGGGCCCACCTATAGTGCCCAGCTCAGGTGACTGGGGAGACTGAACCACTGAGCCCTACAGGACACCTACTACACAATTCCAAGAGACATAACACCTCTGTCTAATACATAGAAACAAACACAGGGAAGCAGCCAAAATGCGGAGACAAATAGACATGTCATAAATGAAGGAAATGGAACCAAGCAAACTACTGGATACAGAGTTCAAAATCTGCTTATAAAGTTACTTAAGGGACTTAGTGAGACTTTCAAGGATCTTTGTGAGAATGTCAAAGGCATGAAAAGGACCTGTCAGAAATTAAGCATATATTACTGAAATAAAGAACAATTTACAGGTATTCAACAGAAGAGTTGAGGATTCTGAGAATCAAATAAATGATTTGGAATATGAGGAAGCAAAAACACACCCAATCAAGAGCAAAAAGAAAAAAGAATTAAAAAAAATATAAAGATAGTGTAAGGAGACACTATCTTCCCCTATCTGGTGAAAGAAATAGACTTACAAGTCCAGGAAGCACAGAGTCCCAAACAAGAGGAACACAAAGAGCTCATACCCAGACACATCATAATTAAAATGCCAAGGGTTAAAGACAAAGAGAGAATCTTAAAAGGAGCAAGAGAAAAGAAATGAGTTACCCACAAGGGAGCGCCCATATGACTGTCAGCTGATTTCTCAACAGAAACTTTGCAGGCCAGAAGGGAGTGGCAAGAAATATTCAAAGCGATGAATAGTAAAAACCTACAACCAAGATTACCCAGCACAGCTTTCATTTAGAATTGAGGGTCAGATAAGGAGCCTCACAAATAAGAAAAAGCTAAAGGACTTCATCAACTACAAACCAGTATTATATGAAATGCTGAAGGGTATCCTATATAATAAAAGGCTAATATGCAAATTGACCCAACAGTGGAATGTCTGGTTACTATGACACGCACTGACCACCAGGGTGCAGACGCTCAATGCAGGACCTTCCCCCTGGTGGTCAGTGTGCTCCCACAGGGGAAGCACTGCTCAACCAGAAGCTGGACTCACAGCTGGCGAGTGCAGCCTGCCTCCAAGGCAGTCAGACATCCTCCAAGGGGTCCCAGATTGTGAGAGGGCGTAGGCTGGGCTGAGGGACCCCACCCCCAGTGCACAAATGTCGTGCACTGGGCCTCTAGTTATTTAATAATAATAATAATAATAATAATAATAATAATAATAATAGATAAAAATATGAACAATAAATGGCAACAAATACATATCTATCAACAATTGAATCAAAATCAAAATAAATGAACAAGAAATCTAATGAACAAAATAAACTGGTGAATAAAACAATCAGAGGCATGGAAGCATTGAACAGATTGATGAATCTCAGAGGGAAGGGGGATAGGGAGTAGGAAGAGATTAATCAAAGATCTTACCTATTCACACAGACAGTAGGGTGGTGGGGCAAGAATTGAGTGGAGGGGTGTAGTGGGGGAAGAAGGGGACATCTGTAATACTCTAATAACAATAAAGATTAAAAAAATTATGAGAATGATGTATTTAAATTCAGGGCATTATATTCACAGACAGAGAAACAATGTGTCATTGTCAAGTTGTCACTCCTGAGTAGCTCAGAGGTATTGTGCCAGCATTACTCTAATCAATGGAAAAGGAAGACTTCGATTTCACCCATCATCTATTACTGTTCATTTGTATTCTCTAAATGTCAAACTTTCTCCTGATTTTTCTAATGAGATTGGGGGAGGGAGAATGCTATCATTTTGGAGAGAGGGCTTTGGCAGGCTACAATTAGTACGCATCTATTTGTTAAGATTCAAAGTATTCCAGCATGGGTATATGGACATGACCTCAAATTGGGAGAATGAAAGTATCAGAGAATCTGTTGCAGTGTGTATTGTATGACACGTGTTTCTTCCGCAGTCCATCCTGCCTTGCAAACTTGAAAATTTATGAGGTCACTGGAAAAAAAAATTGAAATGGTTTTCTTCAAGTTTATTGTACCTTTATGCTGCTGTGAGCTGCCAGGGTGGGGTGTTACATGCTTATTATTACTAAACAAATTTATAATTTGTCATTGACACTTTATTAATATACTTATGTATGGAATGCCTACTATGTCCTTTTATGTGCCAAGCCCTCTACTGAGTCCTTAGCACTTTGGTCTTCATTCAAATAGATATTGTATTTGATATTAGTGCTGGTAATGCATTCTAACAATGTGTCATTTTCTCTGTGCAGCATTTTGTGAAGTAGACTCTAAAGAAAATTGCCAGGCTATGTGATTCCAATTATTGCTTCATAATTCTAGAATTGTCTAGCAGTTCATCACTAAGCCACAGAATACTACAGCTTATACAACAACCCATAGAATAAGAAAGCAATGATAACAAAAAAGCAAAAGTCCAAAAATCGTCTTCCCTACCTTCCTCATTTTCAAGGTATGCTCATCATTGGGACATGTTAGAAATTGCATGAGGGGTGGGATGGGTGAAGGTAGAAGAGGGTATATGGGGAATAAATGGTGATGAAAAAAAATAATAAAATAAAGGGAAGAAATTCCCATGATCCCCAATGTGGAGCCTGCTGTAGGCAGCCAATCAATGATTCTCTCTCATCATTGATGTTTCTATGTCTCTCTCCTTCTCCCTTCCTCTCTGAAATCAATAAAAATATATTTTTTAAAATATAAAAGGAAAGGAAAGGATGCCCAGCAAGTGTGGCAAACTACGGCCCGCGGGCTGGATCAGGCCCGTTTGAAATGAATAAAACTATTTAAAAAAAAGACCGTACCCTTTTATGTAATGATGTTTACTTTGAATTTATATCAGTTCACACAAACACTCCATCCATGCTTTTGTTCCGGCCCTCCGGTCCAGTTTAAGAACCCATTGTGGCCCTCGAGTCAAAAAGTTTGCCCACCCCTGTCCTATACCCATTTCTCCCACTCACTCTGGCAATCACCAATCTGTTATTTGAATCTATGAGGGTTTTTTTTGTTTTTTTTAGATTCCACACACTGTATAAGAGAGGTCACATGGTATTTGCCTTTCTCTGACTTATTTCATTCAGCATATTGCCCTCGAGGTCCATTTGTTGCAAATGGCAAGATTCATTCCTTTTTTATAACTGAATAATATTTCATTGTTCCATATATTCCATTCCATATATATATATATATTTATTCACACACACACACACATACACACACACATAGTATATATCTATATATATCCATAATAATTAGTTTTATCCATTCATCCATTGATGGATACTTAGGTTGTTTTCATATCTTGGCTATGGTAAATTGTGCTGCCATAAACATGGGCCACAATATATCTTTTTGAGTCAATGATTTGATTTCTTCTAAATACCTAGAAGTGGGATTGCTGGATCATAAAGTAGTCCTATTTTTAATTTTCTGAGGCACTGCCATACTGTTTTCCACAGTGGCTGCACCAATTTACAATCCCACCAACAGAGCACAAGGGTTACCTTTTCCCCACATCCTCACCAACACTTGTAATTCTTTGTCTTTTGATAACCATTCTAACAGGTTTGAGGTGACGTCTCATCGTGGTTTTGATTTGCATCATCATCAGCACCACTGGTAATACATTATCATCATCATCCCTCGTAATGCATGCTTTGCTTCTGGGACTTACTGTCTAGTGGAGGACAACAGGCAAATATCCAGACTATACATGCTATGGAAACTCAGAGGAGCGACTCCTGTCTATATGAGCTTAGGAAAGTCACTCTCCCTCTCTGTGCATCAGCTTCCTCTTCTGTGAACCAGGGAGATAAATGAGTTGACTTCGGGGGTCCTTTATCCCATGAAAACTTTTCCAGTGCCTCCCTCTGGCTGTACTCTCCTCCCCTGCCTCCCTCAGCTATGAGGTGAGGTACTCAGCCTCACTCTCTTGGACGATGACTCACTTTCGTGACCTGACAGTTTGAACTTTGTCTCTCACTGTCCAATGTCAACTCCATACCTAGAGCACAAGAGGTCACCTGCAGTATTTGGAGTAATTGAGGGCAAACCAGTAAGTACAATAATAAGTAGTACTCTTTGTAAAGTTGTGCCTGATTGAATAATTCTCACCTCATGCTTGAATGGAAGGAGGGATTACTTACAAATGGAGGCAAATCCATTACAGGGAGACTGCTGGACCTTCAGCCAATAGCCTCATTTGCGTAGGATGAGTCACAGGAATGAGGACTCTCACTGGGAGTTTGGTCATGTGGCAGGTGAGTGGAGAGGTGGTTTCTGCCTTGAGCACTTTGGTCTAGTCCACACTGTGCCTTCCATCTACACATTTCCTCCAAGGAGCATTTCATATGCTCTATGCTGGTGGGCTGTGTTTTCAAAGACAAGCAGAGCCCATACGAGGAGTAGATCACAGTTCGAGAGAGAATGTGAGCCACCCAAGGATGTCTCAGTGGTTCATTTTTGGGGGAGAGAAAAATCAAACACTATTTGCTAAACTTCAAATAGTAGCTGATACAAGTGCAGATTTTCACTTGGCTAGGATTTGAATTCTTGTAAGATTTTAGAGTGCAGAGATAAAAACCGTGAAAACATATCCACACACCTCAAGGAAATGGAAACAACTTCAAAACTCCCAACACTTCCTTTTTTAAGTATAATCTCTGTCTTTTCTCCTCCCTCCCTCGTGCACATTTATACACTTTTCCTGTTCATGTTCCTGTCACAGCCCAGCAGGTTTATTGTTGTTTCTGTACAAGACACCAGGGATCACTGCAGTGAGCCTGTCACTGTTACTTCAACTGTCACTTTAAAGCTATAGAAAATGAACCTAGCTGGTTTGGCTCAGTGGATAGAGTGTCGGCCCATAGACTGAAGGATCCCAGGTTCAATTCATCAATGTTTCTCTCTCTCTCTGTCTCTCCCCTTCCTTTTCACTCTCTCTAAAAAATCAATAGAAAAAATATCCTCGGATGAGGATTAACAAAAACAACAACCACCACAACAAAACAATAGAAAATGCTTCGTGTGTCTGAGGAAGAGCCCCCTACCCCAGCATCCACCAGAAACTTTGCAATCGCCCTTCGTCCCTTACTTGTGCATTTATGTCACCTTTTCTCCGTCCCTCCTGCTACTGTCCTTATTCAATGGGAGGGAATTTTCCACTTTGTTTTGGCATAGAATTCACTGTAGAATCCATGTGACAACTGCAGTCCACTTGTGAGAAAATGCACTAGAATCACTTAGCACAGTGTCTAGGAAATAGTTTCTAATAAACCATGTTCTGCTCTTTACCCATTCCCAACCCTCATTTAGGTACTAGAAGACAGTACATTTGACAGCAATATCCATTACTGGAAGATTCCAAAGGAATGGGGTACTAATACGTCCATCATAGGCTATTGTAGTGCTAAAAGCAACCAGGCCAGTAAGGGTTTAGTCATGCTAAGTGCTCAATAAATTATCATTTTTATTCCACTAACATTTATGTCTTTACCAAATATTTTACTCAGTGGCTCCAAAGACAAAGTGTCATTTAAAAATTGAAAATTAATAGGGTGGTGAAGGTCTGGGGTGGGGGATGGGCGTGGGCTAGAAAGGGTCAATTGGGGGAAAAGGAGGCATATGTAATACTTTCAACCATTAAGATTTAATAAAAAATAAAATATAACTATAGTGAGGCTAGGAGAATGTCTATCAGGTAAAAAAAAATTGAAAATTAGAAAGGGTAAAATTAGAGAAAGTCACTCTCTCTGAGAAGAGGAATTGCCAAAGCTCACTTTCTCAAGCTGGCCCTTGCTGAATGGTATGGGATGGGTTTCACCCCCAGGTGTGTCCCCTCTGTATCAATGTAGCTATAATAAATATTGGGAGCACAAAGCCAGGAGCTCACAGTTGAAGAAAATCGTTACCACACTGTGCAACAATTGCTGCAATGGAAGCTTGTAAATAAGCCGTAAGGGCACCAAAGAGGGAGCAAGGGCTGCTGGGAAAGCTGGAGAAGGTTCAGAGGCACCATTTTAGCTGAAAATTAAAGAACGAGTAGGAGGTTTTCAGGTGGATAAATAGCAGAGCTTGATTCAGGGTAGAGGAAAGGCCTCAACAGGGGCAAAAAGCCACTCCCCCCGCCCCCCCCCCCCCCCCCCCCCCAGTGCAGTGGACAGATCACAGGATTGGGAATGGGGTTAGAGGAATGACGGGAAAGACTGTTGGGGCAGCGCTGGTCTGCACTGTAAGGAACCCTCAGTTGCATATGGTACTACTAAGAGTCTATTTCTGTTCAAGGAACTGTCAAGCAATAAGTGAGCAGTATAAATCATTCTACAGAAATGTAGCGCTCCAAAATTATTCTTTATCATTTAATGAGCAACGTCAAGTGTTTGGATTACAAACCCTGAAGGAGAATTTTGCAGTTGACAGAGAAGTCACAGAATTTACCCATCAAAGTTGTCTGCACTGCCATGGCAGGGAAGAGCCTGCTTATTATTAAGTGAGGGGAAAAAATAAAAGCTGGTTTCTTGGGTTTCTCAGCCCACAGATTAAAAATAGCAAATTCAGTTTGGCGGGGGCTGGACAGTGGCTGTGCTGCTTCCAGGCAGATATCTGTAGACGGTGCCAATAGACTACAGCTGAGCCTTGCACAGCGAGGCAGGCAAGGAAAACCAAGCTTGGATTCAGCTACAGAGAAGAAGGCATCTGTAGTGTGATAACGGAGGTCCATCATTATCTATTCAACAGCTCCTAAGGGCTTTGTGCTCGGGGCTGGGTGAACGGTGGGGAGTGGATCATTGCAATGGTTTATGGTGGGTGTAGCGCAGAGAACGGTGGTGAGAAAACTGAGTCTTTACCTAACATCCAGCAGGTACAACTCAAAAAAAGTTCCACAGAGCACATTAACTTTGTGACTTTGAATTTTGTGGCTATAATATCTAAATACTAAATATATAGGGCATTTAATTGATAAAATTACTAGCTGTATAGATGATAAGGGCTATAAGCATAAGGTTTTTGCACCTAATTTTATCTTTACAGATATTTAGGGACTATCATCATAGAAAAGTTTAGTTAAGACTGGGGGAGACTGGAAGGATTATTTTTTTTTTTTGAGAAGAGTCCTCACCTCATAAGGTTGTTGTGAGGATTTAATGAGAAAAATTCTTATAATCTATTTAGCAAAGTGCCTGGCTTATGAATGTTAGTGATACTGCATCACATTTTAGACTTAACTGATCAAAGTCTAATCTCTTATTTACCAAATGTGAACTCTGCCTATTCCAAGGGTAAGCAGAGATGCTCAGTCAGTTCTTGGGGATCAGCTGGGAAAACAGAGAGCTTCCCACCTTTAACACAGCACCCCTGAGTAGCAATCCTAAATTTGTGGCTTTAAAAAAATACTTTTATTGATTTCAGAGAGGCACGGAGAGGGAGAGAGTGATAGAAACATCAATGATGAGAGAATCACCAATCAGGTGCCTCCTGCACACCCCACACTGGGGATCAAGCCTGCAACCTGAGCATATGCCATGACCAGGAATTGAACCATGACCTCCTGGTTCATAGGTGGATGCTCAACCACTGAGCCACACGGGCTAGGCCAATTTGTGGCTTTTCTTTAAATTAACGTGGGCTTGTGCTCCTAGCACCCCACCTCTGTGAGAGCCTGGGGCCTGAGAGGTGTTCACAGAATGCCACCTCCACGAATGAGGAGTGCTGAGCGCACACACACTGATCACATGCTCCAAAGTCATTGAAATGTTAATTCTCCTTGACAAGTGAGCACAAGCCAATTATGGAGAGAAGGGGTGTCTTCTTGGGGCCTTGCAGGAAAAACAACCATTCAGATCAAGAAAGCCCTAACTAACACCCGTTTCAACAAGTGGTAGTGTAATCTTTACAAATACCCGTGAAGTTGTCAAAACATGGAAGGCAAACTGCGTGTCTGTGAGCTTCTTTTCCAGTGAGATAGGCTCTTACACTGACAAGGGCTTGCAATAAATTTGAGACAGCCCCCTTTTCCCTTTATGGACTTCAAGTACACAGAATGTGATAAATTATAATCCTTAGTCATCACATGCTTGTCATTGTTTCATATCCTCATGTTAAGTGGTAGGTTCATGGTGCTTATTACGTTATAATTGGTGGATAATGAGTGAGTTACACATAGGTATTTTTTTTGAGACATGTAATTTTGATTTAACTTAATAACCTTCATACCATGTGTCTTTAGGTTAGTTTATCTCGCATTTCATTTTTTAAAATTTTTATTGACTTCAGAGAGAGAAAGGAAGAGGGAGAGAGATAGAAACATCAATGATGAGAGAGAATCATTGATGGGTTGCTCCTGTATGCCCTCTACTGAGGATCGAGCCCACAACCCGGGCATGTGCCCTGATGGGGAATCGAACCCATGACCTTCTGGTTCATAGGTTGATGCTCAACCATTGAGTCACACCAGCTGGGCTTTATCTTGAATTTTAATGAAGCAAACTTACTGCATCCCTCTTACTGGTCCTATTTAACAGAGGAGTGATTGGCCTGTCTCAGCTGACATGGCCAACACTGTAGCTAGGATTGCAGTATTAGGCCTCTTCACTGTCGAGAGTGCCAACTTCCAAGGAAATCCAAACCTTTCCCAGATCATTCGGTGTTTGCCAAGAGCAAGGGCAAAGGCTCATGCATCTTTGCTTCCCCAAGCCCTAGCATAGTGCTGGACATGAAAGACAGCGTGTAAGCCTTTGATAAATAAATGAAACTATATTCATGTGTCTCCAAAGGATTGTACTCAGCTGAGTGACTATGACTAGGTCACTCATTTCCCCTGACCCTGTCTCTTCATCTATGAATGTACAAAACTCTGCAAATATAAGGACTTATTTCTAGTGTCCACAGATAATCTCTTCAACCCAGAGGACTGGATCTATCATAACCACCTTTTTACTTTTAACCTGGCAATCCGTCTAAAATTGGCTTCATTTAAAAAAAAGTTTATTTTAGTGACAATTATACTGATTCCGCTCTGGGTTGGTTTTCAGTTCAGTTCAGGGGTTGTTTCAGTATCATGCATGAATTGGTGTCAATTTCTAACAGTGCATAGCTGTTACCTAATGCTGGAGACTTCAAATGGCAGGTAATGCAAACGTACTGGGGTGGTGGGGAGGTACCTGCCTGAGGATAGGCCTGTACCATACACACAATTTTAATTTCTGGTCTCAGCTCTGCCAAGTTCTTTCTCCCACTGTTACCTGAGTAGGTGCAGTTACTTTGCATGATTTGCTCTTAACCCCTTTGTCTACCAATTAGTACTCATTCACGTTCACGGGTAACATTTTCAACATTCTCTACTAAATGACACTGTCATCTTCAGGCATCCTTCAACCCTATACTGAGGCCTCCATGACCAGAGTCCTTTTACTCCTCTCTCCCCACCCCCAGCTTCTCCCCTCCAGTCTCTGCCAAGTACCCACCATTCATCCTCCCAGCAACAAGAGTCAACCTCTTCATTCATAAATATCACTGCTCTGTCCAAACAACCTATACGCCCCCCCCCCCCCCCGGGCCTAATGAATAGCCTTCTCAAACTTCATAAAGGAGTGCCCAATATCCTCTATTATTGCGCCTCAAGCTACACATCCAGCCTTTTCCCCCCACAGGCCCCTTGAGTATGGTCCATGTTCCAGTCAAATGTAATACTTGCTGGTAGCCAGACATCCTCCCCTCCTCTACTTTTATTTCTACTACTGTTTTCTAAGTGTGAAATGCACTTATTCTATAGTTGTTGAAATCATCATCCTCATAGACTTAGCTTAAATGCTACCTTTTCTTGGAACCATTTCTTCATTGCTCTCATTCAGAGTAGGCCCTCTCCCCTTTGAGCCTCCATTAAGACTTTGCATCTTTCACTAAGCTTTTTGCCATTTATACCATAGTGGTGTATGGGGTTTGGTGTGTGTGTGCATGCATGAATGTGTGTGTGTGTGTGTGGTGGGGTTTGGTGTGTGTGTGTGTGTGTGTGTGTGTGTGTGTATGTGTGTGTGTGCATAAGAAGGTAAGCTCTGGCCTGGCAGCAGTGGGCCTGACTTATCTACCTCTCCCCTCAGTGGTCAAGGCAGTACCCTGTACATATGGGAAACCCAAATTCTATGGATTGAAATCAAAGGAAATAACACTCAGATCAAGAGAAGCTTCATTTAAAGGCGACAATAAATTGTTCAGTTCTCCATTCACAAGCGACAGCAAAAAGCATGAGGGCTATACCTTCTAATTTAGATATATTTTCTCCAAATACAACATCTCCCTTATTCTCATATATTTAATTCAATGTTTATTGGTTGAATGCCAAGAACTATATTAGGCCCAAAATAAATCACATTCCCTGTCTTCGAGGAACTTGTAATCTGTTCTCTAGATGTTATTGCAGTTGAAAAATTAGTCTCAGACAGAGAAGCTACTGGCTCCAGACCACATAGTTAGGAAAGCTAAGAATAGAATTCAGGAGTCTAATTTCAGAGCCTATTTCTTTTAAAATGAAAAGACAAAATAATTAGGTATTTTTATGAATATTAGGAACATATGGAAGTTATTATTGACTTTTTAGACATTACATGATCTGTCATTAAAAAGAAAACACTTCTACCCACATATAAATGCAGTGAACAGTAGTCAAGAGGCAGGATGTACTAATTTTGCTTGCTAAGGGTTTGGCTATAATTATGGTAGTGAGGGAGTCAGATGACTGGACAGTAGCTTATCATCTTTATCTTTCAGTATTGATGTTTTAGCTTTGAGCTAAAGACTTGCAAAGTAAACTCCAAAGTGTGACTGGGCTTTTTACTTCCGAGAGTAAGGTTAAAGAAAGCCCTGCAGTGAATCAGAATTTATTCATGAATAACTCTCAAAGTAGAGATGGGTTGGAGACAAATTTTATGATTTAGACTTAACATCCTACATTAATAGGAAGAAAATTTAACAAAAGCTCATGTGATGAAACTACACTCATTATTTATATAACCACAAATTATGCATCTCCTATTTACATTACTTTAGTCCTAGCATCACTAATTGAATAAATAGAATTAGGTATGCTAATCATATCTAGAATTAGTTCATACAAACAAATGCTTTTAAGAATTATTCTACCTTGCTCACGTAACACATCATCGTGTAGGCCTCAGCTCTGCCACCTACTAGCTCTATGAGTTTGGGTAAGTTATTTATTCTTTCTAAGCTCCAGTTTTCTCATCTGTAAAATGGGCATATTAGAAATACTTACCCTGTGGGGCTACTGTAAGAAGCAAATGAACAATGCCTATAAAAATAACCTGTAGAAAATAAAGCAATTTACAGATGTTCAAAGTAACTGCCATACTGAATGAAATGCAGTGTTTTTCCAATGCAATAGTGCTGATCGAGTCTGCTCTGGACAGGTAATTACACAATATGGCAGATAACTCAGAAATAATCCCAATTTCTAACCAAAGGCAGGGGCAAGAGCTGGGGACTGAGATCAGTCCTGCTGCCAACTCTACCTCAAAGTCGGCCAGCATGTAGTCAGAAACACTCCTCACGCAAGTGGATGTAGGGCAAAACTGCGGCAACTCCCTCTTTCTCTAGGTGCAAAGGGGATTTGGAACCTAGATAAATAAGCACTTTCAGGAAGCTACTCATTCTAGTCTTTTAAATGGGGAAGAGTTTGAGATGTGTGGGCATGTGGGTAGGGGTGGGAAAGAGATAGACTAATATTTCCAGGTACTTTACATATATTCTCTCTTTTAATATAATTTCATTTTTATATGACATGTTATTATACTTCTGATAGAAGCTGGTCATTCTGATTGAGACCACACCTTCCAGCTATGCCTTTGTATCTCAAACTTCAGTAAGTCTAAAGGAACCTTGGGGGAGCCTGTTAAAATGCAGCTTTCCTACCACCACCCACAGGGATCCTGATTCCACAGGACTGAGGATGGGCTGGACAGCTCTATTTTATTTTATTTTATTTTATTTATTTTATTTTTTTTTGCGAGGGAAATGATATCTTCCCTTGGGACAGCCTGGGCCGTTTTCCCAGAAGGCCCTTGAGTTGGTCCCTTCACAGGCAGCTCCTCTTCTGACTCAGGACCCTGCACGGGTACCGGGGAGGGTTCTTCCTCCTCTGCTGCTGGTGCCTCAGTTCGAGGACAGCTCTATTTTAAATAAGAGCCTCAGCTGATGTTAATGTAGGTGCTCCAGGCTATCTATCATCTATCTATCTATCTATCTATCTATCTATCTATCTATCTATCTATCTATCTATCATCTATCAATCATCTATCTAATCATCTATCTAATCATCCCCCCTGCTAGTTTCTTCCTTTTGGAAATTTAATCAACACAGCAGCAGAACAGTCTGCTAAAATTCTAGTCTCTGCTAAACTCTTGCAAAGACTCTCCACTGCCCTAGTGATCTTGCTCCCGACGTCCCCTCTGCCTTCTCTGCTGACACTGTTGCTTTTGTAGTTAAGTAACATCAAGCTTCTTTGGCTTCCCCAAGGCACACTGGGCTGTTTCCTGTTTTACATCCTGTCCCCTATATATCATTCTTTCTATCCTTTTATTCCTGGATAGGTTTTACTTTTCCTTCTGCCTTGCTTTGAATGTTATCTCTTCTAGGAACTTTCCTATGAACTCCAAGAGATGCTTAAGTATTCCAGGTCTAAGTTTATTTTTTTTTATTTTTATTTTTATTTTTTTTTATTGCTTAAAGTATTACAAAGGGTATTACATATGTATCCATTTTATCCCCCCGCCCTAGACAGTCCCCTAGCCTCCCCTATCACCCAGTGTCTTATGTCCATTGGTTATGCTTATATGCATGCATACAAGTCCTTTAGTTGATCTCTTACCCCCCTACCTCCTGCCCCCCAACCCTCCCCGGCCTTCCCGCTGCAGCTCGACAATCTGTTTGAGGCAGCTCTGCCTCTGTATCTATTATTGTTCAAAAGTTTATAATGGTCTCTATTGTCCACGAATGAGTGAGATCATGTGGTATTTTTCCTTTATTGACTGGCTTATTTCACTTAGCATAATGCTCTCCAGTTCCATCCATGACGTTGCAAATGGTAAGAGTTCCTTCCTTTTTACAGCAGCATAGTATTCCATCGTGTAGATGTACCACAGTTTTCTAATCCATTCATCTACTGATGGGCACTTAGGCTGTTTCCAGATCTTAGCTATGGTGAATTGTGCTGCTATGAACATAGGGGTACATATATCCTTTCTGATTGGTGTTTCTGGTTTCTTGGGATATATTCCTAGAAGTGGGATCACAGGGTCAAATGGGAGTTCCATTTTCAGTTTTTTAAGGAAACTCCATACTGTCTTCCATAGTGGCTGGACCAGTCTGCATTCCCACCAGCAGTGCACAAGTGTTCCTTTTTCTCCACATCCTCTCCAGCACTTGTCGTTTGTTGATTTGTTGATGATAGCCAGTCTGACAGGTGTGAGATGGTACCTCATTGCTGTTTTGATTTGCATCTCTCGGATGATTAGTGACTTTGAGCATGTTTTCATATGTCTCTTGGCTTTCTGAATGTCCTCTTTTGAAAGGTGTCTATTTAGGTCCTTTGCCCATTTTTTGATTGGATTGTTTATCTTTCTTTTGTTAAGTTGTATGAGTTCCCTATAAATTTTGGAGATTAGGCCCTTATCAGATATGTCATTGGCAAATATGTTTTCCCACACAGTGGGTTTTCTCGTTGTTTTGTTGATGGTTTCTTTTGCTGTGCAGAAGCTTTTTATTTTGATGTAGTCCCATTTGTTCATTTTTTCTTTAGTTTCAAGTGCCCTAGGAGCTGTATCAGTGAAGAAATTGCTTCGGCATATGTCTGAGATTTTCTTGCCTTTGGATTCTTCTAGAATTTTTATGGTATCCTGTCGTACATTTAAGTCCTTTATCCATTTTGAGTTTATTTTTGTGTACGGTGTAAGTTGGTGGTCTAGTTTCATTTTCTTGCATATATCTGTCCAATTTTCCCAACACCATTTATTGAAGAGACTATCTTGGCTCCATTGTATGTTCTTGCCTCCTTTGTCAAATATTAATTGAGCATATTGGTTCGGGCCGATTTCTGGGCTCTCTATTCTATTCCATTGATCTATATGCCTATTCTTGTGCCAGTACCAGGCAGTTTTTAGAACAGTGGCTTTGTAATACAACTTGATATCTGATATTGAGATCCCACCTACTTTGTTCTTTTTCAGGATTGCTGCAGCTATTCGGGGTCTTCTTTTATTCCAGATGAATTTTTGGAAAGTTCGTTCTAGATCTCTGAAGTATGCTGTTGGTACTTTAATGGGAAGTGTGTTGAATTTATAGATTGTTTTGGGTAGTATGGACATTTTGATGATGTTGATTCTACCAATCCATGAACACGGTATGTTCTTCCATCTGTTTATGTCTTCCTCTATGTCTTTTTTCAACGTCCTGTAGTTTTCTGAGTAGAGGTCTTTTACCTCTTTAGTTAAGTTTATTCCTAGGTAGCTTAGTTTTTTCGGTGCAATGGTAAACGGGATTGTTTTTATAATCTCTCTTTCTGAAAGTTCACTATTGGTGTATAGAAATGCCTCAGATTTCTTGGGGTTAATTTTGTATCCTGCTACATTGCCAAATTCATGTATTAAGTCTAGTAGCTTTTTGATGGAATCTCTAGGGTTTTGTATGTATAATATCATGTCGTCTGCAAATAAGGACAGTTTTACTTCCTCTTTTCCAATTTGGATGCCTTTTATTTCTTCTTCTTGCCGAATTGCAATGGCTAACACTTCCAGTACTATGTTGAACAGGAGTGGTGAGAGGGGGCATCCCTGTCTTGTTCCTGTTCTTAGGGGAAATGGTGTTAGTTTTTGTCCGTTGAGTATGATGTTGGCTGTGGGCCTGTCATATATGGCTTTTATTATGTTGAGGTATGATCCTTCTACTCCCACCTTGCTGAGAGTTTTTATCAAAAATGGGTGTTGAATTTTGTCAAATGCTTTTTCTGCATCAATTGATATGACCATGTGGTTTTTTTCTTTCAATTTGTTTATGTGATGTATCACGTTTATTGATTTGCGGATATTGTACCATCCTTGCATCCCTGGGATAAATCCTACTTGGTCATGGTGTATGATCTTTCTGATGTACTGCTGGATCCGATTTGCTAAGATTTTGTTGAGGATTTTGGCATCTATGTTCATGAGGGATATTGGCCTGTAATTCTCTTTCATTGTGTTGTCTTTACCTGGTTTTGGTATTAGGGTGATGCTGGCTTCATAGAATGAGCTTGGAAGTGTTCCTTCCTCTTGAATTTTTTGTAGTAGTCTGAGGAGGATAGGTTTTAGTTCTTCCTTGAATGTTTGGTAAAATTCCCCTGTGAAGCCGTCTGGTCCTGGGCTTTTGTTTGATGGAAGCTTTTTGATGACTGCTTCAATTTCTTCCATAGTTATTGGCCTGTTGAGATTTTTAGATTCTTCCTGATTGAGTTTTGGGATGCTGTATTTTTCTAGGAATTTGTCCATTTCCTCCAGGTTGTCTAGTTTGTTGGAGTAAAGCTGTCCATAGTATTTTTTAACAATCATTTGTATTTCTGTGGGGTCTGTTGTTATTTCGCCTCTATCGTTTCTGATTTTATTTATTTGGGTCCTCTCTCTCTGCTTCTTGGTGAGTCTGGCTAGAGGTTTATCAATCTTGTTTATCCTTTCAAAGAACCAGCTCTTGGTTTCATTGATTTTCTGTATTGTTTTTTTGGTCTCTATGTCATTTATTTCTGCTCTAATCTTTATTATCTCCTTCCTTCTGCTCACTCTGGGGTTTTCTTGTTGCTCTCTTTCTAATTCTTTGAGTTGTAGAGTTAGATGATTTCCTACCATTTTTTCTTGTTTTTTGAGATAGGCCTGTAGAGCTATAAACTTCCCTCTCAGGACTGCTTTCAATGTGTCCCATAGGTTTTGGATTGTTGTGTTTTCATTGTCATTAGTTTCCAGGATGTTTTTAATTTCTTCTTTGATCTCATTGGTAACCCAATCAATATTTAATAGCATGCTATTCAGCTTCCAGGCGTTTGAGTATTTTGGGTTGTTTTTATTGTAGTTTATTTCTAATATTATGCCATCGTGGTCTGCGAAGACGCTTTTTATGATTTCAATCTTCTTGAATTTGGGGATACTTTGCTTGTGACCCAATATGTGGTCTATTTTTGAATATGTCCCATGAGCATCCAGGTCTAAGTTTAAATAGTACATTGGGTTCACTTCTCACTCAGCACTTTCCAGATTCTTATTTGCTAACATGTTTATTGATGCAGAATATTTTATGACTAGGGGCCCGGTGCACGAAATTCGTGCACTGGGTGTGTGTGTGGGGGGGGGGAGGGAGTGTCTCTCAGCCCAGCCTGCCCCCTCTCACATACTGGGAGCCCTCAGGCGTTGACCCCCATCACCCTCCAATCGCAGGATCGGCCCCTTGCCCAGGCCTAACGTCTCTGGCCTAGGCGTCTGGCCCGGGCAGCGGGGACCTGCAGTGGCAGCGGCCTCGCGATCGTGGGCTTCGCTTTAGGCCCAGGCAAGGGACCCCTAGCTCCTGGGACTGCCAGCTTCGACTGTGCCCAGCTCCCATCGCTGGCTCCACCCCTACTTCCTGCTATCACTGGCCAGGGCGGAAAAGGCACCTGATTCTCTGATCATGGCTGGGGGGCAGGGCAAAGGCGGCCCCAGGGCCGCCTTTGCCCTGCCCCCCAGCTCTTAGCTCCCCCCTGGGTTTCTGATCACTGTCAGTGGCAGGGGGCTTCTTCCTGCTTTCCCTTTCGCCTCCCTGCATTGTGCCTACATATGCAAATTAACCACCATCTTGTTGGCACTTAACTGCCAATCTTAGTTGGCAGTTAATTTGCATATAGCCCTGATTAGCCAATGAAAAGGGTAGCGTCGTACGCCAATTACCATTTTTCTCTTTTATTAGTCTAGATTCCACAGGGGAAACTATCTTTTATGCATGGTGTTCTTCCATTGCTTCAATCAGTACCTGGCACATAGTATGGCCTCAACAAATGCCTGTTAATAAAAGCCCCAAAACAGAAAACATTAGAGGAGTAGAGCACAATGAGCAAGTATATTTATTAATTCAATTTTCCATGCTCCTGACAATATTCATTAAATGAAACATTTAGCTTAATTAAGTAATGAAAATAGTATGGGCCATTAAAGGTATTTTTTTCAAGTTTACCACTTTTTTATTCTGATGATGAGGTTGACCCAACATATATACAATATATATGTCAATATATACAAAACAAAAAAGTTGTCTTAAAAATGGAATAAGCTATAGAAGGTAGACATGCTTTATAAACTAAATCACATCTAAAAATGGATGTGTGTGTGTGTAGTAGACAGATTCTACTGTCTAAATTTATGTTATTCTAAATTTGGTATATAAGGTTGCAGTTCAATTTGGTAGTTTCAACAGTAGTACTTTTTGGACCTAGGTGGGAGATAGCTACCAAGAATAAGTATGCATAGAAATACCTAAGGAACATGATCTATTCTCCATTCCATTCCATAGACTAGCAGTTTCTTCAGTAACTTGACAAATAAATACCTTTTGGAGAAGAAATGAAATGATACATATTTATTCATTCAAAACTATTCACTGAGTTCAGCTGCCTTTCAAGGTTCAGATGGGGACCATCTTACATGCATCAGAGCAGGAAACTCAATTATAGGCCCCTCTGAGAACCATCTGCAGAGAGGCCACCAGTACTTCTTTGTGAGAGAATTCACAGTGTGCTGCTCTGTGGTTCTCAGGGGACATGGAGCTCAAGGTTTGGACAAATGTGATTATCACATTGAAAAGAAAATGGAATGAGTTAGCACCTGTCCCCAGCCTGGGCTAGCGATACTCCAGAATTCCCTGGACAAGCCCGGTCTTAGTTCTTTGCATAAAAATGTTAGATGGTTAAAACCATACTGCCTGCGAAATGGGGAAAGAATCAGAGAGAAAGACTACAGCCAGGGAGACCAGTCAGGATACTGCTGGAGGGCCTGGAGCAGGAAGTAATAATACCACCGAGGAGGGGCCTTTTCTGAGTTTATGAGCTCTGAGGGGAAATGCCTTCCAGAGGCCCATGGAGTAGGCAGAATGGCTTTCCTTCCACCCCTCCTCCCTGAATCTCTAGGTGACCACTGGACAACTGAGCTCTTCATTGGGCTTGGGCCCTCTGAAGACTGGCTCTATAAGGGGATTTCTTTTGAGGGCAGTGATGACTTTCCCTTGAAACTCCAAATGTCACTTTGGAGGTGTTACAAAAGCAATTCCTGTAACTCATTCTTGGTGAAGCAAACACAATTCTTGCTAACGAAACACTGAGTGTCCAATTACTTTTTTGATACATGACACAGTGGCAGGCTCTGCTGCCCACTCCCTGTGTATCCCAGAGAAAGGATTCTCAGTCTCTTCATCTGTAAATGACAGAGTAAGGAGTCAATGGCCATAGAGAAATTTCTAAGACTCTGTGAAGTAGAACTGAGATTTCTCATGCCAGCTCCAACTTGATTCAGGGAGATGGCCATGACCTTACGACCCATAGCATCATCTCTGCCCACGCCCTCTCTCACAGTCAGCATCTACTCTTAGAGGGAGCTCAGGCTTTGGAAAAGGAAACAAAATATTATGAGAAACCATTAGGTCAAATGCCCAAGAACAACAGTCTTCTCTGATTTCTCTAGAAACAGTTTCCCATTTTCCTTTCCTTTTGCCACTATTTATAGCTCAGATTTTCAGAATCTCACACCAGAATACAATAGCTTTCTGAATATCTCTCACCGTTAGTCTCATTCTTCTCCAATCTGTCCTTCCCACAGTTGCCAGATTGATCTCTTGGAAACCTACTTTTTTTTTTTTTTATCATTACTTCTCTTTCTTCTAAGATGGATGAATGACATGGTAGATACCATGCTAAGTGTTAGGGGTGCAAAGATGAGTAAGTTTGGACCTTTGGGCAATGATACAGTTACATTCAGGGTGCAAGCCCAGAGGAAATTAGTAGGTCTGGGTGGGTCACAACCCTTCAAATCTTCACTGTCTACACTATAAAGTACATGTTTTCAGGGAAAGGTAAGGCACCAAAACTGACCAGAGTTTAACTTTCCAGTCCTGAATCCTTTTACTCTCCTCCATACACTGTTGCTTGCAGTGAATATAAACCATGCTTTACTTCCTACTTTTCCTGTGTTCAATTTCTACTCCACCACCCACACCTTGAAAATTGTGCTAATCCTTCAAGGTCCCTCTTACCCCCCTAATCCAAAATCCCTCAGCCTCCACGCCAGAATCTCCTCTTCCACTGAACTTCAGAGCAACTTCCTGTTCCTCTTGTCTGGCATGAATAACTTCCTATCTGAGGGGACTCGTTCTTTCCCCTGAAATCCCTGCTCCTTCAGAGCAGTGACCATGGCTTGTCTTGGTCTACACTGACTAGCAAGCTGCCTTGTATTGGCATCTAGTAAAGGCTTATTAAATAACTGAACGAGCATGTTTGCCAAGACCTGTCCCCTTCTTTGTTCTCGTTGGCCACGATAGATCAAGTATGTAGCCCACGCTCACTGCAGAAATGGTCTGAGTCAGAAAGATACACCATTGAGAAAACCAGCTTTCTCCTTTCAGGATTTAAACTTATGTCTAAGTTTTTGACAATGCTAAACCCAATTCAATTTATTTCTTCATTTTTCTTAAAAAGCACAAGTGTAACATGGATTTAATAAGGAAGAGAGCATGCTGTTGTGAACAGATTATGGGTTTTGAAATCAGACATGGGCTCAGATTTCTTCATCTCTCGAAGCCTCAGTTTCTTTAAATCTATAAAGAGGGAATGAATAATTTCCTTTCGAATTCTGTGGTGGTGATTAAGAGATCCATGTAAGCTGTCTGGGTTTTTCCAAAGAACACTCCAACTACTTCAAATAACATCTAGCACCTTTGTTTTGTATCAGCCTGTGGATAAGTAGGTTATTTATTTATTCACAGCCTGCCTGCCTTTAAATTTACAATACAAAAGGGGCACATACATATTGCACTTGCTGAAATTTAGTAGGGATATTGTTGCTCTCTCATACTCTCTCTAACATATATTTCCCTTCCTTAAATTATAAAGATTTTTAAAATAAAAATAAAACAAAATTTAGCCCAAGTCATTAAATACTGATTTTTTCAATGGAGAACAGCTTGATTCTGAAGACTATACAATTTCCTATGCGTCTTAATAAGTAACAAAATGACTGATCAGGACACTGATTTTAAAAAGTTAGAACAAAGAAGGAATTTAAGAGGATGATTACATTTTCATCACAGGCTGGTTTGAATGGAGGCTCATTAGGAACTTAGCAGTGAGATTTGGGGAACTGAGACGGTTCTCAATGAGACCCATCCAAACAGATGACCACTTTGACCTCAGGGGTCTGGGAAGACTGGAATTATCTGGGTTATTGACACAATTGTCTACTTGTCTTTGCATGTGTAGACACAGACTTTGTGAAGGCACATGGAGTGGACAAAAATTCCAGGCATTTCATTTGTAGTAAATGGATACTTTCAAATGGAAAGGCTCAGATTTCCTCATGGATACTCTAAAATTTCAATTCACTTTAAAGCTCATAGCTAGTCTTTCCATGCAAGCTTCCTGACCTTCCAGAAGTTTGTATCAGCTCATTTGTTAAAACTCCCACCACACTATCTACACCATCCATCTGGTGTCTCTGATCTGCTGGGCCTTACTTCAGCATGCCTACAGTTCCCACCTTCATGTCTATGCTGGTCCATGCCTACAGTTCCCACCTTCATGTTCATGGCAAATTCTTACACTTCAAGATCTTGTTCAAATGATACCTTCTCTTTGAAGCCCTCTTTCCTACCCAAGGCATAAATCGGAACTCTCTTCTTCTGTCCTCCAGCAAAATAAGGTACAGTGTGAAGAAATGGAAAGAACAAATGTTCTGCTGTCAAAAATGACCTGATTTAGCTTGGCTGGTGTGGCTCAGTGGTTGAGCATCGACCTATGTACCAGGAGGTCAAGGTTCAATTCCCAGTCAGAGCATATACCTGGGTTGCAGGCTCCCTCCCCAGTGGGAGTGGAGGAAGGGCATTCAGGAGACAGTTGATCAATGATTCTCTCTCATCACTGATGTTTCTATTTCTCTCCCTCTCCCTTCCTCTCTGAAATCCATAAAAATATATTTTAAAAAAATGACCTGAATTTAAACCTGACTCTTGCACCTACTAGCTATGTGCTCTTAGGTAAATTATTTAATTTCTCTAAGGCTCTGTGTTCTGATATTGAAATCAAGATTATTAATTCTCTAAATTTATTGGGGAAAATCAGTGATATTGGATCCATTATTTTTTTCCTATATATTTTTTTGTGTCAGCTCCTTGAGATGACAGACTTTGCCTTTTTATTTATTTTGCTGCCCCATACAGCACCTAGCATAGTGCCTGGTATTTTGCAGCATTTAGTGTTGTGTTTTTCTTTAAATCAATGGGTAGTTCAGGAAAAGTAACTGAAGCACTGATAGGTCAATTAAAGTCAAAGCTCTTCTATGAAGTGCTCTCTGGTCATCCTATGCCCGTTAATTTGAATTCTCATAGCTCTGTCACGGCCTGCTTCACACATACTAATTGATTTTAAGTTACTCCAAGATAGTAACCGTAGCTTTCACTTTGAACTTGGGCAACACTTCACAATGCTCTGTAACTGCCAGCAAATGATAAGATTATTTAAAACACCATCTCTTTCTCATTCCAAAGAGTTTTACTCTTCAGTTTAAGTTAAATTTATTTTATGGTACTAGACACTAAAGCCTCTATAACAATGGTTTATGTCTATACTCCTTGCCTTTGGCTCAAAGTGAGTGGCACTTCCTGATCACCTGACCCAACTTTCCCAACTCTTTACACAGTTTGTCTCTCCTTCTCCAGTGCACTTTCTCTCTCTCTTTTATAACATATTTTTTATGGATTTTTTTTTAGAGGCAGGAAAGAAAAGGGAGAGAGAAATAGAAACATCGAGGCTGCCTCCTGCATTTCTCTCACCAGGGATCAAGCCAGCAACCCAGGCATGTGCCCTGACCTGGAATCGAACTGGTGACCTCTTGGTGCATGGGGGTGATGCTCAATCACTGAGCCACACTGGCTGGGCCAGTACACTTTCTCTCAACTGTCCTTTGTTTTCTCCTTGTGGACAAGCATCTTCTTACTGATGTATTATTCTCCTGGGGGTTTGGAAAACTTTGGTTCATTATTTCTTAATTTGTTGACTCATGGAGAATTACTGCTGGTGGGCACCTTAAAAATCATTGAATCCAGACACATCAAAAAGGGGACAATTCCAAATATTGTGTTAGGAATGACTATCGATCATGGCCCCCCCCCCCCCCCCCCGGCCAAGGTCATATATGGCCTCAGAATCATTTTCAACACACTATTCCAGGTAGAAACTATCAATCCATCAATCTATGTAGGAAGTGAAACGTGTCTGACATACCTGGCGTAGTTCAAAGCTGTTATTTTGCTAATGAGGCCCAAGGGGCAGTTGTGACTTAGTCATGAACTGAAACCAGAAGCCAGGTTACTTAACCCTCCTGATTTCAGTCTAGGGTTTCCTTTTCCACATGATCACTGCTTCTCTTTCAGTGGTCATTCAAGTCCTA
The DNA here is from genome assembly GCF_963259705.1 of Myotis daubentonii. Taxonomy (NCBI): domain Eukaryota; kingdom Metazoa; phylum Chordata; class Mammalia; order Chiroptera; family Vespertilionidae; genus Myotis; species Myotis daubentonii. Next base: position 33,657,836 of record NC_081848.1, on the reverse strand, counting down.
GAATTTATATTCTATGCATTGATATATACTTAAGGAAAAGGGCCTATGTTACATTTTGAATCTTTCACAAGTTCTAGCTCTGTGTTTGGCACATGATAGGTATTCAATAAAAATTCTTTGATATAAATCCAATTACATATATGAAACAAACAGGAAATATATCCTTTGTTTTTTACCAAAAATCATTGAAAAATCCTATCCTTTTGTATATAAGCAGTATTTATTTAAAAGGACTGCATGCATGAAGACATATACTTTCACTTTTTTTAGAGCAACATCATATGTTTAAATAAATTCCCATCTGAATGTTTTAGGGGAAAGTAAATTATGTTAATAAAAGGACTGCACAATTATACTTCTACTTAAAAATACAAAGGGCAGTGTAGGTTTGGGGATCAGAAGTCCTGAGAAATAATAGATTTTCTTCTTGTTTTCCATAGTGACATATACTGACCATAACTTGTGGTTCTTTTTGACAATGAGAAACCAGATATCTCCGGACAGAAAAATAAAGGAAAGGAGACAAACAGAAAGAGAATAGGGAGAAGGGAGCAAAGGTATTTTATACTGTAGCAATATGATGCTAATATTACATAAAACAGAGTTTAAAAGCTGTAATACCCACAGCTAACATCATACTCAATGGTAAAATACAGAAAGCCTTCCTCTTAATCTCAGGAACAAGACAAGGATGACTCCTCTTGCCACTTCTACCCAGGGCAATCAGAGGTTCTAGCCACGGCAATCAGGCATGACCAAGAAATAAGAGTCATCCAGATTGGAAAGAAAGTAGTTAAAACTTCTTTCTTACATATGACATGATTTTGCAAAAGAATAATATTGGAACTCTACCTCATATCATAAACATTAACTCAAAATGGATCAAATACCTAAATGTAAGAGCTAAAATTATGAAACACTTAGAAGAAAATATCAACATAAATCTTCATGACCTTGGATTAGGTGATGGTTTCTTAGATATGACATCCAAAATACAAGTAACAAAAGAAAAAATAGATAAAATTCATCAAAATTAAAACTTTTGTTCATCAAAGGACACTATCAAGAGAGTAGAAAGACAACTCACAGAATGGGAGACAATATTTGGAAAGCATATATTTGATAAGAGATTAATATTCACAGTATGTAAGGACACTTTACAACACAATAACAACAAAAGAACCTAATTTTAAAATAGGCAAAGGATCTAAATAGATATTTCTCCAAAGAAGAAATACAAATGGCCAATCAGCACATGAAAAGATGCTCAATACCAACAGCCATTAGAGAAATGCAGATCAAAACCATAATGAGATACCAAATAGGGTGGCTAAAAGCAGAAAGACATAAAATAACAAGTGCTGATGAATATGTGGAGAAATTGGAACTCTCACACACTGATGGTAGGATGGTAAAATGGTATGACCACCTTGGACAACAGTCTTGCAGTTCTTCAAATGACCCAGCAATTCCACTTCTAGGTATATCCCAAATGGAAATAAATGTATGTCCATGAATGCCCACAGCAGCATTATCCATAATAGCCAAAAAAGTGGAAACAACCCCAAAATCCATCAACTGATGAACAAATTAATTGAGGTATATCCACAATGGAACATTATTTGGCAGTGAAAAGAATAAAATATTTACACATGCTACAACATAGATGTACTTTGAGAACATTCTGTAAAGAAGCAGGCACAAAAGGTCACATAATGTATAATTCCATCTATATGAAATATCCAGAATAGGCAAATCTATAGAGACAAAGTGGATTAGTAGTAGGGCTGGGTTGGGGTGGAGATGGGGTTGGGGGAAATGGAAAGTGACTGCTACAGGATCTCTTAATGGGGTGATAGGATGTTCTAAAATTATGGTGGTGGTTGTATAACTCTCAATATACCAAAATCCTTTGGATTACTTACTTAAATTGGTGAACTGTATGGTAGTAAATTAGACCTCATTAAAGCTGTTATTAAAAAAGATACATGTGCATATGAGTAAATCTTTTAATTTTAGTGATTAAATTTCATTTGTTAATTCTCTTCTATGTCTGTCACAACAATCCATGTATTCACTTAGATGGTTCATATGTATATTTCCATAACCACTACTCTTAGCTTTATAATGTGTAACAGACTAGACATATTTTATGATGAACAGGTATCTTTTATGAAATCCATCCCTTTAGACATTTCATTTAAAAGAAAACAAATTAAAAATGAAAACACCTAAATTATATGTCTCTTCTTCATGGTAATCATTATATCACCTTCATCAACACATGATTTCTGCTGACTGCTAGCAGCTTTACCCCCAGAATTTAATATATTCACCATAAATCTGTTTCATCAGAAATCACATCATTTCTTTTAGCAATACATTTATAACAGTGCTCTACTGTCTGGTAGCTTCATAATTTACTTGCTACTGAAAGACTAAAGGTTAATTATAGTTAACTCCATGACAATCGAGAGAACTTAATGTTTTGATAATTTTGTACCTACCCCTTTTGAATCAATCACTCCAGGTTTTGCATTAAACTTCACAGTCTTTAATCGGGCACGCTCCTTTCTTTCCACCCTAGAGAAAATTGAAAATAAAGACTCTATCACATGGCCAGTCACTTAGGATTAAAGTTCCTCACTAAATGAAGGACACCTCTTCTTCTTATCAGGCAGCTCAAATAAAATGTGTTCTAAAATATTTCTGTTCTTTTGTGTAAAAAGTATACAAAGACAGTATAAAAAGTCTTGGTATAATGTCTTTAAGCTGCTAACACATCCCTTGAAATTTCTGTGTTTTTTTGTACTGAAAGTAATAGTATTTGGAACAAAGAGGGAGAAAAACCAGTATTTGTTATTTAAGTGCCTGAATAAATCCATCGAAATTTATTTCAAAGAAATCACAGCGCATCCTCTCTTCCAACCTTTTCACCTTTCTTTTTGTTTCTTTTTTCTTCCTTTCCCTTTAAGAACACTGGGTAGTTTACTACCTTCACCTCCAAACCAAACATGTTACAGATAATCTTGAATTGTCCCCTTTTCCCAATGTCCTCCTGTCATTCTTCTGCAGACTTCACTATTTACCCCCATTTCATTTATTTATCAATCACTTATTGAGGGCATACCATGTATCAAGCAAGGAGCTGGGAACAAGGGGAAAGCATTTTAACAGCATGACTGCAAAGAACATAAAGATTGATAATGCTGCACAGTTAGACCTCTGATAGCAATGTGGGAGCATATATCTCATGGAAGGACAAAGAGAAGTGGAAAGCATTGAGGTGGGCTTCTTGGAGGAGGTGTCAATTTATGTGATCTTGAAGGATGAGAAAGAGCTTGTCAGTAGGAAAAGTTCAGGGAGAATTTCCCAGACAGGAGAGACAACATACACCATGAGCTGAGGCTATAAGCAAGCTAAAGGTATTAGGAAGATTCCAGTATATGGTATACAGAGCATGGGGAAGTGAGGCTGGTGGTGGGGCCTCCTTGTAAAGGGTATTCACCCACACTAAGGACTTGGGTGTTTTTCCTTGGGGAATCCTCAAAATTAGAGGATATAAAACAGGAAAGTAATAGAATAGTTAGTATTTTAAGTATGTGACCCTGGTGAAGGAAAAATACTGGAGGAGGAAAGGGACAGCTGGAAGCAGGAGGTCTATCTATCTATCTATCTATCTATCTATCTATCTATCTATTTATTTTTAAATATCTTTTTATGATTTAGGAGAGAAAGGGATGGAGACATCAATGATGAGAGTCACTGATGGCATCCTCCTGCACTCCCCACACAGGGATCGAGTCCACAATCCAGGCATGTGTCCTGACCAGGAATTGAACTGTGACCGCCTGGTTCATAGGTTGACGCTCAACCACTGAGCCACACCGGCTGGGTCAGGAGGCCTATTTAGAAGATATTGCCATAACCCAGGCAGGAAATGATTAGATATCATAGTGAAGTGGAGGAGAGAGAGGGGCTTGAGGAATATCAGTAAAATAAAGTTGTTAGGAGTTGTGCCTTGTTTGAAGGCTGGCATTGAAAAATAGGAAAAGGCAAAAATTTAAATATCTCCCTATTTTTTTATTTTTTTGCCTCTCCAGTGTGTCACATCATTTCTTTCTCTGAGCCATAATAGCACTTATTTGCACCTCTGTGTCGGCTTTTCTCTCATTTCCCTGTGTCTGTTTATTTCTCATTACACATGCAAGGCTCTATGGTCTTTGAAGGCAAGCCCACATATCACCCCACAATGTGTTATAACAAGTCCTCCATTAGTAACTGTTGAACTAACAGAATATTCATTGCATTGTTTTAACATGACACTTGGCTAGCTCTTATTTCAAAAGCAGACAAAGAAAAGAAAGAGGAAAAACCTAAATCTAGAGAAACTTAATGGTTTCTAAAATCTAAGCTATTCATAGATTAATAATTAACAACATACGCCTTTTAAACTGTGGGCTCTTTTGTGCTTCCAGCTGAAACACAGTGAGAATCAGGGTTTCTATAGTTACAGAATGGAGTTTCAGAATATATTTATTTCAATGTGAGAGTAGAATATTTGAGTGGAAACAGCTGAACAAAATATTTCAAATCTAACCTCACATATGAAAGCAATGTGTTCCACGGAGAGTTTCTGTGTGCACCCAACATTCAGGAGTTGGGAGGAGAGCAAGGAAGACTTCAGAGAAGGTGAGCTGCCGGCTGGAAAGATGTTCCCTGAAAAAATGCCTTCTCTGAGCCCCTTCAGCTTTTCTCAGTTTTAATCCAAGAGCAAATGCTAATTCATATTCATTTCTTTGGATTTTTCTAACACCGCTGTTATAGCCCTGACTTTATCCTGGCTTCTTTGCATCAACCAGGCTAAATATGGAAAAGACGAGTTCAATAGATGTTGCCAAAATGACTGTAGCATGCAGAGAACACACATGGTTATTTGATCAGGCTGTGCAAATTCTGCATAAATCTATAAAACTCATGTGGGCCCCGAACATGCAAATATTAGGCTCAGTATTCTACTCTAAAAATTGTTTGGCCACAGCATTCTAATCCCCCCCCCCCTGGTTCCTAAGTCCATTCTTTTTTAAAAATATATATATTTTATTGATTTTTTTACAGAGAGGAAGGGAGAGGGACAGAGAGTTAGAAACATCGATGAGAGAGAAACATTGATCAGCTGTCTCCTGCACACCCCCTACTGGGGATGTGCCCACAACCAAGGTACATGCCCTTGACCGGAATCGAACCTGGGACCCTTGAGTCCGCAGGCTGACGCTCTATCCACTGAACCAAATTGGTTAGGGCCCTAAGTCCATTCTTTTCAGATTTCTTAACAAGTGTCCCTATTAGGCCATTTGTAATGGTCTATCCCTTAACTCTTAAAAGGGTTGCAAAGAATGTTGTCAGATGGATGAACAAACAGCCAGATAGACACAAACACATGCATACAAACCTAATATTTGATATGGTATATCATTACTCTTTGAACAGGCAACAGAGTTAGTAAATAACAATTTTTAAAGCCCTCCTTATATAGGTGGCATGGTTTCATTAACAATGATAATGATGATATATATATTAGTGGTGGCTGAAGTTTTAACATATAAGTATTAATGAAAAATTCCTTTACTTTTACATGATCTCATCTGCTCCCCACTATAACCCAGTGATGTAGGTGTTATCAACCCTATTCTATGGCTGGGTAACCTGAGACTTGAAGTGTACGCCATTAGAAAGTGGTAGAAATAGGGCCTGAACAAGTACCTGCTAACAGCTAACTTTAGTGACATGCACATCCACTCAGTTTCAGAAACAGCATTCAAGGGCTATCCACACCTCCCTTATCCAATGGGAATTCTCAAAAAAACGTGATGTTCTGGCTGAGAAGCACATAGCTTTATGGCCAGTACAATTCCCTGTTAGTCTGGGCTGAGTTTATCACGATGAATAACAACCCCTTCCCTTGTACTCCCATATCCAAAATGTCCTGAATTAAATAAACCATAACCCAATTTAAGCATATAATCACTGAGATAATACTGTATCTTAATAGTCTGGCCTCAATATTAAGAATTAGCTTGCTCTTAACACTGACATTCAGGTTAGCCAAATGCGTATTTGCAACATTACGTCACAAGTATGTGATTGATTTCTCTCCTCAGCAGTCTTTTTGGTGTTCACAGAAACCCCACCATAGTCTTGCTTTCCCATCACTAAAGCCCACATTGATTGCCACTTGGATTTCCCTGCAAACCCCCCTCCTTGGTAGTAGTGGCTATGGCTTATCTTTTCTTTCTCACCTTATTCAGTCCCTGCTTCTCTCCAATGGCTTCTTGGGATGCATGTGGATAGCTTATTGCTGAAGTGAGAGTTAGGGTTGGGAAACAGGGCCCTACATAGTGCTTTGAGCTCAAAATCTGAAGAAAGGAAAATAGCCATCCTTTGCAAATGCACAAAAGTATCAGAAGCTATTCTAAGCACTTTGCCTACATTATCTATCATCTGTACAGTGATCCAGGGCTTAACATAGAGCTGGGAATAGAGTAGGAACTAAATGAATCTTTGTTGAATAAATGCACGAATAAATTAACCCTCAAGGAAGCTACTAGTTCTTGACCTGAACATGAAAACAGGCACAGAGACTTTCAGTGACATGACCAATCAACCAGTGTGTCTGATAAAAAACAAAAAACTGTTCATTGTTTTATGACTTTTTCACTTGGTAAATTTGGCATCACCTTCTCTAATTATTTTACTAAGTAAGACTCCTTTGGCAGAAATAGGTGATATTAAGTTTCCTAAATCTTTACCTAAGGAAAAGGTAGACAGAATAGAGTTGAGAAGAACCGCTGTACTTCTCTCACACTCAAGAGAGGCAAACAATTAATTAGATTATTTAAGCAGAAATAATCCTCTCCGCCCTGATTTGGTCGCTGACCAAAATACAGAAAATATAAACTGGATGGCAAAATACGAGCAATCGGTTCTGACACCGAGCATCTCCAGAGAGAACCACATGGTCATGCTTTAATGAGCCCAACTGTCTCCTTCTGCCCTCTCAGCCAATTCCCATCTGGCCTTTTCAGGTGCTGGCCAAACTCCTAATGAAGTCAGGCTTGGAGTGCTAGATGGTGGGAACATCATTTGGTGCTGGTGTCCCTTTGGCTGTGCTCCACAAGGCCCTGTTGTAGGGAGAATGGAAATGCCATCCATGTTACTGGCCACAGGCTTGCTGCGAAAGCTAGGCAAGTACACCCTTATGCAATGCCAGCTGCAATCTGTCATCTGAGAGCCCAGGTGACCAGTCACTGTGGGGCAATATATACTAGTAGAGACTTGGATTAAAGACTGTGGAACAAATCTGAGCTTGGCCATTCCCAAACTATGTAGCCTCAGAAAACAGAGATTTATGCTAAGAGCCCAGGTTTTGAAATCACACAAGCCTGGGTTTGAATTCTACTTCTACCACTTACTAGCTCTATGATCTAGGGCAGTGGTCGGCAAACTGCGGCTCGCGAGCCACATGCGGCTCTTTGGCCACTTGAGTGTGGCTCTTCCACAAAATACCACGTGCGGGCGCGCATGTACAGTGTGATTGAAACTTCGTGGCCCATGCGCAGAAGTCGGTATTTTGTGGAACAGCCACACTCAAGGGGCCAAAGAGCCGCATGTGGCTCGTGAGCCGCAGTTTGCTAACCACTGACCTAGGGCATGTCATTCACCTTCTTAGGATCTCAGGTTCATGTTGTTAAAATTAGAATATTAATACAGACTTCAAAAAATTATAGTAAATGTTAAATGAGATAATACAAGAAAATTGTTTCACACAGTGTCCAAAACCTAGTAAGAACTCCTTAATTGGGAATGGTACACTTCTGGTCTAGTGGAAAGCCGCATGGTCTTACACCAGAGAGACCTGGGTTCAGCCACTGGCTGGCTGTAACCTTTGGTTTCCCTATAAGGCTTTTGTGAAGATTAAATGCAATTGTATATTTGAAAGCACTTGGCGCAATACAGAGGCAGTGCTGTCATCAGATGGAATCTATCTCTCTTCTGTCTGCTGCCCTTTCACTTCTCTTGACACCTGCTATAGACTGAACGTTTGTGCTCTCAACCCCCACCTTGTCAGTTCATTAGTGAAGCCCTGATCCCCAATGTGATGGTATTTGGAGCTGGGGCCTTTGGGAGAGAATTAGGTCAGGAGGGTGGAGACATTATAAATGAGATTAGTGCCCTTAGAAGAAGAGACATACGAAAAACCAATCTCTCTTTCAGCCATATAAGGAGACAGCAAGAAGGCCATCTGCCAACTAGGAAGAGGGCCCTCACTGGGAACCCAATTAGTCAGCACCTTGAATTTGGACTCCCAGTCTCCAGAACTGTGAGAAATCAATATTTAAACCACCCAATCTGTGGTATTTTGTTATCGCAGCCTAAGCCGAGTAGGACGATATCTTTATTTACGATACAGCCCTCATTGCTCTAATCATAGTGCAGCTGTACCATAGTTACATGCTGGTCCCATAAATGTTGAGCTCCAGAGAGTGGCCCGATGACAGCCCTTGGAACCCAGATGCCACTCAAGCAATGCTTCCTGAATTAAATTTTGAGAAGTCTTACTTTTGTAACTTTGGGAGATAGGATTGCATATGAATTAGGAACATCAATTCTGCAGTCTAGATTCAAATCCCAGTTCCGTCATGTACTAGCTGGGCAGTTTTAGGCAAGTTAACCAACCTCCTGATTTATCAAATGAAAATAATAATATAACTTCCTTTATAAGGTTGCAATGCAGTTTAAATAAGTTAATTGTAAAGGACTTAGAACAGTGTCTAGCATGTCCTAGGGGTGTTCTGATAAATAAAATTTATTCACCATTTTCAAAAAATGGAGGGAAATCATTTTCATCTTGGTTTTATTGGGCTGATTAAATGGAATAGTAATAGGGAAACATCCTTGTAAGGAGTAATGTCACACACTGATGTAATCCATTATGAGATTTTTCCAGATCCACTCCACTAGCTGAACTATACTCATAAAAGGGGCTATAGGGAAATTAAGGATGGAAAAATAACCCCAATGTAATAGTAAATTATATTTGTATCAGCTGCCATTTACTCTGAGCTGAATGAAATCTGAAATGAGGCTGCCTCATTAGAAGTAAAGTATTAAAGAGTAGGCTCAGAACAGGCTCATGACAGGCTTTAAATTGCATTAAAGCAAGTGCATAAGACTCTGTGAAGAACCAAGATGGTGGTGTAGGTAAACGCCTATACTTACTGCCTCCCACAACCACATCAAAATTACAACTAAAACACAGACCAATCATCATTTAGAACCAGCTAAAAGCTGGCTGAATAGAAGTCCTATAACCAGAGAAGTAAAAAGAAAGCACATTGAGACTGGTAGGAGGGGCAGAAACACAGAATGGGCTGGACTGGCACCCACCTGTGCCCCTTTTTAAATCAGGAGGGAGAGAGACTCTGTGGAGCTGCCCATGAGGAGCAAGGGATCTCAGCTACACACCAGACCCCTATCCCAGGGTCCCAGAGCTGGGAAGAGAAGTCCCTGCAACTTTTCGATGTAAAAATCAGTGGGGATTGGGGCTGAGTGACATGGAGGCTGGTGAAGATCCAGGTATTCCTTTTAAAGAACTGGGCAGGAACTTACACGGTCCTACTTCTTCTGAGCTCCAGCACCAGGGGCACCCAGACACATATGGGGAGGAACTGGATTGTCTGGCATCAGGGCAGGAACTTGGGGGAGACTTTCTCCCAGAAAGGGCTGCTCGCAGGGTTCACTGTTCTAGTGCTGGGACCTCCCTGTCCCAGGGCTGACTGGCAGCCAAGTAGAGTTTCCATCAGGTTGGCCCAGACTGTTTGCTCCACCCTGGTGATTTCCTGAGACCCCACCCAATCCAATTTACAGCTCCACCCAACCTGGTTGCACCCAATTTTCCGCATGAATAGCCTGTCCCTGCTCAGACTTCAGACTTTGCTAAAATCTCTCAAACAAGGTTCAGTTGGTGACAGTGTGCCCCAAACCTATCAATAAAAGGGCCAAGACCCAGCACTAGCACCAGCCTGCCTTGCTTCACAGCTGGGCTTGCCTCCTGCACAGCAGCTCTCCCACTGTAGTCGCAGCTGGTCATCACAGCCAATTAATCTGGAGGCCAACTCCTCCCATAGATGCCAAGAGCAATCAAGGCTCAACTACAAGACTGTGCACACAGCCCACACAGGGGCACACCTGGTGAAAGAATTACAAGTCCAGCAAGCACAGAGAGTCTCAAACAAGAGGAACCCAAAGAGGCCCACACCAAGACACATCATAATTAAGATGCCAAAGGTTAAAGACAAAGAGAGAATCTTAAAAGCAGCAAGAGATAAGCGGTTATCTACAAGGGCGTGCCCATCCAACTGTCAGCTGATTTCTCAACAAAAACTTTGCAGGCCAGAAGGGACTGGCAAGAAATACTCAAAATGATGAATAGCAAGGACCTACGACCAAGGTTACTCTACCCAGCAAAGCTCTCATTTAAAATTGAGGGTCAGATAAAGGGCTTCGTAGACTAGAAAAAGCAAAAGGAATTCATCACCAGAAAAAAAAAGAAATGTTAGAGTATTCAAGAAGAAGGAGAAGAAGGAGGATGAGGAGAAGGGGGATAAAAGATATGAACAATAAAATGGCAACAAATACATATCAACAATTGAATAAAAAAATTAAATGAACATGAAATGTAATGAACAAACTGGTGAATAAAAGAGAATCAGAGGCATGGAAGTATGGAACAGACTGACGAATCTCAGAGGGAAGGGGGTGGGGGGTGGGTGGGAAGAAATTAACTAAAGATCTTACCTATGGACACGGACAGTAGGGTGGTGAAGGCCTGGGTGGGGTGGGAACTGGGTGGAGGGGAGCAGTGGAGGGAAAAAGGAGGACATCTCTAATACTCTCAACAATAAAAGTATTTTTTTTAAAGAACTCTGTGAGATATATTTTAATTTCTTCTTTATACTTTTCTAAAATTTTCCACTTTTCTACAGTGAAATGTATGACTTTGGAATGAATTAAATTCTAAAGAGAAAATTTTAGAGAAATTAATTTACAGCCACACACACACAGGCACACACGTGCACACATGCACACATATGAAGGAGGGCACTGGTCCCTCGTGAGATACAATACAAACAAATATCAATATTAGATTCACTAGACAAACTTCTTTTCCAGGCCAGCTGTAGTATGGTTGTTAAAATGATTCTCACCCCCCTCAAAAAGACAGCCAACTAAGAATGACGGCTAGCAGGTGGAAGATTACAAAAAGAATAGTACCTACAATGTTTCTTGGGAAGAAAAGGGTATGTAATCCAACAAAGGAAGAAGTATTGACAAGGCTGATTAGAATCACAGAACCACAGGGTTGGAAAGAGACTGAAAATCATACAGTTCAACTCTCCCATCCAAAGCCTGACTCCTTTGTGCAATTTTCCCGACACCACATCTTCTATTATCAGAATCACCTGGAGGAATTTACAGAAAAATAAAGATTTCCAGGACCATCCATGCGGACTGAATTAGAATCTTGTGTGTGTGTGTGTGTGTGTGTGTGTGTGTTGGGGGGGGGGGGCGGTGTGAGGGGGAGGTAGAAGGCGGGCATGCCTAAGTGTCTATAATGTTCCCCTGGTGTGAAAAATCATTATTCTAGCTGACTATCTTCCAGGTACTCTACACTATCTCTGGGCAGCTCTGACTGGTAAAAGCACTTTAACATGAGCCGAAGTCTATTCCCACAAAGTGTTCCTTCTCCACCCATTTCATCCTTGGGGCTTTTTTCTACAGAGCAGGCCCTCAGACAGCTTCAGTTAATTAAATCAAACCAAATAAAAATGCATGTTGCTTTGACATATTCTTTTTTGCAGTAAATGAAAATGGAGAAACATAGAATATAAACTAGGGCTGAGAGAAATGCTCTGAATACAAAATCGTTCAGAAAACATTACAAGCCATGGCACAAACTCTGAATGTCCTCTCAAAGCAACGTGAGGCAGCTATCCAGGTGCCCAGAGGTTTAGAGAACCCCAGGTACGTGTCTGCTAGCGGGGGGGCGGGGGAGTCCTGGGCATGGCCAGGGGTGTGGGGAGGTTTCCTGAAGTTTCAGTGCTTCTCTGCAAGTCCACCCTTCAAGGTGAGGGAGCAGCTGTGAATAGTTGGCCTGCTACACCCCCCTCCCCCCGCCTTTCTCCCCAGGCTGTGAGGCCACAAGCAGAGCAAGATAGGAGACCAGTCTTCTCTGGGGTGCAAATGCCCTGCGGGGTTATTCTTCAGTATAATTTACACCTTCCCACTGTGGTTTGAGCCAGCTCAGTCACTGGACCATGTTGTGTGTGGCACTTACATCCTTCACTGAGGATTTTTACAGAGGTGTTGGGGGTCTGGATGTGAGGTGAGCCCTTTGAGAAACCTGCAGCTCATGGTGACTACTCTGAATAAGTATTATTCCCCACTTTCATTTCTTGCCATTTCTCTTCTCTAGGGTGCAGATAGTTTGGTTCTTAGTCAGTATCTGGGGTGAAGATTAGAAGCTGCTGGGACAGATGAGGGACTTGGCTGTTCTGAAGTATATTCTTGCCTTTCTAAAGCAGAGTTGAACAAATACTTAGAAAAGAAAGAGCATAATTCTCTCGACTTAGGAAACACGGAACTAAATATCTGAGTGGGAGTGGGTGGAGAGTTGTAGGGTAGGGTGGGGAACAGGATAACTAAAGGAGTGAAAAGCAGTTGTAAACTCAGACTTTCCACCTCACCCAATTTGACAGCTCGTGTCCCAAGCATCTGGATTTGGAAGGGAATGGAAGTCTGTAGTTGATTTCCTTCAATATTTGGAGGTAACACACAACCAGGGCCTTACCTTAGTAGACAATCTACTTTCTTTGGCATTTCCCTGGTCTTTCTATGAAATTATCTGTTACATTTTGAACCTTTGGAATAAGCCTTCTGAGGGTGTAAGTCAGCATGAAGCTGATGGGCAGAATCTTGCAATTGGGAATGCTGGTCGAAGTTGGAGGAAGGCAGTGTTGGCAGATCCTCTCTTCCCTTTATGCCCTATCACAGTCACCGGCTTCAGTAAAACCCTAACATGAAGGGAGTGAGACTATTTAATTTGTGTCACCTGTCAATTTCCCTGCAGACTGACTTTCCCATTCAAAGAGATACTTGTGAACAGTTTGTCCCATGTTCATCCTCCCTCATCTCCCTGCCCGGAGAGCGGAAGAGCGAGTGCTCTGAAGCAGAGAAGGCCTTCTTACCTCCGTTTGCTGGGGATGACTCCCATCTCCTCACTGTCTCCATCCAGGGTGACTCTCCGGGCTTGCCACCACTCATCATCAGAGGCGTTGATAACATGGAGAATATCTCCGTATTTAAAACTAAGTCCTTGGCTTGGCAGCCCACTGTCCTTGCTCTTGTCATAGTCAAACATGGCTCTGGAGGGAGCAAAAAGAAAGGACATTGTTAGGACTCCCTGGAGCACAGATTTTGGATGCACAGTTTTGATTTTGCACTCTTGCCCTGAGCACCCATCATCCAGCTTTTAGGACTAACTCCCAAATTGCAGTCCATGTTCCCATTGCTTTGGTCACAAGTGGAGGCTAGTTCTTTTTAAAAAAATATATTGTATTGATTTTTTACAGAGAGGAAGGGAGAGGGATAGAGAGTTAGAAACATCGATGAGAGAGACATCGATCAGCTGCCTCCTGCACACCTCCTACTGGGGATGTGCCTGCAACCAAGGTACATGCCCTTGACCGGAATAGAACCTGGGACCCTTCAGTCTGCAGGCCAACACTTTATCCACTGAGCCAAACCGGTTAGGGCTCAAGTGGAGGCTAGTTCTTGCTTCTCCTTGGTGGTGGCAGGGGGAGCCTCTAGACTCCTGAAACTGGGGTGCTTTCCTTGGAGACCATCATTTGTGACAAGGTGATAATAGGAGATGGTAAAGATAGTTTAGTACCTGATGAAGGTTTTTTTAAAAATATATATTTTATTGATTTTTTACAGAGAGGAAGGGAGAGGGATAGAGAGCTAGAAACATCGATGAGAGAGAAACATTGATCAGCTGCCTCCTGCACACCTCCCACTGGGGATGTGCCCGCAACCAAAGTACATGCCCTTGACCAGAATCGAACCCGGGACCTCTCAGTCCGCAGGTCAACGCTCTATCCACTGAGCCAAACCGGTTTGGTGATGATTGTTTTTTCTTTCCCACTATGGTCAATTTTTTAAAATCACGAAAAAGAAGGAAATAATGAAGAGGAGCATGGGCATCTTTCTGAATGAACCATTTGTGTTCTGGACAGATCCTCTCAGATGTATCGTTCTTTGGAACTCTTTCCTTTATAATAGGGGAAAATGGTAAAAACTCAGATGTCCACTCACAGGGGACTGTGATCCCTCCATCTACTGGAATACTGGGCCATCACTGAAATTGGATGGTTGCAGAGATCAACATAATGACACGGATAAATGCTTAAAATGCAATAATGCAAATCTATACACCTATGTTTATCTGTGTGGGTGTATAGATAGATCAAAATTATATGGACAAGACAAATCTTGTTGCTCCCACAGAATGCTGAGCCCACCTCATCATTGCAATGATCACTCTGGGTTGTATGTCTTGCTTTATGTATCATGCTTTCCCCACTGAAGAGCATTTGCTTAGCCTAGCAAAGCCCAACACAGGAATGACTGGTGGGGTGAGGGAATTGGAAGCAGAATTAAAATTATGACTGAGACCTTATAATAACCAGCTTTTGCTTTCAGAAGGTACCGTTTGTCTCAAGTCCTATATTGGCCCCCTCCTCCTGTATGCCCCACTCTCACAAACCACCACCACACACACAGCATACAATTTCTCCAGAGAAGCAGATTTTTCCATCTCCCTCTTTATTCCCCTGTGATTCCATCCTAAGAATTTCCCTGGAGTGCCAGCACTATGCAAGAAAAATTAGCTAGATCTGGGAAACAGACTTTTCTAATATCACAGGACTAAGTGGGGTTCTTTTTATTTTTTTTCTCCTTATGAAAGAAATGCCATATCTGCTGTCATGGCAACCGAAAAGAGCTGAAGGCAGCATCTAAAGCTCTGAAATGCTGCAGGAAAAGTCGAATTACTTGCAACACCGCCCCTTCTTCCATTAACTCTATCCCCATGGGAGGAATATGGGGGGAGTTTTTAGGTTTCAGCCCCAGAATGACTCCTTTCTACCTTGGCCATTTGCATGTTCCTACCGAAAGTTTCAACAAAGCCCGTGCCAGGAAAACAGGGTGGGGAGAGGACAGAGACCCACTCTGGAAATTGTCACTTCTCTGGCTGGGTGATGTGACATAAATTAACATTCCTGAGCCACAGGTTTTTTCATGCGAAATTAGTCCAATAACTATCTTCACAGGGAGCTGTTGTGAGCATTAATAAAATAACACATACAAAGCACCCAGCCCCCGGTAGGTGCCGCATAGCAGAGTGTAAGTCAGGGGTTAAGAATATAGACTGAGGGGCCACACTGTGAGGGCCATATCGTGGCCTATGACTTCCTACGTGTCATATAAAGGGTGTCCCAAAATTCACACAATAGGTAATTTTGATAGAAAACACAGGTTTATAATTAAAAATTGTAAATTTTTTATTGATTCATAACATAAAGTATACAGTATAGGGTTATGTATGGAATAGCACATTGGGTAAATGGCCTCCACGGCTTTGCTGGCACATACGCACTCTTTTGTTATTGCCTGAGCAGCCGCATTTTCGAAGAAGAATGGTCCGATGATGCCTCCAGCCCCAAATCCGCACCAAACAGTGACATGCTGTGGATGCATTTGTTTCTCAACAATCACTCGTGGATTTTCTGATCCCCAAATGTGACAACTTTGTCGATTAACCAAGCCATCAAGATGAAAATGAGCCTCATCGAAATTCAGCCACATTTATGCAAAACGGTCATGGAAAATTTCAACAAAAGAGTGCGTTTATGCCAGCAAAGCCGTGGAGGCCATTTACCCGATATGCTATTCCATACATAATCCTGTACTGTATACTTTATGAATCAATAAAAAATTTGCAATTTTTAATTATAAACCTGTGTTTTCTATCAAAATTACTTTTGGCGTGAATTTTGGGATACCCTTTAGCTGTTTACCCAGGCGAACTACGTACCCTCTCGTAGGGCTCAGTTCTGTCCTATGTAACAGAGTGGTGATAACAGTACCTCAGTGAAGGAATAGTATGGATGAAATGTTACCCAAGGCAATACATGGAAAGCATGCACAACAGTACCTGGTTCATAGTGACAATAGTATGAACTGTTATTATTTCCCCTTTCCCTTTTGAGTGTATATTCACAAAAACCTTTCTACAAATGCTACTCTGTGCAAACAGTTGCTGACATAGCAGTCCTGAGGCCACTACCCTCCAGAAGGCCTGCTTGCAAGAGTGGCTCTTGGCTTACTTCTGGGAACTTAGGTTTTGGGAAGTTTCTCACAGTTTCCACTCTGCCTAAACGGTGTAACTAGTTACATGATGCTGAACACTGGCTTCTCTTCTGGGAGTCTGGGAATTTGCCAGGCAGAGGAACCTGTGTGATCAGCCCCCACTAAAAACCCTGGACCCTGAGTCTCCAGTGAGCTTCCCAGGTAGACAATATTTTACACCTGTTGGCACAGTGTGTTGCCAGAGGAACTGGGCATGTCCTGGGTGACTCCACTGGGAGGGGACTCTTGGAAGCCGGTACCCAGTTTTCACGCTCCTTTTCTGCGCTGATTTTGTTTTGAATCCTTTCCCTCTAATAAATCAGTTATGACTATGACGAGGCTGAGGCCTGTTAACCCTCCTAGTGAATCATTGACCCAGGAGTTGTCTTGGGGACCCCCAACACTCCCTGGAGATTGTAAAGCATATTCATATGCACTACCTCATTTGTGATTCACTCCAACCCTACAAATAACTATGTCCACATACTAGTGGTACCCCCTTACTATAGATAAGGGATCTATCTGGCGGGGCCCATTGACTAACCCCAGATACATGACCTAGGACTGGAGCTGAGGTCTCCTGATCCTGAGTCCCAGCTCTATTCTTTTTACCTCATCTCCCCCTCAATCTGGGAGGTGGCAGAGGTGGTGACAAGGTGGCAAGGACGGTAACCGTGATGGCAACCATGACTAATGCCCATGTTAGGGGGCCTAACACTTTGCATTCATTGTCTTATTTGACACCAGAGCAACCCGAAAGGTAGAAATTCATATTTGTTTTACAGATGAGAGAAGTAAACTCAGGAAGTTAAGGGACCTGCCCCAGGCCACACGTACACCTATGGTAGAGAATGGATCTAGAACAAGCGCTGAGTTCAAAATCCTCATTTTTGGCCCTTTCAACATCAGGCTCAAGTTCCCAGTCTGTCACCCTCTAGCCATGGTCATACTTTAGCAGCACCAGGAACCTTAGAGTTCCCTTCAGAGTTGACCACCGCTTCCCCTATAAATCCCTGAAGTTCCCAGCCATTTACTTCTTGTCCCAGTATTTCTTTTTAAAAAATATATATTTTTATTGATTTCAGAGAAGAAGGGAGAGGGAGAGAGAGAGAGAGATAGAAATATCAATGATGAGAGAGAATCATTGATTGGCTGCCTCCTACAACCGTGCCCGCCCCCCCCTCCCAATTTTGGGATTCAGCCTGCAACCTGGGCATGTGCCCTGACAGGAAATCAAACCCTGACCTCCTGGTTCATAAGTAGATGCTCAACCACGGAACCACGTTGGCCTGGCTTACCCCAGTATTTCTTATCTTAAAAATTCTCGAAGCTCTGGTTTGGCTCCTTCTGAATGGAAACTGTAGGGAGTGGAGGTAGAAAAGCCACCAGGAAAGTTGGCAGGTGGTAGCTGAGAAGGCAGGCTCTAGCATCAGGCTGCCTGGGTTTGCCACTTTTTAACTCTGTGACCTTGAACAAGTTGCTTGACCTCTCTGGGCTTCAACAGTAAAACTAGCATAGTAATAACAGCAGCTGAGGACTAATATATGCAAAGTATTGCAACACCAACTTGGCACTAGTGAGTGCTCAGCAACTGTTTATTATTACTGTAATAATTGTTATTCTGAAAAAATGGACTGGGTCCCAGTGGGCCACTTAGCATAGCTGTCTTGTGGGCTCTGTATAGACATTTATTTATTTATTTTAATATATATATTTTATTGCTTTTTTACAGAGAGGAAGGGAGAGGGATAGAGAGTTAGAAACATCAATCAGCTGCCTCCTGCACACCCCCTACTGGGGATGTGCCTGCAACCAAGGTACATGCCCTTGCCCGGAATCGAACCTGGGACCCTTCAGTCCCCAGGCCAATGCTCTATCCAGCGGGCCAAACCAGCTAGGGCTGTGTAGACATTTTAAAGCCTCTCTATCCTCAGGACCCAGTACAGCACTGGGCACTAAGTGGACCCTCGCTGCAGGTCTGGGAAATGTTTCAGGTGACCTTCAGAAGCCCCACTTCTCCAAAGCCTCAGCGTCCCCACGTGTAAGGGAAGGGGAGTAGAGGCTGTTCCTAGAGGTGCCCACCAGGGTCAAACACTCATGTCCTGCGCTCCATTCTCTTCCCAAGAATCCCTGAGGGGAGGTTCCCACTCTGGCCTTCAGCAGTTGGTGTCCTGGAGGAAGGGGCGTGGCGACTCTCTTTCCATGAGTGCTGTTATCTGGGACAACCTTCTCCTCTAGGATCATGCCATTCAGACTTGTCAGGTCCCTAAAAACAAGCAGCTGACACGTTTCAGCAGTGCCTGGCTCCTCTGGATATTAATGGATCGTCACATCTGGGGAAAATGCTCCAATGCCTCGTCACTTAATTTAAAAAGCAATAAGCTGTTTTTAATTTGCTTTATGTGCTAATTCATCACAGCAACTTTTATAAAATGCCATTAAGACTCACACTTCCCACCCAGGGTGCTTTTAACAAGTCCATTAGACAAGAGGAATTAGACATGAATAATGCAGTGGCTCTCCCATCCTCCTGCCCCTCCTGCCTTTCAGTGTGTGGCGGCCTCTGGCCAAGCCTGGGAGTCTAGGGAGGGAAGAGTAAAGCTGCTCATCCTGAAGGCTGAGGGCCGTGGCTGTGAGACCCTTGGGTACCTGATGAAACTGTGCTTAGTAAGGGCCCACAATGTGCTAAGGACTCTCCATTCATTGTCTCACTCAATTTATTGGGGAGGAAGACAGCAGTCGGGTTATATGCTAAGCGTTGGAGAGAGAAGAGACCTGGGTTTAAGTCCCGACTCTACCATTCCTCGTGAATTTCAGGAGGTATGTTACTTCACCTCTCAGATGGCCTCGGAACCACAGATGACAACTCCCTCATCTATGAAATACAGATAATGAGGACATTAACTCGAAAGATTGCTATAGACATGCAACAACG
This sequence comes from Myotis daubentonii, assembly GCF_963259705.1. Classification (NCBI taxonomy): domain Eukaryota; kingdom Metazoa; phylum Chordata; class Mammalia; order Chiroptera; family Vespertilionidae; genus Myotis; species Myotis daubentonii. The sequence continues at coordinate 33,638,371 of NC_081848.1, read as the reverse complement.
GGAAGATGCACACCAAGTGCCCAACACCAAACAGAGTGAATTTCACTTTATTATTTCTGATAGCAATCCTGCCATGCGAGCAGTTTTGATCTCATAAAGGAAATGAGACTCACAGAGCTAAAATGAAAAAAAAAAAAGAAGTTAGTATGTGGCAGAACCAAGATTTAAATATAGATAGATGTGTCTGAATCTAAAGCCCAGCTTGGAATTCTCGATGAGGAATGTGGGATTTAGACCACATGTCCAAGGACTTTGTGATTTGATGGTCACATTTATAAGGACACCATGCACTGGATTCCAGGAGCGAGATGTGAGTCGTTTATTAAGTGCACATTCAGTTCTCACATCTGCCCTGCCGTGCATATACTGGCCCTGTATTACAGATGAGAAAAATATAGATTTGGATGATCTAAGTAGCATATCCTGATTACACCAGCTGTCAAGTGGTGGGGCAGAACTCAGCTCAAAACCTGCCTACCTCTGTGAGGCCAGAGAACTTCCTGTTAACCAAACTGTGTGTTTTTGCAAGCAACCCTCTCCAACCCAAAACACCCACACTCTCTATTGTGCTAAGACGGCAGTAACATTTACTAATCATGGATCATAATAGCATGTTAGTCAGAGGATTGATTTTGGCTGAACCACTTTGAGATTGGTACAGTGCAGTGGTCGGCAAACTGCGGCTCGCGAGCCACATGCGTCTCTTTGGCCCCTTGAGTGTGGCTCTTCCACAAAATACCACATGCGGGCGTGCACATGCAGTGTGATTGAAACTTTGTGGCCCATGCGCAGAAGTCGGTATTTTGTGGAAGAGCCACACTCAAGGGGCCAAAGACCCGCATGTGGCTCACAAGCCACAGTTTGCCGACCACTGGTATAGTGGAATGGCAAGGGTGGAGAGAACCCACAGGGACAGTGCCCCTAAGAACAGGAAAAAGCACATGATGTGTCTAATGGTTGCCCAGAATATGGTAGGAAGAATAATCCCCAAGCCCCTCTTGCCAAAGGTGTCCACTCCTTACTCCCCAGAACCTGTGACTATGTTACTTAATACGGCAAAAGGGATTTGCTGATGTGATAAGGGCTAAGGGTCTTGAGATGGGGAGATTATTTAGGATTATGTGGGGGGAGCTAACAGAATCCTTAAATATGGAAGAGAAGACAGAAGAATAGGTCACAGAGATGCTACATGAGAAGGACTAGACCGCCATTGCTGGGTTGGGAGATGGAGGAAGGTAATTTGTTACAGCAGTAAGAGGAAACTGGTAACAGAAGACAAGACACAAGTTGATTTACTAGAGGGCCGGTAGAAGGCAAAGCCCATCGGTGTGATGATCCTCTCAAAGGTTCTTTAGAATAAAAGCGAGTCAGTGACAATAATAACAACCTACAGAGTGCCTCCTATTGGGCCGGCCATGTGCAAAGTACCATTTCTTCACATGATTTCATCTTATTGAGTCCTTGTAAATTGCTTGAGATATAGGTATGATCATTTCTACTTTGCAGTTGAAAAACTTAAGGCTTTAGCCCAGCTGGTGTTGCTCAGTATTTGAGCACTGACCTATGAACCAGGAGGTTATGGTTTGATGGTTCGATTCCTGGTCAGGGCACATGTCTGGGTTGTGGGCTCCGTTCCCCAATGTGGGGTGTGCAGAAGGCAGCCGATCAATGATTCACTCTCATCATTGATGTGTCTATCTCTCTCCCCCTCTCCCTTCCTCTCTGAAATCAATAAAAATATATTAAAAACAACAACTTAAGGCTTTTATTTCATCCAATTCTCACAAAAACCCTATGAGAGAAATATTATTGTCTCTATTTTCTGATAAGGAAACTGACACACAAAAGCAGCCGCCCTTTCTTTTTCTTAAGTAGCAAAGCAGTCTGCTGGTTCCTTGAAGTGGGAAGCCCATTCAAGACTGGGAATGTGATTCATCTGCACTGGATCAGAAGCCACTGAGGGTCAGAAGCTCCCGAGTCTAGCCTTGCAAATGCATTTATAAAGGAACAAATGAACCAGCAAATTACTCCCTCCTGGGCTGTGAGCTTGCTTGGGCTGGAGAAGCTTCGGTTTCCATGACAACTTTAAGGTCCAAGAAGCAGGGTGCTTCAACTCAATTTCCTGTCTCTTGAAGTGGAGGCTTCTGCTTGATGAGAGGAGGCTGGTTCTCACCTTCCCATGCAGCAGGAGAGAGAACAAAAGCAGCTGGACAAAGTCTTGTCTTTGCTCGTCCCACTGTGCCTGGCGTGGATGGGTACGTTCCATTGTTAAGGGAAGTGGCTCAGGACGGTTCAAAATGCACAGATGTTGGGATAAAGGGACACATTCAAGTGAGTCCACCTCTTTCTGAGTATCGTTGGCAAAAATCAGTGGATTAACCTGAGCCTTGGTTTACGTATAAAATGGGCTTAATCATTCCTAAATCTCAGCATTTTTACAGGGATTCAATGAGATGACATAGGAAAAACATTTAGCATAAGAACTGCCATATATATATTTACTTCACCTCTTCTATTCTCTAGAAATGAGTGAAAGTTATTTCTACAAGTATTGGAGGGAGAATGTAATATGGTGTCTTTTAAATCTGATATAAAAATGTATATATAGTAAACTTTCTCAAAACATTTTCCTGCCAGGGGGATGTGGGACTGGAAGCACAAGATCTGAACTTTAGCTGCTCTTACTTTACAAATGATCAATTTCCAACTGTTTTCTCTTCTTAAAAGCTTTCTTTCACCCACTTATAAACTTGATAATTAAGTGTTTCAAAAACAGAAGGCAACCTGGACATAGGGAGAACCTTGGATGGAGTAGGAGGTCAGGGTTCTAATTCTGCCATCAACATGATCGTTACTATGTGAACCTGCATAAGTTACTTAAGTCCTCTGTGCTTCACCTTCTATATCATTAACAGGCCAGAAACATTCTCTAAGGTGTGTTTCAGCTGTCATGATCTGTGCCTTTGTCCTGCAAGACACTTTGGGGAAATGATATTAATATGTCTGATAGGACTGTGTTTGCACTGTGATAATCACTCTGTCACCTTCTCCATCACTCCCGGGAACACTCCTTCTCCCTCTCCACGCCCTCGCTGGCAGTTAACTGCCCCTCGCATATACTCTTGTATCAGCCTGTATTGTGATTTAACATTTGCAAATCCTAGTTGGCACAAGCATGGGGCATGGGGGAGGTTTACATTCCTTCTATCCCCATATAGCCGATACCCAATAAAAGTTATTTTCTATTATTCAGTCTGTCACTTATACCTGTACTTGTCACAGGGAATTCAACAGTTTATTTTCTTTCCTATAGAGGCCTGGGCAGTTGGAAACAATAGGTAAGAAAGGCTTGAGTGGCATCTAGCACAGGCTTTCCTGACTTTCTTAGGAAAGATGAACATCCGGGCAACAGTCTAGACAGTTCAGTCTCCCACGTCAGAACACACTCATCCAGGGAAGAGGGAAACGCAGCTCTGCACTGATTACTTCGCACATCTCCCAAGGAGCCGTAACATCCACACCCCTGTGGGCACGTCTTCATGTCCAGGCTCACAAGGCCACTTATGACCCCATTTAGTTCAATAATGAATTATCCCCAATGAAAAGACACCTAGATCTATGAGCAAATAAGACTTAGTGGATCGGACACATTGGCTTCTGTCAATACTGCTGAGGCCATCGGCCAACATGCCATTGTTCACTGAGCACACAGTAGACTTTACATGTCAGGTACTGTTACAGGTATTTATTATCTGTGATTGGAAAGATACCCCTGATTATGCAGGCACTGTTCCCATTTTATGGAGTAGCTGCATTATGTGCCAGAGACTATGGTATCCCATGGGTTATGTCATTTAATCACCAATAACCTTGTAAGGCAGATTTATGCTCTTTAAAGACACTATTCTCAGCATCCCAGACTGTTTCCTTCTATGTTAGGAGGGTGTTGGGAAAATGTCAATTTCTATTGTACCCAAGGAATCAGGCAGTCACGGTCACAATGGAAGATGGAGCTAATTGGGCACCATGGCCTGGGTCCTTTTGCAGCTGCATTTTGATTCTAATTGGGGAAGAAGCATTGCTGCCAGTGACAGCATCTCTCTCTCTCTCTCTCTCTCTCTCTCTCTCTCTCTCTCTCTCTCTCTCTCTCTCTCTCTCTCTCTCTCTCTCTCTCCCTCTCTCCCTCTCCTCCCTCCCCCCCGCCCAATCCGCCCCTTTCACGGCCAACTCTGCATGGCCAGAGGCCTGTGTATTCATCATTCCAGGCAACTCATCATCCGAGTCTCCAGGGACGGGCCTCCTGCAGCCTGCCTTCTCTCTCAGGGTGTCCTAGCAGTCTGTCAGGTTGGTTCACACTGAAGTGCCGACTGACAGGCCCCGTCTGAGGGAAGCAGAGGCAAATCTGAACCTGCCCAGGCAGCTCATCAGACCACGCGAATAGTGCTTCAGGTTTCAGGGTTGGCTGAAGCTGAAAAGATCAATCATCTTAAAATCACTGTCTCCCCCATATGCCATCAGCTGGATCCTCAGAAAAATGAAACACAGGAGAGAGGACTATGTCCAGGATGAATGGCCCACGTTTTATGGTCGAAATAAAAGCTCTTATGTCCCAGCCTTGCTGATCAGGCAATCAGACATATTCATCAAGGTACTTCAGAAAGGCTGACACAGCCTGACCGCAGCCTTTGATTTCTGATCTGGGCTAAAAATGTAGACCTACCTTTGCTATTCAGTCTTGAGGATCTTACTGCCACAAATTAGTAAGCTTGCAGTGGAGAAGCAGAAGTATCCTGATATGGAATTTCATTGTTGCTGATACGCAATTATCATTTAACATTTAAATGTCTCCATAGAAGACTTATGTAAAGATTATGGGATGTGGCCATGAAGAAAGTCCTGGGTTGAAATAGAGGGGCTGCCATTGAATGTGATCTTCATTTCGGTGCCTGGGTCTCCAACGGTGCAGAATGAGGGGCAATAGATGCCTTATGAGAATTACATGTACAAGAGCTTTAGAACCCAGTAGGTGTTCACTATATGCCAATGGAGTCAAATCTAAATTTCTTCCTTGTCAATTCCATCCCTTTTTTATAATGTTACTGAAGCATGAAAAAAGCAAGCCAACAACAATTTCTGTTTTGTATTTACATAACAGACATCAGCTGCATGGGGCCTGGCTTAGAAGAGGTGTTGGAGGAAGTTCACGACTTTCATGAGCAGATGAAAAAGGGGAGAAACACATCCAAGAACATTTCATACAACTACCTCAAGTCCTTAATGGTGGCTTACAACAAAACCAGACTGTGGGACAATCAATCACTTCAGCTCTTTCAATACTGAGCTTGTGTCTTTTCTTTATTTTGTCTATACATTTTTAGAAAACTGGGAGCAACTATAGACCTGGATTGAGGCCAGAGAAGATCTGGAATTAAGGAATTCCCATGTGTGAGATAAAGGCTCCCATTCTCACCTAATGAATGAGGGTAGAGATAGAGGACAGAAGATGGTTTCTTTCTCATCCAGGTAAAAACACGGAGTTAGGACGTGGTTTAACTTCCACACATATGGTTATGAGATAGTAGTTACTTAAATATTTGCCGAGACCGGTTTGGCTCAGTGGATAGAGCGTCGGCCTGCGGACTGAAAGGTCTCGGGTTCGATTCCGGTCAAGGGCATGTACCTGGGTTGCGGGCACATCCCCGGTGGGAGATGTGCAGGAGGCAGCTGATCGATGTTTCTCTCTCATCGATGTTTCTAGCTCTCTATCTCTCTCCCTTCCTCTCTGTAAAAAATCAATAAAATATATTTAAAAAAAATATTAAATGCAATGGTGTTTATAGAGTGCCTACAATGTGCCGGCGACTATGTTATTTGCTGAGGACTCAGCAGGGAACAAGAGGCTTGCTTCTGTCCTCATGGAGCTTAATGTTTGCGAGTCTAGGTAAGAAGTACATTCATTCAGCTACTCACTTATTCATTTAGCAAATAGTTATGGAGTATGTACCAATGACAATTCTAGGAGCTTGGGGCCTATCAGTGAATGAAAATAGACACAAATTCCTGCCTTTGTGGAGCTTACTAGTATATTCTAGTGATGGGAAATGCTAATAAGTAATAAACATAATGAATAAGTAAATAGTATAATAGGCTAGATGTGGATCATTGCTATGGAAAAAGTTAAAAATAGAGCAGGGTAAGGGAGGTCAGGATTTTGAGATGGGGTAGAGTTGAGGTGGTGGTGAAGACTGAATTTTTAAGTGGGGTGGTCAAAGTAGGACTCACTGAGAAAGAGACATTGAGGTAAGGCTGGAGAGAGGTGAGGGAGTTAGTCATGCAGGCACCTGAGGAAAGTGTGCTAGGAAGAAGGAACAGCCAAAGCAAAGGCCCTAAGTATAGTTAAATATCATTGCCTGCTATCATTGGAACTAGAACGAGGTGCTCTGATATCACAGAGGAGGACTCTCCATCAGGTGAGAGTCTCATTTATCAGGTGGGAGTCTCATTTATCTTCGTGTCTCTCGCACTGAGCACAGAGGAGAAGGTGCTCATAACAAGAAGCTAAATTGAACTGAACTGAATTCAGAACCCAGGCTGTGTGACCTTGGGAACATTACCTCATCTCTTTGGTGCCTCATCTGTAAAATACAACAGTAGAAGCAGTACAACCTGAGAGGAAACCAAGGGCTGGCCAGTCGGAATGCTGAGTGTGAGTCTCCCCCAGCCGCCTACTTCTATTGGACTGGCCAGACCTCGAGCTCTGCAAGATCCCAAGCTTCTCCCAATAGTGCCAGGGGTTAAGCCCCAGAGAAAAGAAAAGGTTTTGAACCCCCAGCTCTGGCCCATACTTGATACAGAGAAAGCCTAGTAATCCTCTAGGCTTTGCATTATGGCCATACATTTGAACGGTGTGCTTCTTGTCTTGAGTCTAAGTTTAGAAATGATAAATGAAACCTGAACACAGGCTTGAAATGATAAATGAAACCTGAAAACAGGCTGAGGATGCTTGTCGGTATTTCATGGTTGAGTTTTAGGAATATCAGGTGGAATACTTAGGTCAGATGAATGCATGATTCCCATAGAATTGGCCGGAAGAAAGCAGGCATTGGGTTTTGAAGAAATGCCCTGGAGAATGGTAATTTGGAGTAGTGGGGAGCAGTATTTCTCTTGTTTTACAGAGGGGTGAGCATCCTAAGGGAACCAACTTGTTGTGAAGTTAATCAAGGTAGACTGTTTGGCAAGGAAGAGCTTCATTGCCTAGGACAGATTTAGATCAATTCTGGCAGGAAGTAAAGTCCACAAGGAGTTGTTTTCAATTTTATTTAATCAGTTGAGGAAGCTGAAGTTACTAACAGCAAATGGGGGAGGATGTGGAACCTATGAGATAGGGAGAGAAATCTGTATTTGAGTGAAGTAATTTGATTATCCATAGAGATGTGGGCTTTTATAACTTCAGGGTAAAGTAAAATGTTCATGATTTCATTGGCTCGAGTGGTAGTCTCTTAGTCCAAAGTCTCACTGGGATTTATTATGCTTCCTTGTTCTCTCTCTCTCTTCTCTAAACTTTTTTTGTTTTCAAAATCTGATGCATTTAATAAATAACTCTTGGTGGCTTTAAATAATTTCCAGTAATATTGTTCTTTCTAAAACTCAAGAGATCCCTTTTATGTTTCTTTTCCTTTGATGAATTAAAAACAATTTTAAAATTCCATGCAAAATATGATCAAATTTTATAAATTTATCTATTGATTGATCTCTCTCTGTTGGTACAATTAAACCAGGTATAATTTGTTCATCTGTATATTTGACTGATTTGTCTATATGCACAGATAAATGCCTAAAATATTAATCACTTAATGTTAAAAAATGGAACATCGGGTAATTTTTCCCACTTTGTTTGTAAGTTTTAAATTTAATTGCCTTTTGCTTTTTTCTCTTTTATTCACTTAAGTATAGTTAGTATACAATATTATATTAGGTATATTAGTTTTAGGTATGCAATAAGTGATTCAACATTCATATACCTTACAAAGTGATCACCACAAGAAGTCTAAAATAAGTTCTAGTAACCACCTGTCACTGTGCATAGTTATTAAAATATCATTGACTATATTTCCCTTCACTTTTTTTCACTCATTATCCCCCACCCTCCTTCCCTCTGGCAACCACCCTTTTGGCCTTTCTTTCTATGAGTCTGTTTTGTTTTGTTTTAGATTCCACATACAAATGAAACCATACATTATTTGTCTTTCTTATTTTACTGAGAATATCCCCAAGTCCATTCATGTTGTAGCAAATTTCATTCTTTTTTATTGCTGCATAATATTCCATTGTGTTTATATATACCACATCTGCTTTATCCATTTGTCTAACCATGGATACCTAGGTTGCTTCCAATAAAATCACCTTTCATCAGATATGCATTTGTTTTGAGGTAGGTTATTTTCTCCATATATTTGTCTAAGAAAATCTCACTTTCCTTCAATGTTTCCTGAAACCCAGGTAAAGCACAGCTCCAGGCAAATGATCCTTTGGAGTTATTTGAAGGAAACCATAGGAGATGATATTTGTACCGAAGCTCAACTCTCTGGCAGGTTTCTAGAATCCTCACGGATGTTTTCTGCCCCAAGTTATTCACTCTGGTCTCAAGCACAAGGCCTGTGTTGAGGGGCCGTTCAAATCCTGTCTTACAGCACTGTAAAGGTAATGAACTTTTGTGGGAGTTACTGTTGCAGTCTTAGTTCCAGGTGTCATTCAATGTAACACATTTTGTGATAGGCCTAAATGGGCCAAGAAGTTGGAAAAACCAGTCTCAGTGTGACTTCTCAATGTGACTTCTTTATATCCTGAGTTACAGGACTTCTGTTTGGTTAGATTTTAGGTGGTTTTGAATGATAGTTGCTCTGTAGTTTAGTTGTAATTTTGATGTGGTTGAGGGAGGGTGAAAGTACCATGCTTACCCATGCTGCCATCTTGACCAGAAGCCCTCCAGTAATATTGTTTTGTGTTTTTTAAATCCTCACCTGAGATATATTTTTTTTTATTTGAGAGAGAGAGAGAGAGAGAGAGATAGAGAGAGAGAGAGAGAGAGATTGAACCCACAACCTAGGTATGTGCTCTGACCAGGAATTGAACCTCCCAACCAACTGAGCCACCCAGATAGGGCCCTCCAGTAATATTATTTTGCTAAGACTGTCAGAAGTTTTTAAAAATTTTTAAATTTTAGTTGTTTTCTTTCAGGCTTTTTAAACACATGGCATGAAAACACCAGTTATGTATTTTTTTCCAGGTAAAAACGTCTTAGTCCATCTATTATCTGACAGTATGGTATCCAAGAGGAGGAAGAAATGAGGAAAGACACTAATAGTTATTGAGCACCTGCCATTGGTTGGCCACTAGAGTAGGCACTCTGCATATGTTGGCATTGAATAATAAGAGCACTGTGAATTTGTTACTAATCTCTCCATTTTACAAATTAAAAAACACACATGAGTTTCACAGACATTAAGTCATTTGACCATGGTCACCTAGGAGGTAACTGATAGGAACTAATCCCAGAATTGTCTGTCTCTCATATCTGGACTTTCCACTGTGTATGTCTGCCTTTGTAGGGCATCCTTTCTCTGGAAAGGAGGATAACATCCTTAGTTCTCAGGAGATGACTGATTAACATTCACTTGTTCAGCATACATGAGTTAACCACCTACTACATGCAGAAAGTCAGTGCTGAATGCTGTGTGTGTGTGTGTGTGTGGTGTGTGGGGTGTATGTGGGGGGTGTGTGGGGTATGTGGTGTGTGTGTGGTGTGTGTGTGTGTGTGTGTGTGTGTGTGTGTGTGTGTGTAAAACCTGACCCCCTCCATCAGCAAGATTCTAGTCTAGTGTGGGAAACAGGCATGTGCACAAATAATTATAGGGCAAGGCACAATGTAAAGGGTGCATAAAAGAATGATGAATGACATGATACTGAGCAAACTGAAGAAAGATTAACATTAATTCCAATTACCAGACTGGAAAAGGTGGCATTTATGGTAAGCCTTGAGGAATGCATATGACTTGGCCCCCAAAAAGATGAAAATAAAGAGCACTAGAAGATGAGGAAAAACAGAATGAACAAAAGCATCGAGTTATAAAAGAATGCCGTTCTGAAAATTATGTATTTTTCAGAACCCCTGGAGATTACTGAGTTTGCTTGGGTGTGTGATGGGAAATAAAGCTGGAAAAACAGATGAAGGACAGTGTATAGAGGAATTTGAAAGCCCTGATGAGGAGGTTGAGTGTTATTCTGTATGTCAAGAGCCTTACTCATAATTTCATTATTCCTGCTATGTGTAAGGGCAGAATTGAGGGCAATAGTAGCCATTCATTCCTTTATGTATGAATTGAATGGATGAACTTTGTTTTGGATATAGTCTGTTAGTGGGGAAGTCAAGCATGTGGTTCAAAATGAGAATTTACACTATGAGCAAGTCAAGTAGAGATATATTTAAGTTATCAGCCCAGCATTGACCATGGAAGTCATGTTTGGCCCTCTACCTTTCTCTCTCAGATTACTAGATCCCCCAGTTTTAGTCAAGTACACTTCCATGTAGCTAAAAGGTGAAACTTCTTATATTTCTTTGTATCTACATGAGACTCCAATCTGACACAAAAAATGTAAGCAGTAATGATATATGGTACCATTACTTAATAGGAAGAGGTCATATTCTTCCTTTGCTCTTCTGCTTTTAGGAAAGCACATGTGATGGTTGGTGCTCTAGCAGCCACATTAGATACTGAGGACAAGGACCTTACCTTAGGAACGCAGATCAATGTGTTGAAAAAGTCTGGGGTTTCCAGACAAATTTGTTTACCACCCTATTAGTCCTGAAATGCCTACTGTGATGCTTTGTATATACGTAAGTAGAAAGCACTTCTTGTTTAAGTCACTGTTATTTTGAGCTTTTTATATGTAGCAAAAACATAATCATTTTTGATATGAAATTAGAAGACAATGCCAAGTGAGAGTATAATGGGAGAGCGGAGAAGGCTGGGGACTTCACCTTGGAGAACACCCACATTTTAAGAAGATCAAGAACAAGGAGAGTTTAAAGTCGAAGCCAGATTAAAGGCGGAAAGTTTATGTGAGTTTGCGTGTGGGGGTGGGTGGGGAATGGTAGTGGAAGTGCCACCAAGCCTAAAATGTTTGTCTGTACAAATAAAACAACAACTTGCTGATGGTGGAGCTGATGGCAAAAACTAGGGTGATTCAGGCCAGTTCCAAGACAGGGGATTGGGTTATACAAGGCCAACTTCTGCTCCTAACTTTTCAATAGTTTAATTAATGCCATCTCCCCTGGCGTAGAATGCTCAGCAATGGAAGGAATGTCCATGGAAGGCAATGTCAAGGGTAGGGGGAAAAGTGTTATGTCACAAATAAATCAGGGTCTTTGATGGTAGCTATCCTTGAGAATAAGTTTACCTTAATCATTCTTTTGCTCTGCAATGGACACCATAAAGAAATGCCCTTCTCTGTTCTAGCAAGGCTACATGAAGTCCACAATCTGCCTATGAGTGACTGCAAGGGGCTAATGGTGAAAAACTGTTGCCTGGTCCCTATGTCTTGTGCTCTACCTGTGGCTCTGCATTCCCCGGTCCTTCAGACCCAAGCACTGGGAGCCAATTGTAAAGAGACTGACTTCACTAAGTTCTTCAGATAAAGGGAAATGTTAGTTTTCCTCAAAGATCATGAGCCCTATTATTTGTACTTTAGCTTAGTTTAGTAGTAAGGGTTTCATAGATGCTCAAATCCATTTGTTAATTATTATTTTCATGAATAATACACAGTGCTGACAGTTAACAAAGCATCCTCACGGTAGCCCTGTGGAATAAACAATTTTATTCCCTTTGTTTTACACTTTGACCCAGAGAAGATGATGAAGAGAAAGTAGAGGATGAAGATGATATAAATAGCTGCCATTTACGGAATTAGTACAAAGCACAAGGCAGAGTATTGCTAATATAATTTTTTTTTAACATTCATGGCGAAGTTGGACTTAGTCTTCCCATTCTATAGATAATAGAAATGAGAGTCTAAGAGTTGAAATGACTTAAAGGTTATATAGCTAGTAACTGGTTTAGTCTATATTCAAACTAATGTCTTCTGGCTCCAAATCCTTGGCCCTCTCCTCTACAGCACAGTGAATATGACACTAGGGAGCATTTCCAGTAGCATGAGACTCTCTTTTCTTCACATAAATGTCAGAGCTGGCCCTGTGATGCCCAGGAAGCTGTCATTTACCCTAACCTCTCTTGGGGAATATTAGATGGTAAAGAAACTAGTTCAGATATTCAGTTCCTTGAGAACCCTGAAAGAAGTCGAATTCTTCCAAATTCTTTGCAATTGGGTTTAACTGAAACTTTTTAATTAAATGTTCTTTGATCATTTCCTTAATGACACCGTGAAAAATGTTAAAATCAAATCAAAAGGAATTTAGGATGCTTCTGAAGTAGTTTCTTAATAAGGAAAAATCACTTAAAGTGTTAACATAGCTGTAAGTGAGGATTTTGAAAGTTCTTGCTTCATTTTACCCGCTCTAAGACTTGCAGAAGAAATTCTAAAATATAACCTGAGAAGACTGGGGAGCAACAACATATTAAGACCTACTTTTATTTAGCAAGTACTATGTGCTGGGCTCTCTGCTAAGCAGTTCATAGCCATTATTTCAAATCCTCACAAGAACCCTACAAGGGAATAGGTTTTATTGTTATTATTGTTTGATATGTGAGGGAATGAAAGTCTAGAGAGCTTGTCCAGCTTGAGTCAAAATTCGTCTGATCAAAAATGAGAGCTTATCTTGCAGAGTTGTTGTGAGGATACAATGAGATAGTGCTTGGCCTGGTGCAGAGCTGCTGCTTAAATTAACACTCATCTTATCTTAATAGTCCTTTCAATATTAGTCTTGAGCATTGTACTGTCTCCTAAGCATTTGGGTTCTTGAAATAATTCTGAGAGAACTGACAGTGATATGAGTCACTATTTTGATATAATGCATTGAAGAGCAGATATTTGGTATATTGGCAAGAATTTGTTGATTGCTTGCCATGGGCCTGTTCTAGGATATTCTTGGAAATTAGTAAAATAATCCTAATAATTCATATGTTTTTGGGTTTTAGATGATAAAATCACAGGCAGATATGTCTACGTTGGGTAAACGTAAAATGTCTGTCTTGTGACAGGGTGAGTGCTAGTTGGTGATTCTTTTTTTTTAAACTTCCACCCAATAATTTATTTTAGCAAAATATGAAATTCAATAGATAAAAATTGTAAATGTTCACAAGCATCCTGAGACAACACAGGTAGATTAGAGTGTGTGTAAATGGGGTTCAGAAGCCCTAAATCTTATTTGTAACTCCCTCCATGACCAGCTGGGTGTCCTCGTGCAAGCCACTCCTCCCTCATTGCTTCTCAAGGTATCACTTGTAAATTGAGGACTTTGTGCTCCAGGATCTAAGTTTACTTTTTTCTTTAACCTGACATGCTGAACCAAGAACCCTTAGTGGAAATTCTGCTATTTGGCAGGTAACATTAGGAATAGAAAGGAAGGAAGTCTGGTACCTGTGCTTTTGGATGTTACCGAAGGACTTAACCTCCCACCTCAATAAAAAATATTTTTAGTAAGTGATATAAGTGGAAGATTGTTTGCATTAATTGTCAGTAGGTTATCTACTTGTTTTTAAGAAAATTGGTGATCTTTGCACAGGGGTTAAGTAGAATAGCTCTATCTCTCATAACATCTCATAATGCCTATCCCTTTATCATCATCATTATCATGCTAGCCAAGACAGAAAGGTAACTGACCACGAAAACAGAACAATTTCTTTAAAATTTTTTCCCCCTCTTTATTGATTTTTAGAGAGAGAGAGAAAGGGAGAGGGAAAGGTAGAAACATCTATGAGAGTGAAACATTATCCATTTACTGCCTCCTGCACGCCCCCTACTGGGGATTGAGCCCACAACCCAGGCATGTGCCTTGACCAGGAATCTTTGGTTTCTGGGTCAGCACTCAACCACTGGGTCAACACTCAACCACTGGCCTGGCCAGAACAATTTCTTTTTGTCTGAACTGACTGGATCAAGGAAAGGGACCTGACTAAATATCTTTAGTCATAGAAGGAATTTCATTTCACGTTGCCACTCTTCTTCATATACATTGTAATCTAAGGAATTGATATACTGTGCTATTATTGTGTGATTAGCAGTCTCCCCCACTGGCCTGGGAGTTCCTTGAGGGCAAGGACCCATGTTAATAACTATGGTATTGCCAGGGGACTACTGTAGTTCATGACATGGATTCCCTCCTTATATAATAATGAAATTAACTATTTTGAACTGTTGTTTGATCTTGAGTCTTGAAATCCAGAGGTCACCTTCAATAGTTGGTTACATCAGAGGTTATATTACTATGATTGTGCTGAGGAATTAGCTCAGATTGTAATCTGAAGACTTCTAGCTGCATCCTTAACTCACCTCTGAAATTGGTTACTCAGCAAGTGAACCAAAAACATTCTATCTCCTCTTCTCCCTACCTCACTGCTTTTGGAGCTATATAAGACACCATTTGCAGCCATAAAATTGAGGAGAAAAAGGCAGACAATATAATATTCCAGGATCTTTATGAAGGTGTTGTGCAATTTTAAAATTTCAGTAACATAGGTTAAGAATATGAGAGGTTCAACCAATAAATCATATTTAAGAGCAAATGGAATTTTCCAGAGGAATTTCTGTTCAATGCAGATTACCTAGTGGCACATTTCCCAGAGTGCGTTCTGTCAATGACTAACTATTTAAATGCTGAATTAAATAATGTTTGTTTACTACAGGGCACTTCAGAGCCTTTGATGTAATCATTTGCATCAATTACTGAAAGGTACATGATATGTAACTGTTTCACACACATTTGTAACAAATGATTTAGAAGAGCACATCTTAGAAAACACTGGTTTAGTTCAACTCAGACATTTCATAGGTATAAGTACTATTGAATGGTTTAAGGTAAGGAGACTTATTCCAAGATATTCAAATATAGTATTTAGTATAAAGCCAGGACTGGGTTTCAAGTAGTCTGGTTTCCAGTCCAGAAGAGAGTACCCGTTTCTACTATGTCACATTGTAGACCACTACCAGGCAATGAGAGAACCTTCTGCAATAGCAACCTCATCGCTTCTGTTTCATAAACCCTGTTTGTTTGCCCAATCATTAATGCTGGTTTGGTGCAGTGGGTTGCAATCTCTGAGACATGTTTGATTACTAGTACAAAATGACTTTCCTAGAAATATAACTTTCCAGAGTAAGAGTCCACAAGAGAAGTATGGCTTAAAATCCACCTTTTAGGCATTATATAATAACTGAAGAGTTTCCAAATTCGGAATTTGCAATTTCCAAGTAGGCCAGGGGCTCTCTGTTCTGTCTGTGGGCGCCTGTCCTGGAGCCTAAGTTCTGGTTGACCTGTCTGGAATCTCTCCTTTCTACCCATCCAATTCCAATCATTCTTTAAGGTCCAATCATGTGTGATTTTCTGTTATGATGCCTTTTCTGACAAGTTTACATCTATTCTCCATTCCTACTGCTCTCAGTTGGCTGAAATGCCATGTGATAGAATAGGAAGAGTTAAACAGACCAGATTTGAATTCTGGCTCTGCCTGTATTTGAACATTTAGAAGACCTCATAGTGTTCCTGTGAGGAGTTACACACACACACACACTTCATTTTTTGTGTGTTGAGTATTTATTATTATTATTACTACTTTTAGAATCTCTAAGGTACCTTATTAATTTTTTTAGAGTTTTTAAAATATAAATATTTTTTATTGTTGACAGTATCACAGATGTCTCCCATTCCCCCCCTTTACCCACCTCCTCCCAGTCCCTACCCACCCACCCAGGTCTTCACCACCATATTGCCTGTGTCTATGCACACTTTTTTTAATATAATGCTTAACATAGTGCCTAACACAAATATCTGAAAGATATAATTCTTTCTCTCTAATTATGGCTTGTATATTAGACCATTCTTCCCAACTATCCTAGATGCTAAGGGCAGAAAGTAGTATATATATATGCAATTTATCTTATGGTAAAGCTTATATGAAAGTAATGAAATACAGCATGCAAATTTCTGAAGAGTTTCCAAGCAACTACTAAGTGCCACTATTATCATCACTATAAAGTACATAAATTTGCTCTATTGCTGTGTGAATACTTGGCTATGTACTTTATCTTGACTCCTCAAGGGCTAGTGATTTTTGCCCAGGAAGAGAGTATCCAATTGAAAAATATTACCTCCTATAAATGGAAACAGGAAGACATAGAAAGGAAGGAGACATCTGATTCTTAAGTTTTGGGTGACTCATTGTGAGTCTGGAGTAAATAGGTAATACAAAACTCACCATGTACAACCTCTTAAGGGAGGTACAAAGATGAGTCACATCTAAGTGGGTTCCAAAGTAGAATATTTACTCGACTTCACAAGTCATTGGTTTTCTTTTCCATGGTCCCATATACTTAAAACTAAATTTTTATAAATTTAACCTTCTCTTTGATGGCCATTCTTTTTTCAGAAGCAACAATAGAGTGAAAATAATGTTGAAGAAAGAATGTTTGTCGCAACCATGTATGAATGGGAAGATTTTGATCTTTCTATGCCTCCATTTTCTCATCTATAAAATGTGATTTCATCCAAAGACCATTAAGTACCTTCTATGTGCTAAGTATTTACTTCGCTAGGTGCTGGGGTAATGGACATAAGAAGCTAAGGCAGAGTTTAATGGGGAAGCCAAAAAAGTAAATTGATGATCAGAGAACATAAGAGGTTTAAGCAGAAGACCTGCTTCTATTATCATCTCCTTTTCACGTTCCTTTATTTATCAATGAGAAAGAGTTAAATTACTTGCCATTGTCACAAAGGAATAATGTTGGTTTTCACAACATCCCAGTTTCCAGTGTGATCATCAGACTCATTCAAAGATCTGAAATATAGGTTTCCCTTTCTTTGAGCAGTATTCCTAAAAAGTCATTGATAAATTCCTTTAAAAAACCCCTCTATTTTAAGTACAGTGAAAACATTTTTCTATTGCAAGATTTCTACTCCCGGTTTTTAGTTCTGAGTTTGATTTAAGAATGAAGCATATCTAAATTCTTACAATGGTCCCTGAAGGCCATTACCAATCACAGTGCTATTTTTTTCTGACATCTTATGTCAGAAATATTATCTGAGGGGGTTTGTGGAAGGCATAACGGTACAGAAAAATGGAAAGAGTACAGATTAGGGATCCTATAAAAATCTAACAGTAATGGCCACCTTATTGAGTGTTTGCTGTTTGTCAGGATCTTTACATATAACCTCATTTTCACCTTTCAAAATTTAATGCCCATTTTACATGTGAGGAAATTGAGGTTCAGAGTGGTGACTTGCCTAGGTCACACAACAAAAAACTCTGGATGAGGTGCTGACCTGGGATGCAAACTCCATTATATAATGGTTTTTCCAGGATGCGATGTCAAATAAAGGGCAGGGAGGGTCAAACCCAGGATTACTTCATCATTATAAGCTAGGCAGTGGCAATGGAGAATGAGGATTTGGGGTAAATAGAGGGAACATTCCCCCGCAAAAGGAGAAAGCATTGCCTAGAGTAGGGGCTGTCTTAATAAAGTGGGATGTTAGTGAAATCTCTGCTAAGGCAGAGCCCCCAGGAAGGATGTGGCCAAGTGAGTCAGAAAAATACAACCTGCCTGGAAAATTCTTCAGGCTGCAGGAGAGCAGGGCCATCTGTTTAACCAGGAGAGTTCTGTGCAAATAGCTTCTTGAGGATTTATTAAATAAGACCCAGACTTCCATGCCACATTCCTCCATAAAAGCAGAGAACTAGGTGAACGTATTTTCCCTTGTCTAACAAAGGAAGTTAAATCTATGGCTGGTCACTTCATTTAGCCTTTGTTCAAGCACTTACTACAGTGTCTGGAACATGGTAACTGCTTGATACCTATTTGCTACTATTACTCGAAAGACCTGTAACTATCAAGCACACTGGACATGGGATGCATCAGGCTAGCACCTTAACCTGTACCACCTCTAACCCACATGCCAATTATAAAAATCCACAGGGGAGTGTAAGAAGTCTATACCCATGGTGCACAAGTAAAAATCACAGATCCACTGTTAATTAACCTGTTAATAAATTTCTATTAATTCCCAGAATGCCTATCCAAATGTGAGGGAATACCAATGCTGTTATTACTATTACTATTACTATTACTATTACTATTACTATTACTATTACTATTACTATTACTATTTTTAGACTACCCAAGAGAACATATTCTCATTAAAACACTTCCTTTAGGTGAATTTACTTAATCATTTCATTCTGAGAAGCTTCTACCAATAGATAGATAGTAACAGGGAAAGTGGGAAAACCTCTGCTTAGGTTAAATGACAAATGAGTTATTATATTTAAACTAGAGGCCTGAAATTGTGCAAGGGTAGGCCTTCGCAGCCCTGGCTGCCTTGGCCCTTGTGGCCCCTTGGCCCTGCCCCCCCGCCCACTGGTCATTCCGGAAAGTTGTTCCAGAAGGTCGTTCCAGAAGGTTGTTCCGGAAGGTCGTTCCACCGTCTGGTCTTATTAGCATACTAGCTCTTTATTATATAGGATTTGTTATATTAAATGATAGTCTATTTGTTGGTTTTGCTTTTAAAGTAAATTAAATTTGCTTTTATTTTATTTAATTATTTTTGCCAATAAATATGTATTAAGCCAAGTTACCATGCAAGAAGTCACAGAGTAATATATTAAGAACATTAAAATTTGAAAACAAAAATAATCTGGTCTGAATTCTACCTCTTCCACTTATGAACTTTCAAACCCCCATCTCCAGCAAGGATTGCCAGCCCTGTTAAAAGGTGTTATGTGCCATTCTGAGACTCCTTTTCCTTAACTTTGAAACAGAAATTACACTACCTGCTCTAACTACTCCAGGAAATTTGTGAGAATTAAATAAAATAATGCACTATGTCAATGTCAGCTATTGCTATTTGGAAGAAGAGAAGTGTGCGTGTTGCATTAATAAACTAGAAGGATGTGTGTGTGTGTGTGTGTGTGTGTGTGTGTGTATATTTATAGTGAAAAATAGTACTGATAAGTAGACTTAGGCTATTCTCTTTCAATAGGAAATTTAGAGTGAAAAGCTGATTTCAGTCAGAAGGGTGATAGAGACTTGCATAGGATCTGATTTCAATTGTTAATATGATTGCTTGATGTGTTGGTCTTAAAATATTCATATTTCTGTTTAGCTTCTATTGGTATCAAGCATCCATTTAAAAAAGTTATATTTCTAAAATATATATAAAAATTGAAAGAAATGATAATAAAATGGCATGTAAATAAAAGAAATGGGCTGAACTTTATATGGTTGATTCTAATTTTGTTTTACACACACACACACACATGCAAAGTGTACGCACCAAGAGAATAAATATTTCCTTTTGAGTGGTAGAATGAGTGAGCTTTATCTTTATATTATTCTCTATTTTCCAAATTTTCTATGGTCTTATAAATATTAAACTTATTTTGAATAGGAAATCCTAGAAACTCTACTCCAACTTACTATAAGATATTCTTCTTGTATATGTTTGTTAATATTTGAAATGCACAGATGCTTTGAGCTTGAGATAATTTATTATGGACAAATTCCACGGGGTGTGGGGTGGCAAATAGAAACTGGGGGGTATGAGAAGTTAAGATAGAGGAGGAAAGATCAGGAGTGTGAGTCAGTGACAGGAGACATAGCACGATCATCTGTATAACTCAAGTATTTACTGAAGAGGGCCAGAAATTGACAGAAAATTCCAAGTCTAAAATATCGAATAAATCTCTTACCAGACAGAAAGCACAGGAGCTTCTAAGAAGAAAGCAAGATGATACAGACAGGTAGAAGACCTACTTCCTCTTACTCAAAGCATTTGTATACCCAGCTCAGAACACCAGAAAGCTATCTGTTTAACCAGGACAGCTCTGTGTGAGTAACTTCTTAAGGATATGTTATGAAGTGCAATGAGGGTGTAAGGCCACCTGAGATCAGAGGGTCTCTAGATAACTCCAGGCTCATGCTCGACCACTGGAGAAATCATTTCTACCATGCATGATGCCAGCCATACAGCTCCTGCTGGAGCACCTGCTGCGATGGGGAGGCAGCTCACTGCTTAGTGAGGCCACTCGGCTCTTTGTTGGTGGGTTGCATGGTTCAACAAAACAGTTCTTCCTTACTGTGAACCAACTCCTTAATTTTATGGTTTTTATTTATTTTTAAAAATATAATTTAACATTTTTCAACACCATTTATGCCCTCTATGCACTTTTCTACCCTCTAACCTCCTCTCTGCTCAATCACCACACTGTTGTCCATGTCCATGAGTTCTCTCTCTTCTTTGCTCAATCCTCCCCCAACAACCTCCCAACCAGAGCTGGCCTTAACTTAGTAGCAGAGAATGAGTCCATCCTCTCTTTTGCATGATAGCCATTGAAATACTTAATGACAGTGACACTAAGAACTTGAACTTGACTTCTGATTTCAAAAGATTACTTTAGAGCATCACTAGGACTTCCTAATTCATTGGAATTATTCTGCCAGATTACATGTTTCATGTGCCACCTAGTTCTTTAATAGCTTCCTTTGTTTTAAAAATGGTTATGCTTTTTTAGTCCTGTTTCCCAATTAATTGGTTTGTTGTCTAGCCTAATTAACAAGTCTTTTTTTGTTTGTTTACTTTAGTGGTGACAAATATGTCATTACATTATTAGAACCAACTTATGATCATAATCATGTACATGTGATTTACCTCAATTGATTATAAAAGATCAGTTTAAATATAGTGATTACAGCCTCTAATAGGAATTAGATTCATTTTTGAGGCATCTCTTAGGTATAAAAGTTATTAAATTACGACTATAAGAGATGAGCCATATGTACTTTTATAAAAAGTCTCTGTCATTTATTTCTACTCTAATCTTTATTATTTCTTTCCTTGTACTTACTTAGGGCTTTGTTTGTTGTTCTTTTCCTTACTTTAAACTCTTCAACTAAACCTAGAGAAGGCAACTCACTGCCATCCTTTCACCACATTCTTTTCCAGGCACAAAGTTAGGAAATTAGAGATAGAGGAAGGTGAGAATACTTTGAAGTCAAAGGCAACTTCAACTGGTAGTACCTGTATTTTGCAGATATACCTGCTGTATCAGCATGTATTGATTTTAAAAATCATTTGGACATATTTCAAGCAATTTAAATTCTCTTTGTAGGTGATAATAGAACAGTTTGAAAAGATATTCCTGTAAGTGAAGGCCCTACACTTATCCCAAGTATATATTTTTTAATGTGGGAAATGAATGTATAAGATACCCGACATAGCCATTCTCTGACTTAAAAAAAACACACCTTTAAATATTTTTTATTTGCTGTGATCTGATAGTTTCTTCAGTCAGTTTAATGAATGCCTCCCTTCAAGTGGTCTCTATACAATGTCATGTTGCCCTGAGGAAGCAGAATAAACAAGGATTATAGATTCACTTCAACCTGAACTGAATTAAACTCTCATGGTCCCAAAGCTAATAGACAAGCTGCTTTCTCTATCATAAGAGCCCACCACCAGAACTATCAGTTCCAAGAACACACAATCTTGGCTATGCTCCAGGAATCGGGAGATTGCCACTGAAAAATCTTGGCTCTAGGCACATGCCACAGCTGCGACATTAGCCCAGGTAAAAAGTGCATGTCTTGAGCTTAGCCATTGGACATTCATTAAGCTATTGACAACACCGTGGAGATTCTGATAAGACTACAGAAAACACAACACATCTCTATAACACTGTGCTTGCCAGACAAAAATAACATATGCGAAAAAAGTCAAGCTTCCAACTAATTTCCATGTTCCAAGACTTGATTGAGTGCATAGAGTTGGCTGAACCTAAATTACATCTGATAGACTAGAGACATGGCATATGCAAGGGCATATGGGCTCTGTAGTATGAAGCTTTTATCTTTAAAGGGATAAAAAGAAGCTTTCATTTCCATGCAAGATGAGTGGAATAACAAATCAGATTTTACCTCCTGACTCAAACAACAAAAAGGGCACAAAGCCAGTAAAGGGCAGAGACCCTTAAGAGATGGGAAAGAAATGAGGCAAGCCCTACAATTGCCCCGGTTTACTGTCTTGAGAGAGTTTCCAGGTCACCAATCAAGGAGAAAGTCTCTGGGAGGAGCTTGCAGACTCCATCAGTTGATGAGGTGGAACTGAGAATCTGAGAAGAATTTGCCAGACAGGGCACCAGAGAAAATAGAACGACCCAGAAAGAAGAATTCTGGAAACATGCAGAGAGTCACCCTTGTATATTCAGCAGAGTATTGATTGGCACATGTATGTGTGAGGAAAGTACTAAAACCCAGGGGGGAAACCATTTAAATGGCTGATAGGATCAGTACTTGACAATCCTAAAAATAGGGAAACAGCGCAGCTTCTCTCCAGTCAACGGGAAAACCTCACAATTCATGGGGAATTGAGAAGCACCCTCAGCAGGGTCTTGCCTCAGTAGTGGGGCAGAATTGACCTCAGAGTAAATGTTGCATGCTCCCACCTAAAACCTTAAAAGCAAGACTGAAAAGAATTAGATAGTTTAAGTACATCCCAGAACATAGTTCAATAATTAGACCAAAACAAAAATATGTACCGCCAAAGGAAAAATTCACAACATCAGGCATCCAGTCAAAGATTACCAAAAATGCTGCCTGGCCGTGTGGCTTAGTTGGTTGGAACATTTGGTTCTGGTCAGGGCACATACCTAAGTTGCACATATGATTCCCCAGGGCACGTATGGGAAGCAACGGATCATTGTTTCTCTCTCACGTCAGTGTATGTTTCTCTTTCTCCTTGTCCTTCCTCTCTTTCTAAAAAATCTATTAAAAAAAAATACCCTCCAGTGAGAATTAAAAAAAAAAAAAAAGATTGCCAAAAATGCAAAGAAGTAGGAAAATATGACACATACTGAGGAGAAAAATTAACCAATCAAAACCAACCCAGAACTGACACAAATGTGAGAATGAACAGAAAAGAACATTAAAGCAGTTACTATAACTGTATTCCATATGGTCAAAAGTTAGACATGAAAGATATTTTTAAAAAGACTAAAATTAAACGACCAAAGATGAAAACATGTGAGATGAAAAATATACTAGATATGATTAACAGCAGATTAGACACCAAGAAGAAAAGGTCAATGGACATTAATATATATAAATAGAAACTATCCAAAGGAAACACAGAGAAAAAATTTAAAAAAATGAAAATATCAGTGAGCTGTGGCACGATTCCCAGTGGCCTAATGTATGTGTAATTGAAGTTACTAAAGGAGAGAAAGAAAAAATATCTGAAGAAATAATGACCAATAATGTCCCAAATTTTATTGAAAACTTTTAACCCCTCAGATTTAAGAAGCTAAATACTCTACAAGCATAAGAAACATGAAAAGAAATACACCAAGATACATTATAATAAAAACCTTTGAAACCAGAATTAAAGAGAAAATCTTTATGCCAGAAAAAAAAGACACATTATGCATATAGAACAAAGAATATATGGATGATAACAAACTTTTCAACAGAAATAATCCCAGTAAGGAAACAATGGAACAACATCCTTAAAGTACAACAAGAGTCAACTTACACTTCTATACACAGAGAAAAGATCTTCCAAAAATAAAGGCAAAATAAAAATATTTTAAAACATAAGAAAGCTGAAGGAGTTTATTAGCAGCAGATGCACACGGTAAGAAATGATAAAAGAAGTCCTCTAGGCAGAAGGAAAACGAAGTCTGTAACTTCACAAAAGAAGTTAATTGGGAATGGTAATTTGTGAATAGATATGTACATTTTCTCTTACCATTTAAACCTCTTTGAAGTGTAATTTACTAGTTAAACAAAAATACTAATAACATATCATGGAATTCATTTTATATATTTTTATATACATACAACCATAAAATGTATACATATAGAACATATGACAATACCACAAAAGCCAGAAGGAAGGAAATAAAACTACTCTGTAAGATTCTAATGTTATACATGAAGTAGTATCATTTTACTTACTGGTAATACTAGACTGAGGTAAGTTAAAAATGTATACTATCAACCCAAAGCAATTACTGAAATAACAACAATGAAGAGTTCTTAGCTAATAAGAGATAAAATAGAATTGTGATAATTATTCAATGAACCCTCAAATAGATGGAAAAAGAGGACAATAAACCAGTACCAAAATAATTAGACATAAATCTAATCCTATCAATAATCACATTAAATGTAAAAGTTCTAAATACCTCAACTAAAAGGCAGAGATTACCAGAGTGGATATAAGAACAAAATCCAGCCATATGCTTTTTATAAGAAACATACTTTAAATCTAAAGATAATACCAAGTTAAAATAAAATAAGATGGGAAAATGTATACCATGCTTAAAAAAGAATATTAACAGCAATAAAGAAGGTCATTTTATAATGTTAAAGGTGCTAATTCATAGAAAAGACATAATAATCTTAAATGTCTAGATGGAAGAAGTGAAATTGTCATTATTCGCAGATGACATGATATTATACATAGAAAACCCTAAAGACTCCACCAAAAAACTACTGGAACTAATAAATGAATTTAGAAATGTAGCAGGATACAAAATTAACATGCAGAAATCTATGGCTTTTTTATATACCAATAATGAATTCACAGAAAGAGAAACTAAAAAAACAATTCCATTTACCATTGCAACAAAAATGTTAAGATACCTAGGAATAAATTTAACTAAGGAGGTAAAGGACCTGTAATCAGAAAATTACAGGACACTGAAAAAAGAGATAGAGGAAGACATAAACAAATGGAAGAATACATTGTGTTGATGGATTGGTTGAATCAACATCATTAAAATGTCCATACCACCCAGAGCAATCTATAGATTCAATGCAATCCCCATTAAAATACCAACAATATACTTCAAAGACCTAGAACAAACTCTCCAAAAATTCCTCTGGAATTAAAAAGACCCCAAATAGCCACAGCAATCTTGAGAAAGAAGAACAAAGTTGGAGGGATCACAATACCAGATATCAAGCTATACAACAAAGCCACTCTTCTCAATACTGCCTGGTACTGGAACAAGAACACACATATTGACCAATGGGACAGAACAAAGAACCCAGAGATCAACCCAAGCCATTATTCTCAATTAATATTTGACAAAGGAGGTAAGAGCATACAATGGAGACAAGACAGTCTCTTCAATAAATGGTGTTGGGAAAATTGGACAGATACATGCAAAAAGATGAAACTAGACCACCAATTTACACCATACACAAAAATAAAATCAAAATGAATAAAGGACTTAAACGTAAGATGGGAAACCATAAAAATCCTAGAAGAAACCATAGGCAGAAAAATATCATATATTTGTTGTAGCAATAATCTTTACCGATACAGTTCCAATAGAAACTAAGGAGAAAATAAACAAATGGGACTACATCAAAATAAAAAGCTTCTGCACAGCAAAAGAAACCATCAACAAAACAACAAGAAAGCCCACTGCGTGGGAGAACATATTTGTCAATGTTATTGTCGATAAGGTTTTAATCTCCAAAATTTATAGGGAACTCATGCAACTTAACAAAAGTAAGATAAACAATCCAATCAAAAAATGGGCAAAGGACCTAAATAGACACCTTTCGAAAGAAGACATACAGGAAGCCAAGAGACATATGAAGACATGCTCTAAGTCACTAATCATCCGAGAGATGCAAATCAAAACAACAGTAGGTACCATCTCACACCTGTCAGAATGGCTGTCATCAACAAATCATCAAATGACAAGTGCTGGAGAAGATGCGGAGAAAAAGGAACTCTCTTGCACTGCTGGTGGGAATGCAGACTGGTGCAGTCACTGTGGAAAACAGTATGGCATTTCCTCTAAAAATTAAATGGAACTTCCACTTGACCCAGTAATCCCAGTTCTAGGAATATATCTCAAGAAAACAGAAACATCAATCAGAAAGGACATATGCACCCCTATGTTCATAGCAGCACAATTTATAATAGCTAAGATTGGAAATAGCCTAAGTGCCCATTAGCAGATGAGTGAACTAGAAAACAGTGGTACATCTACACAATGGAATACTGCACTGCTGTAAAAACAGGAGCTCTTACCATTTGCAACAGCATGGATAGAACTGGAGAACATTATGCTAAGCAAAATAAGCCAGCCAAAGAAAGATAAATATCACATGATCTCACTCATTTGTGGAATATAATGAACAACACAAACTGATGAACAAAAATAGAACCAGAGTTATAGAAGCATTGAACAGACTGTCCAACCTATGAGGGAAGGTGGGGGCGAGGGGTTAAGAGATCAACCAAAGGACTTGTATGCATGCATATGAGCATAACCAATGGACACAGATGGGGGTGGGGGTGTTGAGGGCATGTGCTGGGGGATGGGGGCTGCCGGGAAGAGGTCAATGGGGGGAAAAGGAGACTTATGTAATACCTTAAACAATAAAAAATTTATATTAAAAAAAGTCAATGTTCTCTTGTAAAAAAAAATACACGAAAAGAAAACCCCTTAACACTATCTACCAATTTGCTTCAATTAGCATTTGTAGAACAGTCCAGCCATCAAGAGCACAATGTATTCTTTTGAAGTGCATATGAAACCTTTGCCAAGAAAGGCCATAGTCTGGGTCACCAAACAAGTCTTAAGGATTCACGTTATTCAAAGAACATTCCTGGACCACACAAGCAGCTAGCAGTAGAGTTAACATTCATCAAGGCTTGCTGTTTATATTAACCAAAGAACTTTCCAATGGACAGACAATAATGCTGTGAAAACCTGGGGAGGAGGTGGGAGCAGGGTACAGGGAGTCATGGGAGGTGGGAGGTGGGGGGGGGGGGGGGTGGGGACGGACATCTGGAATATTTTCAACAATAAAGATAAATTAAAACAAAATAAAACAAAACAAGCAAAAAAGAAACATTTAAATCTAAAGATAAAACTAAAATTCCTACAAAACTTAAAGAATAAGTACTTTCTTTGTGATCAAATTAACTAAAGCAATATATTGTGGTATGGAAAAATCTTATGAGAGACATTTGGATTCTAGGATAGTAGATATTGGATAAAAAAAATGTCTTACGTTTTCTATACATGAATTTCTAGTCTAGAAATGGCTCTACTTCTAGAAGCTGACGCAGTTATATCATTTTTCTGCTCTATTTATTCAACTTTTCTCATTTGCTATTTGATCTTTGTAAAACGACCTCTTTCTGACATGGTTCACACAACTTATGCCATGTAGTTGCGGCAATTTTATTTCTGATGAAACTAGCATAATGAATGACATTCAGAAGCATGCCACGTTCCTGAGGCTGTTCCCAGATGTTGACCAAGAAGAAAAAGAAAGACAAAAATAATACAAATTATTTGCAGAATTTGCAGACTTTTATTTGTTGTATCATTGGTAAAAGCATTTTATAAGGATGTGTAAAGTGAAAGTAGACCTTTAAAGATAGAAAAAAATGGTCATTTTACAAGAAAAAATAAAGTGATTAAAAGCCCTATATGGTTTGGCTCCGTGGATAGAGCATCAACCTGAGGACTGAAGGGTCCCTGGTTCGATTCTGGTCAAGGGCACATGCCCGGGTTGCAGGCTCTATCTCCAGTGGGGAGTGTACAGGAGGCAGCCAATCAATGATTCTCTCTCATCATTGATGTTTCTATCTCTCTCTCCCTCTCCCCTCCTCTTTGAAATCAATAAAAATATTTTTTAAAAAAAGGAAAAAAGAGAAAATAAATATGGCAAGTATGTGCTACTGAAGGAGGAACAGTTTCAACTTCTCTCTTTCCTTCCTTTCTTACTTCCTTCACCCCTATCCCATTCCCCTCTTTCATTTTGGGATCACAGGAAGCAGCAGACAACCTTTCTCTTGTGGCAGAAAGTTCAAAAGGTATACTTGAGAACTTTGAGAGGCAACTGCCTCAATTCATGGACAAATCTGTCCGCAAAGAAATCAAGCAGCCAAGTGGAGAGAAGCAAAGACGGAGAGGCTGAGAGGTTGATGACACTCATGTGCCTGGTTGTAGTTCCTGGAGACACGCTCTAATCCTGCCCTTCCCTCTGGTCTGTAAGTCATATGGTCCCCCTTTGGCCTCAGCTTGTTGAGCTATTTCTTTTTTAAATTACTTGCAAACAAAAGAACATGTGACAGTCCAGTTGGGGGCTGCTGCCTTAAAGAGAAGAATCCTTCCCCCCCCCACCCCCCCCCCCGTAAGCTCGAATTAGAGAATAGGAACAGAAATTTACACTGTTAAGCAGAAAGTCTAATAATAATTCTATAAGATGCTCCATTTTATAATGAAGAATCAACCCCAAATAGGAAATGACATTATTTCAGCTGAAGAATACATCATTGCAAGAAGACACAAGAACTACCTTAAATTTGAATTATGGTATTTATTTATCAGATAATATTGACTTGCTTTATTAGCACAGGTGAAAATAAGTATAATTCTAGAAAGAAAGCTTTTTGTATCTCCCCAGCAATCCTTGTCTCTCATTCAAATGGAAATAACAAAGGTCCTATGTAGAAAGTTTTAAAACAATATAAAGTTGAATCTGGGATGTGCCTTCATATAAATGGTAAGACCCCAAGATTCAGAACCAAAGGAGCGTCAAAGAAGCCGCTGCTGTTCTTCTGCATGAGCCCCTTCTATTGATCACAGCTTTGCCTTGCCTAAGGCTACTAACACCAAATAAAAACCCTAAGAGAATAATAAATAAAACTGGGTATAGGGACTATTACATACTAGTTTCTCCATATTACCTCTTGCTTCTCATTTTGATGTGCTGGGACTTGGCATTCCAATTTTGGAACCCTCCCCCTGGCAACCACATGGATTACTACCTCTAATAATTGTGCTTTGGTGCCCAGGCTGTCCAGGCCCAGGTTATCAGAGTATTACCCACTCAGACCACAGACTTTTCTGATTCGAGGATGGGGATCCGACAGCTAAAATTGTAGGAAATGGCCCCTGTGACCCATCTCCACCATGGTCAGCTTTTGATAGAAACGGTTGCTGACTTCCCCCAGGGTAAACAGAATGTAGGGAGGAGGGAAGGGGATCTAGGAACAAAGAACTGTGGATGTGGGCCAGCATCATGGTGGAAACCTCCGAGGTGCCTGCCTCAGCTAGACAGGGAGAGGCGGAGGCCACCAGAAAAGGCTTCAGCTCAATTTTTTAAATGGCCCATTGGGAGACAGTAAGAGGTTGGCAAAGAGCCACACGGGGCTCTTTGACCCCTTGAGTGTGGCTCATCCACAAAATACCATGTGCAGGCACGCATGTACAGTGCGATTGAAACTTTGTGGCCCATGCGCAGAAGTCGGTATTTTGTGGAAGAGCCACACTCAAGGGGCCAAAGAGCCGCGGTTTGCTGAGCCGCAGTTTGCCGACCACTGATAGGTGATGTATGAGGAAACAGGTGACCCCATAGTACTCAGCCAATGAGGAACCGGAGGAGGGACTGAATAAATGGGCTGTGTTCCCTGTCCCAGGTGTGCCTGTACAACCGGATGGTCACCTGCTCTCGAGAACCTATTAAAAGTCTCGTTCTCGCCATACTTCTGTCTCCAAGTCTGTTATTTGAATTCGGACAGGTGAGCAATTTCTCACAAAATCAACTCCAATCTGTGTACACATTCCAAATGCCTACCAGGTGCCAGGCATGGTGCTTGATGCTGGGTGCTGGGAATGCAATAATAGATGACGACACTGTTGCTGCCCTCAAGGTTCCCACAAGAAAGGGAAAGTAGCTCAGGGCTCCTTGTTGAAGCCGCAGGCTGCTTCATAGTTACCACTCATCCCTGTGTATCTGCCCCACCTCCCACCCAGCAATATATTAGTCAATGGATTGGGTGCACTTGTTGGTTTTGTAAATCTACCATAGGCTTTCATAAGTAAGGTTGTGATTTTCAAAGAAAATGTAGTAATAATGAGTTTTTCAAGAGAAGATTAGGAAAGTAGCAGTAAGAAAGTGCAACACCATCCTTCAGTGCCATGCACTCTATATGCCTTACTTACATTATACAGCTCTAGAGAAATGATGAGTGGAAAATGCCAGCTCAGGCACTGGCACAGAGATGAACTATTCCCCTTATTGTTCCACCTTATAACAATCTAGCAAAGGAAGTCTTCATTATTTCCACTTAACAGAGGAAAAAGCTGAGATCCAAAGAGGCAAAGTCTCAGTGCTGGTGCATGGCAGGGCAGGGCACCCACCCAGGGGGCCTGGCTCCAACGCGCTTGCTCTTTCTACTTCTGTGCGGTTGGATCAGAAAACAGTGCAGAAGCTAATTTGCATGATCTCTTGTTTGGGAGTTTCATTTTAGCAAGGCACACTAATTAAATAAGGATGAAATACTCCATTCTGTTCACTACCATTTGTTGAGACTCTATTTGGCATGCAAAAAGAAATAGCTTTTGAATACTAAATAGTCAAAGTTTAAAAGTCAGAACTCTCCTTTTTAACCTTTAACCAAGTCACAGTGGGCAGATCTGCCTTAGAGAGGCTGGCCTGCCCTGCCCTGCCCCTCTGTATATACAGACATTCAGTCACACACATATTTCAGACCTGTTTTCGGACAGGGGCAGGTATGGCCGTGCCCGTTGCTGTACTTTTAGTTGACTCCATTAGCAGGGGCTTCGAGGAACAGGGGGAAGGACACTAACCACAAACCTGAGAAATGGACTGTAGACCCACCTCTGCCTCTTACTCTCTGACATTAATCTTCAGCCCGTTGACCATCACCTTCTTCATCCATAACACGGAAGGTTTGCAGTGGTTTATCTCTAAGGTAACTTGCAGCCTTGATATGTCATGGCTCTCTTTTTGGGTTAAAAATAGGCCTAAATGGGCCAACTGATATGGTTCATGTAACGATTTTAAAGATAAGTCTTGCTTCTTCTTGTGAGTAGTAAGTTTCTTGAGAACAAAAGCTATGTCCCTTTGACTATCTTTTCACAGCCCTTACCAAAATATCTACCATATAATTAGGCGTTCAATTGGAAATTTTTAGTAATAAAGGAATAATTGAATAATTATATACTAAAGGGGAATGGATGAGATTTCAAATATAAAAGTCATCAGAAATGTATGCGCAGAATCTCTGATTTTTTAAAAAATTTACACACACACACACACACATACACACACATATATATATATTTCAGAAAGGAAGGGAGAGGGAGAGAGAGCTAGAAACATCAATGATGAGAGAGAATCACTCATTGGCTGCCTCCTGCACAGCCCCTACTGGGAATGGAGCCTGCAAACCAGGCATATGCCCTTGACCAGAATTGAACCTGGGACCCCTCAGTCCGCAGGCCGATGCTCTCTATCACTGAGCCAAAACGGGCAGGGCTCAGATGTTTTGACACATCTACTTCCTAATCTAGTGCAAAAATAACCATTCTGGCTGAGGGTCAGAAGCCTTTGAAACATTAAAAAAATCTACAATTTTTTTTTCTACAATTGAGTCTTAATGCTAAGTGTTTACAATGGAAAGTCCGGCTTTTGTGTGTGTGCTTGATAGCAAACTTCTGGAACACTTGTGAAGGACAGCACCAAGCTACTTGTTCCTGCTTCTGAGACACAGAAAACACACAAAAAAACTAGGTCTCTGTCCCCTGACACAAACTTCTGAACCCCTAGCCACTTGTCTGGGTGTTAGAGGATGGGTTAGAATCACAAGCAAACAAGGGCTTATGACAGAAAAGACTATCTTACAGTTTTTAATTCCCAGCACCCAACACAGTGCTAAGCATATTGTAGTGCTTAAAAACATTTGTTGTATAAACCTATGAGTAGATACCTAGTTACAGAATTGAATTTATACTGCTTTGGGATAAATATGTTTTATGATGTACGTCACATAGCAAAGGGTTCGATCACCTATTTCCATTTAACAATGCTGCTAGCTTAAGAGAGGAGATTTACTCCAAACTTAATGAATTCTACCAGAACAATCTCAATCCTAAATGAATATTTTAAGGTTTAAGCAGTAATTCTGAGAATGCAGAGAGAGTTAGTCAAAGATCAGGTTATATACTGGAAGATTACTTGGCTGAAAAGGAATCATGGAGCTGGAATGATGTCCACAGTGAAATGCAGCGCGTGTGATAAATAATGGAATGCCACATAGAGCAGATAGAATCCAGTTGCAAATGGAAGCAAATGTTAGAGATAAGAGAGATGGAACTCTAAAGGACTTTTGAGGAATATGCTGTGTGGAAATGAAGTTGCATAAGGAGACAGTCCTCAATCTCAGCCATCCCAGAGGCTGTGTCCTGTCTTAGATGAGCTGTTGATGGAAAGTAGAAAGTTTGAGAATAGAGGCACAGAGGAGAGGGCAGAGTATAATGTCAAAATCAGGGATTCGGGCAAACATCAAGTGACAATAGTTTGTTCCTTTATTCAGCCAACAATAGGCACTGGGCACAGAAGTGGGTGTTATAAGACATAAAATAAATGTGAATGAGACATTTTTGCTTGTAAAAGGTTTATGGTGAAGGGTCTCCTCTACTTTTCAGCACTGAGATACTAAGTATATACTGTACCTGCTTACATTTTTTTCATTTGTAAAATGAAGATATTACTCTCTGACTGACCCACCTAAGCAGAGTTTGGAGATAATATTGTAACATTATTGGGAAGGTGCTTTACAACCATAAAATATTATGTGAAAACTAGAGGCCTGGTGCATGGATTCATACAACAGTGGGGTCCCTTGGCCTGGTCTACCTCTCACAATCCAGGACCCCAGGCCAAGGGACCCCACCGGTCCATAAATCCATGCACTGGGCCTCTAGTATGCATATAAGATCTTTGGTTAATCTCTTCTTGCCCCCCCCCCCTCTTCCCTCTGAGATTCATCAGTCTGTTCCGTGTTTCCATGCCTGTGTGTTGAGCGTCTGCCCCCTGGTGGTCAGTGCATGTCATAGCTACCGGTTGAACGGTCAAACAGTCGATCGGTCGCTTAGACTTTTATATATATAGATAGTGGATTCTTCTACTACCACTTATGATGATAATAGTAGTAAGAAAGAATAAAGTAAGGATTTTAAAGGACAGCCCAGCTGGCGTGGCTCAGTAGTTGAGCATCAACCTATGAACCAGAAGGTCACAGTTTGATTCCAGGTCAGGGTACATGCCTGGGGTGTGCAGGAGAAAGCTGATCAATGATTCTCTCTCATCAGTAATGTTTCTATGACCCGCTCCCTCTCCCTCCCTATCTGAAATAAATAAAAATATATTAAAAAAAAGAATTTTAAAGAATAATATAAATGTTAAAACAAGTTTTTAAAATTATAGTGATTCGGATTGGTTTCCTTACAGGATGAAGACAGTAATCTGGGTGTAACAAGCAACCCATGACCAATGCCAAGGGTAGGTACTGTACAGTCAGAATAGCCCCTGACCCTTTCTGCTAGGATTGGCCTATTTACAGCTAGCTTTATCAGCTTAAGTCTACAACTGTTACTGGATGGTTTAGTATGAACTAGCTTCTCTTTAGTCATTGCCTATTTCATTTATCAGTTCGTGATATGGAGCTGGGACTTAAGACCAAAGAAATACACCTTGGGATTGAAATAATAAACAACAGTTGGATATTTTTCTGATTGGAAACATTACTTGGATGGTATTTTTGCACTGAATTTTGCAAATGAAAGTGGTGACACCCTCCTCCCCACAGAGAGCTTTTAAGCATTGATTACTAGCCATACTTGAAAAATTCTGAAGTTTTGACCACTGCTAGCAAATCAAACCAGAGGAAACAGAAAAGTCAACATTCAAGGCTTGAAAATTTTAAGAGAGTAAGATAGCTCATGATCATGATGTAGTTATGTACTATGGAGGTGGGCTTTGGAATCCTGGCAGTGCCCAAGGAGAAAAAGGAAGAGAGAGAAGAAATGAGAAAATGTCAAGTGATAAAGAAAGAAACAGGTGAATTAAGAGCAACGTCCTCCTAGTGAAACTAGAGAGGGCTCTTCAGGAAGTAAGAGCTTGGGCCCAGCCGGTGTGGTTCAGTGTTTGAGTGTCAACCTATGAACCAGGAGGTCACGGTTCGATTCCTGGTCAGGGCACATTCCTGGTTGCAAGCTCGATCCCTGGTGTGGGGCATGCAGGAGGCAGCCAATCAATGATTCTCTCTCATCACTGATGTTTTGATTTCTCTCTCCCTCTCCCTTCCTCTCTGAAATCAAGAGCTTAGGAGTGAGCAGGACATTTAGTCAAAGGAAACTGGAAGTGCTGGGCTTTGGGCAGATGAACAGATCTGGACAGGCGTTCAGGACAGCTGGAGTGTCTGGGTGGACACAGCCCTTCAGCTTCAGTCAAGATGGGCCATTGGCATTGCCTGAGCCAGGGACACGCGGGGTCAGAAGCCAGAAACAAGGATTGCCAGCCTCTTGATATTTGTGTTGATTAAATTTGTTTAATTCTGTGCCCATTGTGCTTGCCAATTTAAGGGAAATCTTTTCATGTTGTATTAAAGACAAAACAGTAAATATATTTCAAAATTTTCTTCCTGCTCAGCCCAAACACACATAGGAGGTACTCCCAGTTTTGCCACTTAACTGCTGGGTTACTAGGATAAATTATTTTACTTCTCTGGGTTTCAGGTTTTGCTTCTCTATGCAAGGAAGACAATCCACTTAATTGGGTTGTTGTGAGGATTAAATGCAATAATTATGGCCATATAATACTGGCATATAGGGTTCCTTATTTAATTTAATTTAATTTATTTTTATTGGCTTCAGAGAGGAGCGAGAGGGAGAGAGAGAAATGTCAATGATGAGAGAGAATCATTGATCAGCTGCCTCCTGCACACCACACACTGGGAATCGAGCCTGCAACCTGGGCATGAGCCCTGACCAGGAATCAAACCATGACCTCCTGGTTCACAGGTTGACACTCAACCACTGAGCAACACTGGCTGGGCAGCATATAGGGTTCTTTAAAAATATAATGTTCTTCCTTTCATGTCTATCTTCAAGGCACATGGTCCAAATTAAAAATTAATATCCAATACTTATTGAGTTCCCCCTACTGTTCTAAGTGCTTCCCTTGTAGCACCTCCTTAATCTGCAGTGCAGCTCAATAGGGCAGATACTATTTCCATTCACATTTTCCAGAGGAGGAAACTGAGGCACAGAGAGGCTAAAAAGCAACGTGGCTAAGCTCTCAGAGCTAGGAAATCACAGAGCCAAGATGCAAACCCATAAATGCAGGCAAGCTCCCAAGCTGGTGCCCCTCAACACTGCCCTGTAAGGCCTCTCCCACCCACAACAGTATTGATATCATGAATTCGCACAGGGTTGTGAACAACAGAGGTGGTGACACGGCAATGCACACAGGACCTATATTCCTAGCCCTCACAGATTAGGTTTTGGAAGAAGAATAGTCTGATTTTAAATCCTGGCCCCTCTACTACTAGCGATGTCACTGTGAATGATTATACCTGCTCACCAAAGGTGGTGTGAAATGACCTCTGTAGTATGCCTGACACATAGCAACCATTCCAGAATGTAGTTGCTGCTATTATTATGCTTTGGGTTTATTTTTTAAAAACCTGCTGCTTATAGTTTGTTTTTTTAAAAAAATAATTCTCTCTTACTGTTTGGCTATAAGCAGTTACTTTAGCTTTAATAGTCTCTCATCAACTACTTTAAATTTGATACTTTTAATAGGAGATAATGAATTAGAATTGGTAGTTAATAGAGAGAAATGACCCCATAAAAATCAGATGGAAATCCAAAACGGGCAAGTATGAAGTTGGGATTTGCAAAAGCATATACATAAAATTGCCTAGATATAAGGATAAAAACAGAACATTTTAGGTCATAATGTCCCCACTGTTTAGAAAAGAAAAAATAAAATAGTGCTATCATTTGACAGGAAAACAGCGAGAAATAACCCTTTTTCTCCACGTGCCATTGAATAAGTTCTTGTTAAGACTACTTTACCACGTGAGCCAGCAACCTCACTTCTGGGTATTTCTCCAAAGAAAATTATTATCACCATCTAGAAGAGAGAGCTTCACCCCCATGTTCATTGCAGCTTTATTTACAATAGCCAAGGCATAGAAGCAACCTAGGTGTCCCTCCAAAGATGAATGGATAAAGAAAAAATATATAATGGAATACTAGCCAGCCATGAAAAGGAAGGAAATCCTACCATTTGCAACAACATGGATGAACTTTGAGGGCAAAGTCAGACAAAGAAAAACAAATACTGTAGGATTTAATTAATCTGTGGACTCATGTGGAATCAAGTGAACTCAGTTCACTTTTATGTGAACTCAGAGAAATAGACAGTAGTTCAGTGGTTGCTGGAGGCGGAAAATAAATGAAGGTGGTCAAAGGTACAAGTTTTCAGTTGTTAGATGAATATGTTATGGGGCTCTGATGCAAAGCAAGGTGACTATACTTAAGAATACTGTATTGTATACTTGAAAGTCACTGAGAAAGTAGATCATAAAAGTTCTCATCACACGGGCAATAAAAGGTAATTGTGTGAGGTAATGGGGGTGTTAACTAACCTTATTTTGGTAATCACTTTGCAATATATACGTATAGCAAAGCATCATATGGTACAATTTAAACTCATAAATGTTACATATCAATTATATCTCAGTAAAGCTGCAGAAAAAAGACCAGCTGTATGGACACTGAAAATTTAGATATTCTCCATTAAAAAAAGACTACTTTAAAAAGTGAGCTACACATATTATAAACCAAAAGTAAACCTAAAAAAAAATAGTATTAAAGGATTAAAAAGAGAACTAAAAAAATGTAAAGGTCTGGATTCCCTTAGCCTGGACAATATGTTACAAAAGAGACATTTATGGCTCACCGAATACTCATGTGTTCCTCCTATTTCCTATCAGGCAGGGCCCCTGTGGCTTGTTCTGGTCAATAAACTATGAGTGGATGAGTC
This sequence comes from Myotis daubentonii, assembly GCF_963259705.1. Lineage (NCBI taxonomy): Eukaryota > Metazoa > Chordata > Mammalia > Chiroptera > Vespertilionidae > Myotis > Myotis daubentonii. Next base: position 33,601,252 of record NC_081848.1, on the reverse strand, counting down.
AGTATGAAATCTCTCCAATTTCTTGCCATGGCTATCAAAGAACTCATTCCCTCTGGTGCAGTTACAACAATGCTGTGGCAACTCTATTATCCTGGGTACTGAGTGACTACATGGAGCAGACCCCATGTGATGTGTAGTGTGGGTGAGAAATAAACTTTGTTGTGTCAAGCCAATTTGAGAATTGTTTATCATGGCATCATAGTTTGTCTTACGGTGGTTAATGCTCCAAATAAGTAATTCTTTTAAAATATATTTTTATTGATTTCAGAGAGGAAGGGAGAGGGAGAGAGAGATAGAAACATCGATGATGAAAGAGAATCATTGATCAGCTGCCAACTGCACACCGTACACCGGGGATTGAGCCCACAACCTGGGCAAGTGCCCTGACTGGGAATCAAACAGTGACCTCCTGGTTCATAGGTCAATACTCAACCACTGGGCCACACTGGCCGGACCCAAATATGTAATTTTATACAGCACTCTACAGTTTATATAGGTATTTCAATTGCAAGATCTTTTTAGGCTGACATAGTATCTATAGAAGATTCTATTTATTGGTCCAAAGAGCATAAAATTAGAAGCTATATTGTCTTAGACTGAAACAATCAAGACTTATATTAGAAAATTTCCCTTAAGACGAGGATTTGTTAAAGAGAAACCATGTGCAAAGGGTAGTTAGGGAGGATTTATGAATTGAAGGAAAGGAAACGTTGAATTAGAAGAGATGACTCAGATAACTTCTGACTCTTGAGCTACCACCAAAGGGGCTGTGGGATGGCTGTTCCTGGGAGAGCTGCAATACTTGGTCTCACAAGAGTATTATGAGATTTATTAGTGGTTGCATGTGGGCTTCCATTATGGGTTTTTAATAACTTTTTCTTACATTAAAGATGGGCCAGACCTCAGGAGAGAAATTAGGTGGGCTCCATACAGTTGAGCTGAATTTAAATTAAAAGGTAGATCTGCCACTTCCTGCACCATAGTAACTGATGAAATTCATGATGCTTTTATCAGGGCTGAGGAATCTTTTTTTTTTCTTTTTGCCAAGGGCCATTTGGATATTTACAACATCATTTACTTAACATAATTCACTTAATAGAAATTTATGTTGCTATGGAAAAAGCTCCTAGATTTATTGAATTTCGAGTTCCACTTGCAGTTGCCTTGTCAGGGCCAGACCAAATGATTTCCCAGGCCTTATTATGGCCCACGGGCTGGACATTCCCCACCCCTGCTAGACAGTGATGTATTGAATTTCTCAGCGCTTCATGCTATACAGGTATTTAGGCAAATTCTTTTATTAAGGTATATTGGGTAAAGGCTCATGCTGACTATAGGCATTCTCATAGAAATTAAGTATATTTACATTATCTCAGAGCAAGAAAACTTGAGAAGAAATAAATCTAATTATTTATAGAACAGTCACTGTCTCTGCTCTGAGCCCTCCATTTCTCAAATGCAAGTGGCAGTATGGGGTAAGTTTCCTCCAGCTCTAGGGTACAGAAAGGAGTAAAGCATTGTTACATTTGGTTTTCAACTACCAGTGAAAGTATTGGGTGCTTTTGTGCCAGTGTATTGAGTGTTTTATGTACCTATCTCTGACAATTCTCAAAATCCTCTTGTGTAAGGTCTATTATCATTCACATTTTTTAGATGAGAAAACTGAGGACAAATATTGATAGCCTACGATTTCCAGGTACTAGGTGTGATGAACAGGGCACCTTTCTACTTTTTCCCACCTTTTAGGATCCAAATTCATGAATTCATTCAGGATCCAAATTCTATTTTAAATTATGTAGTTTACTTAATGTTGCTGCATAGGCAGCTCTGTGATTACAATGAAGTTGAACTATTCAGTCTGATTTGTTGTGGCTCTTCTTCCAAATCAAGTTACTCTGCAGGGAACTAGGAAGTGCTATTACTAATGTGGTCTAAGGTCGACCTCCTGCAACTTGAAGCTCACATTTTCCAGGCTTTATCTGATTCCTCTGCATCTTGTAGGCACTAACTGAAATATAAGTGCCCGTCAATACATAAAACAACACTGACAGCAGAACAGAAGAACCTAACAACAATAAAAAAAATGACAGAGTTCCAAAAAACAAGCAGAAGTCTGCCATTATCAGTATGTTGGCCTTCAGTCTCATAGCTATGACCTTGATAAGATAGAGATGATGCTGTAATAAGCACTTTATAAGAGAATATATTGAAATGTTATTCAGGTGAAAAACAATTTTCGGGTATTAAGATGGGAATTTTATGAAATCTTAAAATGCATTTATTCCTTTGTTTTGCATATCAACAAGAACATGAGCTGATACACAAAGTCTAGCAGCACAACACCTCTCTTATGTAAACTCTATAATTATCTTAAACTATAAAACAAAGTAAAAAATATGCAGAATAGCAACAAGATTTAAGGGAAGTGTGACTATGGCTCAATGGTTACCATATCAATCACCAGTTATTTTGATGATCTGATATGAGTGGAGGATGTCCCTTTCCCTCTCCACCTCTCCCTTAAAGTCAACGTAAAAAAAATAATATTCCTATTACATGATTTTCCCTTGTATTCTCTTTCCCAGTTAATGGCACTATCATTTACCCAATTGCCCAAGCTAGGAACCTCAGGTTTACCTTTGACCTCTTCCTTTCCTTCCAATCTAATGTGCTATTAGTGTTGTATCTAATTAAAAATGTCCTCCAATCTTCCTCACCTATCCCCATGGCCTCTGCATTAATCCAGGTTCTTTTTAATGATCTCAGCTACCTATAATCTATCTATGCCATTGCCTTAGGGTAATTTCTAAATCACCAATATGATTACAGCACTCCTCTGCTCAAACTCCTCACTGTTTATATAATTATTTAACTTGACATTCAAGATCCTTTAGATCCAACCTTTCTTTTACAAAAAAAAATCTTCAGCCTACGGTTTCTATATTTTAATCATACTATGTTCTTTGTTCCCAAAATACCATTTACTTGTCCAACTCCACATTTTGTTTATGTTGCTCTGCTGTCTAGAATGACCTTCCTTCTTGCTCTGTTCCAGTTATTCTCTCAATTCTATTTCAAATGTTTCTTTTCTGAGAATACCTCTGAGAATGGACCTACTCTAAAATTAATTGCTCTCCTTTTTGAACTCCCACAGCTCTTAGTTTTTATTAATCAGGTTTTATGGAAGCTTATTATGAATATACCTGTTTCCTCTGCTGAGATAGTGAAACAATTCTATGATAATGGAAAGAAAGCTGAGTTTGAGGAATCAGTATACTTGGAGTTAATTCTATTTCAGTCATTTCCTAGGCTCAACAGTCACATTTATTAAATGTGAATGGACAAATCCCTACCTCAGAAGATGAAATAATGATTAAATTAGGCAACATAAATGAGAGAATTATACATGTCACATATTGGATAGTAGAATTGTGAGCTCTCAGAGTGGGAAACATGCCCAGTTCACTTCTGTGCCTCCCCTCCACCAGCACACAGTATGTGCTTATTAATATTTGCTGAAGAAAATAAGATAAAAAATCTCCTCCTCCATCCAGGAGACTGATAAGAGTAAAAATAAATTCTGCACTTGCACAGAATATTTGACCTTTAAAAGCACCGACATTTCTTATGCTTGACAAAGGCAAGTGTTATGTATTCCTTTTGCATCTGAAGAGACTGAGGCACAGAGGAATGAAATAGGCTGTCCATTCTCACAGAGTAAGCCCCGGGCTTGAGCCAGGCTAGGTCCACGGTCTGATGCTCCTTTTTGAGTCTATAGGACTAGATTGTCTGCAATGATTTGATATTTGCTCCAGGGTGAGAACTAATTTACATCTCAACCATTTCAGAGAATATGTGTTTTGCATGGGCAAGATGGTGCAGGTTTCATTCTGCACTTCTGAGAAGGCAAAAAAAAAAAAAAATCAGATATACTGTGATTGCAACAATTTTCTCAGCTCCGCACATGTACTGTCTGTTTTCCTTGGCTTTCCTTCCAGAGGAGCCATCGTCTTCTACTTAGTCTCATGCAAAACATCTCAGAAACTCCTGAGCACTACGTTAAAGTAAGAAATGGACAGTAAATCCAAGTACATGTTTGAGTTGTATGATCGCTTCTCATTTCAATCAGAATGTGACTGCTCTGTGAATAAGATCAGGCTTGTGACAGTGCAGCAGAAAAAGCCTGGGCTTTGAAATCAAGATGACCCTAACACGTCTAGCTGTGTACCCCTGAAACATGTACATCCCATGTCCAAGCTTTAGATTGCTTGTCTGAATTTAGGTTGAATATATACTTTCCCAACAGGGTCATTTTGAGATTTCATTGAGGCAATATACCTACTATACACACAATAAATGTTAAGATCCTTATATATATTAAAACTCATTTATTAGACTCCCTGGAGCATAAAACACTAAACATAAATGAATTATTCAGATAGAATGCTTTCTACAATAGATTTAATACCTCCTTGCTTTAGCAAACAGCATACACTAAACATAATTTAAACTCCCCTAAAGACTCCTGACTCTCACTGAGCATATTTATGGCGCTGTGCATAAGGCAGTGATGTGTTCAAGGCTCCCGGCACCCATGCAGCCGTCAGCCCTGCCCTAAATCCACCACACATTCTAATCCTGTTGTGCTACCTCTGTGGACTGGTTTATATCTGCCCCATCTTCTCCAGTTCCACCACTCTGGCCTTAGCTAGGGCCTCACGATTTCTAGCTTGGATTACTACCATAGCCCAACTGGTTTCTCTATTTCCAGTCTCATCAAGCCCACGTCCTTCCTTTGCACTCAGCAAGAATAATTTTCTAAAAGCAAATCTGATCACTTTACTCGCTTGTTTCAACATCAAAACAAAACAAACCAATCAAAAAACCTCCCCAAACCATATTCCAGTGGCTCTCCTTGGATTATAGTCTAAAGTCCAAATTCAGCATGGTACATACTCAGATACCTCTGTGAGCTGGCCTAGCGGCCCTTCTAGCTGCACCCCCTTCTCGTGCCGAAGCCTTCACCGCCTAAGCTGCAGTCATGTTGACCGGGTCTTGTTTGGTAGATTTCTGAGAACACTGGGCCTTTTCATGTCTTCTTATTTTTGCTCATGTTGTTCCCTCTGATTGGAAAACTAACACCTCTGTCCCTAAGCCTGGTTGTCTGATAAACACTTGCCAATCTTTCAAAAGACACTTAAAGGTTTTAGGAAACCTGTCTTGTCCCTCCTTCCCCAATTCTCTGACTAGAAGAAGGGACCACTTAGGTCTTCCTTTGGGTCAACATAGGGCCCTAGATAGATACTTGTAACACCACAATATTGTGGGATTAGCAGTATACCTCCATAGATTCTGTGCTTCCTAAGGACATGAGGTTGTGTCATTTATCAAGCCCAGAGTAAGTTCTCTACAACCGCTGAATGAGTATCTTTGAGTTGTACTTGTTTTTGTCTTTCCCTCATTTAGGTTAATTTTTTAGCTGATTTCCCTTCCAGCTCCTCACATCATTCTACTTGTAATATTCAGTGAGTCAAAAAACAATATTAGCAACTTGGAAGAAGGAAACTAATGCTAAATAGGTTTTGCATGAGGGATGATAGAGGTCTATTTGAGGCAAATCTTTGAGCTTGGAAAATTCATGCTCCTATTGACATTTTGGCTGTCAGCGGTTCTTAGTGCTGCTCTCCAGAGGTTGACAGATAAATTGCCCACAGATAAGTGGAGTGTAACATGATGGTGACTGCCACTTATTAAACCCTTCTCTAGTGTACCAGGTTCTGGGTCAGCCGCTATTTAAGAGACTCCTGTGGATTACTTATACATTTAAATATCATGACATAGAGATTATTAACATACCCACGCTCTATTTTTTTTTAAAGACGAGTTCACACAGCTAGTTATGTGCAGGGACAAGAAGTGCGATACTCAAACCCAGGTCTGTCTGAGTCCAGCTGTGCTCTTCAGTGGAATATCTCCACTATCTATCAGAACCAACTTCTGGTGATAAGAATGCAATGTTTCTCTTGGGAAAGTTTCTACATTTCGTTTCCTCCTATCACACCTTAACTTTTCATTCCTGAATGTGTAAAATTATATTGCAAAGTTAGGTAGCCCGAAGCTCATGGAACTTTTAGAAAACTTCTTCTGATGCTATGACCTACTACAGTAGCTGCACAGGGATGATTAAGGCAGACAGGAGGAGAGGGAGGGTAGAGTCTGAATGTCAAAAACCATTCACGTTCTCAGTTCAGAAAGCAGGTGGCCTGCCAGCAGAGGAGAAGTGTGGACTGGGGCATGTGCCCCGAGGCTCATTACTGCCCACTGACCCATCCCACAAGTAATCACTACCTCTGGGAAAAAACCCCACCTTTCCAAAAGTCCAAGCACAAGTTTGATCACCTTGGAAGGTAGAGGTGGGAACTGTTAGATTGGGCCTCTCAAATATGGTCTGTAGCAGAGGGCAAACAGACTTTGTCTCATGGGCCAAGGCAGACAGCATTATAGTGGCTCCTGAGAAGGGTTCTGAAGTTGTTTTCAGCCTCAGATGGAGAAATGCTGGGAATAATGAACAGTGTTTGTTCCTGAGATTGAGAGAAACATATCCTGAATGTGCTATCCATGGTAGAAGTCTCAATTGTCATTAATATGAGCCAGTTGTGATGGTACTTGTTTTAGAAGTCTGTTCTAGTTCCTGAACTCAGCTGAGAGCTTGCAATGATAGAGTAAGATACAATCTATTGTATCTGTAGGGTCTGACACATAGTAAATGCTCAATAAATGTTTCTTGAAGGAACGAATGCAAAATTATCCAGCTTTATATTGGAAGAATAGAGTTTCCCCCTCCTAATAATATGAAAAGCAGGCCCATTGGGGTCACTTTGTGAAGGGCCCTGAATGCCATGGCAAGGACTTTAGGGCATTGTACTACCTGAGCCAACAGTTCCCAAACTTACCTGAATTCTCTAAGGTACTACGTTACATAAATAGAATCTCTGGCCCTACCTTGTCATTTGATAAGCTTGGTGTATAGTCAAGGATTCTCTGGGAGGTTTTTTGTTTTGTTTGTTTTAATCATTTGCTAGCTTCCCAGCCCACTTGTATGATCAGTCTGATTTGGAGCTACAGGTAATATGGTGCCACTGAAGTCCTTATAGAGAGGAACAACTTACTCTGAACAGAGGTCACTGTTTTCAGTGCCCAAGCTCTGAGTCCTGTTTGCCCATCGAGACTAGGCCTGTACCTGCCTTTTGTGAGACCCTGGACCCGCAGACCTTCTCCTAGTGAGTCAAATTCCATTCTCAAAGAGCTCGACTACAGTGCCCCATCTCAGGAAGAAAGATGAAGATTGAGCACAACTTTTGCAAAACAGCTGGGAGATTTATATGCTGCAGTGGGAATAAATCATGGACAGAGGAAATTAATGAACAACATGTTTCTGGATTTCAAATATCATTTCTGCAAATGAATGAATCTTTCTGCTTTCCCATTTCAATTAGTCTTCTTATGAACTCTCCCTAGCATTTTTCATTACAGCCAATTATTTAACATGTTCCAGTATGAAAATCTGGTCATTACAAAAAACATAATTGATTTGACCCATGTTCTGACACAACGCTTTGCCAAATATATGTGCCTTCATACTGATTAGTCTCCTGGGCCATTGTTTTTCAGTAAAGCATGGCACCATGTTGGCCGTGGACGGCGAACTAATATTATGAAAATATGAGCTCCTTATTCTTGTGGAAAGTTACAACAAGGAAAGGAGGAATGAATGGATGTCTCACAAAGGCACCATTTGTCCTAAGACTTGGACAAGAATCTGTGTATCGCTAACACCGCCTCTCTGCAGGGGAAAAGCTCAGCCAAGAGAAGGAACAGGGCAGAGTGCAGAGAGCTGGATCTGAGCTGGAGAGACTGAATCTCAGTTTCTGGCCAGTCACTTGCCACTTAAATTCCTCCACTGTTCTAATTCACAGTGCTCTTCTCGGTAAATTGGGGCACATCATTACCGACCTTACAGTGCTATTGTGAGGAACAGCAAAATGAAGACAGTCCCTGAAATATATTCAGTGCTCAGTCAATAGTGGTAAGGATGCCATACTGCTGACCGAGCTACAAAGTCAGCTTGCCATTCTTTTGTTCCATTTTGTTTACTTATATGTTTTAATTATGTTTACTTAAGCATAATTCAATCTCATCAATTAAAAAGGTCAACACAATATTGTCATATTTTAAGGACCATTTGTATTATTTTCTTCCTGCTTCTATTTTCTATGGAAACAGCCAATCTACGCCCATGCTCTGCTCTTTTTTTTTTTTTTTTTTTTTTTTTAGTGGATAAAAAACAGTGTGTGTGTTTGAGAGAGAGAGAGACGCACACACATATTATCATTCATTCAAGAAATCCTCTGCAGGGTATAAAGAGAAAATAATATCTCTCTGTAGAGTTTAAAGAGAAAAATAAAATGATTATTATACCACTGAGGCAAACAAAGAATATTAACAACTTAGAAATTCTCTGGATGTCCTTCTTAATAATAACATGTCCCTTCTACCCACATCCCTTTCATAAGCAACTCTCCTGAATTTAGGGCAAATCATCTCCTAATTTATCTCTAGAGTGTTATCACATGTATGTGTATCCCTGAATAATATATGGAGTAGGTATATGGATATGGAATCAAACTATATACAGAGTGTCCCAAAAAATGAATACATACTTTAACCAGTGATAGCTCAATTTTTTTTAAAGAATATATTATTATTAATTTCAGAGAGGAAGAGAGAGGGAGAGAGAGATAGAAGCATCAATGTTGGGAGAATCATTAATTGGCTGCCTCCTGCATGCCCCACACTGGGAATTGAGCCTGCAACCTGGGTATATGCCCTGACCAGGAATTGATCTGTGATCTCCTGATTCATAGGTTGATGCTTAAACACTGAGCTGTGCCATCCAGGCTGACAGCTCACAGCACCATGCTGGCCATGGATGGTGAACTAATATTATGAAAATTTGAAATGAAATGTATTTTCATAAACACCGCCTTTATACATTTTTGGGGGACACCCTATATATTTTCCTATAACTTGCTTCTTGGAGCCCATATTATATTTTATGGCTCATCCATGTTATGTATGTAGCAGCTATTCATTAATATTTCTAGCTATGTTTATTATGTGACTACAACAATTAGTATATCCATCTTACTGCTGGCCATTGGATTATCTTTAAATTTTATTAACTCTATTGGTATAAGTATCCTTATACATATGCCCTATGTATATGTACAAGACTTTCCTTAATGTATATACCTAACAAATGAGTTGCTAAGTTTCAACTTTACTAAATAATGTTAAACTGTTTTCCAAAGAAGTGGTTCCACTGACACAGAGGATGAGCACTCCAATAATTCTGTATCTTATCGAACACTTGGAATTGACTAGACTGAATTTTTCAATTTGGTGAATGCAAAATAGTGTTTTATTGCAGTTTAATTTGCATTTTCTTGATTATTAATGGGTAAATATCTTTTCATATGAAAAGTCATTTGTGTTTTCTCTGCTTTTTTAAAAAATATATTTTTTATTGATTTTTTTACAGAGAGGAAGGGAGAGGGATAGAGAGTTAAAAACATCGATGAGAGAGAAACATAGATCAGCTGCCTCCTGCATACCCCCTACTGGGGATGTGCCCGCAACCAAGGTACATGCCCTTGACCAGAATCGAACCTGGGACCCTTCAGTCCGCAGGCTGATGCTCTATCCACTGAGCCAAACCGGTTAGGGTGTCTGCTTTTTTATTTATTTATAAAACAGAGTTGCCCGTTTTCTATAGGGCTGTTTAAACCTTTCTCATTGCTTTATGGTTGTCCCCCTTTATCTGAAATTTTGTTTTTTGTGGTTTCAGTACCTGAAGTCAACTGCAGTCTGAAAATATTAAGTGGAAAATTCCAGAGATAAACAATTCATAAGTTTTCAGTTGCACACCATTCTGAATAGCATGATGAAATCTCACACTGCTCAGCTCTGTCCTTCCCAGGACATGAATCACCCTTTGTCACTGAGTAGCTGCCTTGGTTATCAGACTGACTATCTGGGCATCACAGGGCTTGTGTTCAAGTAACCCTTATTTTACTTAATAATGGCTTTAAAGCAAGAGTAGCAATGCTGGCCATTCAGATATGCCAAAGAGAAGCTGCAAAATGCTTCCTTTAAGTGGAAAGGTATGTATGTATAGGAAAAAACATAGTATATAAAGAGTTCAGAACTATCTGTGGTTTGGGGGTCTTGGAACATATTTCCTATAGGTAAGGGGGGCCTACTGCAGTTCTTTATATATGGTAATCTGGATATTAATCTTTTATTTGCTATACTCATTGCAAATCTCTGTTCGGTTCTATTTTCAATTCATATAACATTTCACCTCAGAGAAGTCATGTATAGGATTCAAAGGTTTTCATTTCTCTAAAACTGCTTATATCAGTAGTTATAAATATAGACAGATTTCCAAATAAATAATTCAGTAGAGTGGTTTAGCAGAAATATATTCATGAATATCTTTGCTCAAGCTTGCAGAAAGTACTCAAAGAGTTTATTAAACTAAATTAAAAACACAAAGGCAGCACGGTGTTGAGAAAGGCTTGCGTGCCAAGACTCCAAACACACTGAACATTCATCTTCCGTAGTTTACTACATTCACAGTAACAACACTGCAAACTGCTTCCTTTACTCATAAGGCATTCCATCTATTTCAAGTGCATTTCTCGCTCAGCCAGCAGAGACAAACGTAACCAAGTTTACCATTGAATTTCAAGTTTGGCCTCAGGCTAAAACTTTGAGAGTTTTTAATACACTTGTCTTGGAGTCAGGTTTTTTGTCAACTCGTCTTTGGCTTCTAAGGAACTGAACAAAACACCCTATCAAAAATTTAGAGTTTTTTAGGACAGTGAAACTACTATGTATGATACTATAAAGATGGATGCATATCATTATACATGTGTCCAAATCCATAGGATGTCCAACACCAATGGGGACTATGGAGGTAGAGTGATGATGATGCGTCTGTGTAAGTTCATCAGGTCTAACAAATGCGTCACTCTGGACTGGGAGTTTGATAGTGGAGGAGACTGAAATATATGGGCACAGTGGGTATATGGGAATCTTTGTACATTTGCTTAATTTTGCTGGGAACCTAAAACCACTTTAAAATAAAGTCCATTAAAATTTAAAATAACTGTTTTGAAAAAGTTTTAAAATGCAATGAGAAAAGAGCTTTGTAAGACACACTCAAAAGTGATATTGAACAATGTGGGGGGAAAGCAAGCAAGAATACATACAAGTAAGAGTCCCAACTAGTTTCTAAAGCAATGGCACCAGGGAAATCACCATAGAAAAGACAAGGATGGTAACAGTAACAAGTTCTTAATGAGTGCCAGACAATATTCTAAAGAGTTTTACCCAATAAACTCAATTTATCTTCACAAGAATCCTATGGGATAAGAACCGTTATTGCAATCCTTTTAAAGATGAAGTAACGAGCCCTAGCTGGTTTGGCTCAGTGGATAGAGCGTCGGCCTGCGGACTCAAGGGTCCCAGGTTCGATTCCAGTCAAGGGCATGTGCCTTGGTTGTGGGCACATACCCAGTAGGGAGTGTGCAGGAGGCAGCTGATCGATGTTTCTCTCTCATCGATGTTTCTAACTCTCTATCCCTCTCCCTTCCTCTCTGTATAAAATCAATAAAATATTTTAAAAAAATAAAGATGAAGTAACGAGACTCAGAGTTTAATAAAGTGTTCAAGGTTCCACAGCCAGCTGAAGGTGGGGTGGCTGCGGGTGTTCTCCCTCCTGTATACCACTCATTTTGTAAAGGAGCGCAGAAGCCAGGCTAGTGAGTGGATCACAGAACTGTGTGCGGGTAGGTAATGAATGCAGTAGCACAATTTAAAGTTCAGGATTGCACTACTTTCAGTAAATGTGAGATCTTCATGTTTCTTACACTGATATCAAACCATAAAAGGTAGTAATGAAAACATTCACATCAATTTGAAGCATAGCATTAACCACCCTAGACTGTCACTAGGACCTACTTATCTTGCATCTACCTCAATTGACTGGGGGATTCTAGGGGCAGACACTCATTTATTGAGTGTCTTTACTACCCTAGAGTTGTCAAGTGCCTCTGTGTGTTTAACTCATTTCAAGTAAGAATGCTGCTGCCATGTGAAAACCTGTTAGCTAACTATATGTACTTAGAAAAATATGCAAACTTGGGATCCACAGAAGATTTGACCTCTTTGTCAAGAACTGATAACTTAGTCAATAGAGAAATTTAAAGGCAACAGAATGAACAGAAAGAACAGTTAGCTAATCTATATTCATTTATTTAAATCTGTGGGTACTTTGTTTTACCAAAAGGAGGGAAACGTTAGGTGGTGCAGCTAGAAGCTGAAAACATAACCTTATTAAAGTGCAGCATTGATTAGAGGTTCTGAAAGCCTTAAACATCGCCACTAGCATTTCTCATCATCAAAGAGACCAATTTAGCTGCCCTTTAGAAATATCAGCCCATAGTAATCAGTGTCTCCATGGAGTTGAGTTTATCTCCATTTCAAGAACCAGCTACTGCCACTTGAAAACCTAAGTTAGTGTTTGAACCTTATACTCAAAATTCAAAGAAGAAACCATTTCGATTAATATATTCATGAAGTATAGTCATGGGCTCTATGCTAATTGTCCCCAGATATCCATTCTTCCCCAATTTCCTTTCAGGAATACAACACCTCCCTCCCACCCACCACCAATTTTAGGAAGGCACACGCAGGTAGAGACTACATTTTCTACAATTGTTTAGCAATTTATTTAAAAGTATTTGCCTTATAAACCCCAGTGAAATGAGTACCTATTTTCTTTAAAAGAGTTGCACAGAAATGTTTATAACAGCTTTATTCATAATGGTCCCAAACTTGGCACAATCCAAATGTCTTTCAACAGAAAACTGAATAAACAAATTGTATAACAGACTACTGAAATACAAAACAATATGAATAACTTAGAAAATTTATGTTGAGCCAAAGAAGCCAGTCATGAAAGAACACAGGTTGCATAGTAACATTTATATGAAATTCAAAAATAGGTTCAACCAATCCATGATGATAGAGTCCAGAATAGCAGTGATCTTGGGGTGAGGGGGATGGTGGGGTGAGGCCTAGCATTGACTAGAATAGGGCATAAGGAAACCTGGATGTTGGAAAGTTCTGTATCCTGGTCTGGGTGGTGGCTATGCAGATGTGTACTTTTCTTAAAATTCACTGATCTGTGCATTTTATGGTATTATACCTCGGATAAATAGGTTAGAAGAGGGAAGGAGAGAGGAGGATGAGGAGGAAGAAGACTGACCAACTAATGGGAGTGCCAATCAATGGGTACAATCTGAAACCCTCTCTGCAGCATCTAAAACCAATGCCAAACAATTTACACTTTTCAAAGCAACCAGTTCTGAAACGATCAAAGCTAAAAGGAGGGATTCATGCTTCTTCCCCAGTTCTGACTTGTTTCTTATTTGTTTTTTGGCAGATGTCACTGGAAAGTTAGCTGGAAAGCGAGGAAAGTCAATGGAGGGTTAAGTTCAAATGAGCAGTTCCTCTACCTGGGCATAATAAAATAACAACAATAAACCCAAACTTCCCTAATAATCTGGAAAGAGAATCTGTGCCCTCCCTTGAGTGGCACCAACCTGGGAGTCAGAAACACTCAGGTTTAATGTTTGACTCTGCCTTTGTGGGAACCTGGGTAAGTCCATGGACTCTGGGACTGTTCCCTCATCTTGAGAAGGTACAACAACACTAGCTCCTGGGTTGCTAAGAATAGTAACTGAGTGGGCACATGAGAGGCCTTAGAATGTAAGATGTACTCAAGTTCTAACCACTACTATTCTCTCAGAAAGATGAGATCCACATTTTAAGCAAGTGATTTAGTCTGTACACGCCTGACTTTCACAGTTGGCTGTGTTTTGCCTTGTCTTAAAGGCTTAAAATAGCTACAATATATTCATTACTAAGTGAAACTACTCTTTGATTCACGGCACCTCTGATACCTTCAGTCCAAAGGACAGTAGGGCACAGGTGGCAGGCCAGTGGCACTGGCCAACCTCTCCCAGGTAAGCTGGGTACAGGAGGAGGCTGTCTCTCTTCTTCCTCTTTCCTCTGCGTTTATATTCAAGCTCTTTCTTGCATAGACTTTATGGAACTTTTAAAAAAAGGTTGTGCATGGCTTCTATCTGGCTGAGCAATGGAGTTGATTCAGTAGAGTCCTGGGGCCAACCTGACATCACACTAAACTTCAGACACCAGAGCTGATGCTAACACACGAGCTAAAAGCACAGCTGGTTAGCTCTTTGGTGGTGTGGCAGGCTAATGGGTAAAATGTTTTTCTTTTCTATTATTTTAATTAAAAATCTAGCAAACATGGTGGGGTTTCTGTTACACACTCAAGAGTCCCCAATTAGTTCCTTTAACACAACAGACTGTTCACAGAATCGCAGGCTGGAACTATGCACACATCCCCCTTTTCAACCCCCCCTGCTGTCCAAGGACTTCCTTTCCTGCCAACAAAATGACAGCAAGCAGCCAGCACATTCAAACAGAAGCCCCCTTTTCGAGTACAATATTAGGTGGAACCTTATGAAACATTGACAATTTCATATGGTTCATACTAATATTTTTTTTTTAAAGAAACACACACACAGGAGAGAGAGGAGAGAGAGGAGGAGAGAGAGAAATATGGATCTGTGGCCTCCTGTACATGACCTGAGCAGGGATTGAACCTGCAACCTAGGCATGTGCCCTGACCGGGAATCAAAGCCCCAACCTTTTGTTGCACAGGATGATGCTCCAACCAACTGCGCAACCCAGCCTAGGCCATTCTAATATTTTCATTAAATCATTGGATGAGTTAAATCAGAGATGAAAGTGACTAAAAAGGAGCTGACAAGAATAACAGGATTTCCCTTAGTCCAACTTCTACCAGGGGCACAAACTGCCTACATCATAATGAACTTAGAAAATATTCTAAGCCAAGAAATCCCTTATCCCAGCCCTTCTACCTCAACACACAGTCTTTGCAAAGACGTCATGGGCTTCAGAGCCTGAGAAAACTATCGCTAGCCTTGCGCCCAGCGTGCCCCAGCAGGGCTCCATACGCCCGCGTCCTCGTGGTCCAACAGGTTTCCTGCTAATGAGAAATCTGGCTCTGTGCTCCTTTCTGCCTCCAAGCACAGCTAGGACAGATGGAGGAACCCTGGGAGCTGGAGGTGGCAGAATTTCGAAATTTCCCATGAGGCTGGCTTGATTTTTATACCCACAACATGCAAAAAAAATAAAAATAGAAGAATCAGATTTTAGGAAATCATTTAACAACTGATTTTAAACTCGAGAATGAAAAGCCATTTTCCCATTATTGACAACAACATAGGTTGTATATAAAAGCAGGCACAGAAGCTTTGTATGCACACTCCCTTCTCTCGTCTCCATCTCCACTCAAAACTCCCATTCTGGATGTAAAATAAGCTGAATTTCAAAATCACAAAGTGCAGTCCCTTTCTGTCCCCAAGCAAAGTCCTGCTGTAAAAGTTTGTTTCTAAAGTAGCCATACTGGGGTCCTGTGGTTTTCTCTTCGATTTTCTTTATTAACCCAGAATTACCTCTTCATGTGCTAGAGAATTAGCCTTTCCAGGGAATGCAGGCTGGCTTCCACTGTGCAGGAAATGCGGTCGAGGTTTAATGCTTGGTGCTTAAACCCACATGCTTGTGCTTTTGGCAAAGCTGGAGATTATTTCCACATCACCAAATTTTGAGTGTAACCCTAGGGTCGTGACACCCCTCAAATATCATATTTGATCAAAGGATTGGAAAAGCATTGTTCAGAGTCTACTCTTCTCACATCCAATTCTTACATGTACGGCAAGTAGCAGGACTCTAAGATCTGGAACTCTGTACTATGTAGCTTCCCCCAAATTCCTGGTTAGAACAGAATCCAAGAGTCCATATTTAAGACAGGAAGAGCCTTCAGAGATGACTTTGTTTTACATCTAAAAATCTGAGGACCAGATATGGGAGTAATTTGCACAAGGTCATATAGCAACTCTTAGTCTCAACTCAGCAACTCAAACCTAGGTCCTCCACTTCTCCCCAGGCTGCAAGGATCTGTGTCAAGGTAGAACAAGGAATGTCTCTACCTGTGGGAGTGACTGGAAACAGAACAAAAGGAAAACGTGAAGGTAACTAAGCACTTATAGAGCTCTGCTATTTTCCTGAGAAAGAAGTAAACAAAGTAAACAGAGAAAAGAGAACTTTGGGGAATAGCAGTATAGCTACCATCTATAGAACAGTGACAGGATAATGAACCAATGGTAACCATAGTGAAGCACATCCTATCTGCCTCAAAGTACGTCAAGCAACTTAATGCATTATCATTGAAACCTTACAACTATCCAATGAGATAAAAATAATAACAGTTAGTAGCTATCATTCACTGAGCATCTTTTGCATATGGACTACACTAGACACATATAAACAGTATCTGGTTTTATTTACATAACATGATTATGTGGTTGTTATCTCATTATAAAGATGGGCAAAATGAGACCCAGCGAGTACAATAACATGTATAAGGTCACATAAGAGGTAAATGGAGGAATCAAATTAAAACTGCTGTCATCTGATCAAAGAATTTAAGCTTTTAATGCATCATTATTCTGGCTCTCAATTACAGGTTGCTTAAAAAGTAACACAACGCCACCTGGCCAGAGTGGCTCAGTTGGTTGAGAGCTGCCTGCATACCAAAGGGTTGCTGCTTGAATTTCCGGTTGGGTACGTGTGGAAGGCAAGCTATTGATGTTTCTCTCTCACATTGATGTTTCTCTCTCTCTCTCTCTCTCTCTCTCTCTCTCTCTCTCTCTCTCTCTCTCTCTCCCCCGCCCTTCCTCTCTCTAAGCATGTCTTGGGTGAGGATTTAAAAAAAGGTACACAAAAGCATTGCTGTATTCACACACCTGGTTTTTAAAATTTTTCTCAAAAATAATCAGATCTAAAATAAATGTTATTTTACAGAGACTATTTTAATTGTCTAATCTATTTATACTGCAAGCTGTAGTGAATCACAGTTTTGGCATTATACTTAGAACTGTTATTGGATGTGACCATTAAAGAATTCTGTGTTTTAACACTGGGAAAACAATTCCATAGGCCTTTATGAGTATAAAAAAACTGGATTTAATATTATGTACATATATATGGGCGGGGGGAAGGGGAGAATATGATGGGAGGAAATACTACTGTTTTGCTGCTTCCAGGATCTGTAGGAGACCATGCCATTTAATAGTCTCAGCACTACAGTTTAAAAAATCAGTAGCCCTGGTAACCAAGCCTATGACTGAAGCACGCTATAAAAAAAGGAGACATTGTGTGGTGGCTGCTCCTAGACAAACTGACAACGTTTGTTCTACTCTTCTGAAACTCAAGGTATTATTTACATACACTCAGCTCTAACACTGAATCCCCTCATTAACGGAGATCCTTTTTACACTATCTGTATGCAAAAATAGAAATATTTGAACAAGACCACGCATATTCTTCTTTTGTTAAATCACTGGTTAGCAAAAAAAAAATATCGTAGAAATTCACAGAGCGGTACTGAATGGTTTACACTGAAGCTCCACTAAGTCGCCTTGAGTGGTGCTCATTCGACTCTCCTTCCCTCTGTCCTCCCAGCAGCCAGGGGCTGTGACACTGCTGACAACAGCAACACGGACAATGAAGGACTTATTTCCCAGGGGCAGTGGCAGCTGTCAGGTGATTTAATAGCTATTCAAAGGCCATTGTTTCGGCTTTTCAATTCTTAAGGAGCCAATCTACCTTTATCTTCTTTGGGGGTGGTGGGGGCAGTGGTTCAAGTGGGAAGGAAATATGTCTTTGGAGGAGGCACAGGTGTAAAGGAGATAAATGCCTTTGTATTCCTGACCTTAGCCACTAGCTCGGGAAAATGTGCACATTAGACTTAAACCACGGGAGAGGGTTTAAATTTCCATTTGAATCCTCATAGAGAACATAGAATTACGGCAATTTCTTACTGACCCATCCATCTCATCCATCTGTCCACCTGTCTCCTCTCAGCTCCCACGGGCAGGCACAGGGCTAGGTGCTTTATATACATACACAGGCACTAGAGCGGAGCAGTAATGATTCAGACCTGCTCTTGAAAATCAGCTCCTCCATGTAGGAGCTGTGGGATTTAGGACAGGTTTCTCAATGCTTGACACTTAGTTTTCTCACTGTAAAAGGGGTAACAATATTGTCTTTTACCTCAGAGTTAGTGTGGGGTTAAATGAAATAAAATGCCTAACCAATACCAAGCACCTGAAAAATAGCAGGCATATTACGTAGCGTATTTCCTATTTTAGGTCTGAAACTACCAAAGCTCAGAGGAGGCAAAGGACTTGTGCAAGATCTCAGGTCTAGAAAGTGATGACCAAGACTGCACCCTAGACCAGTGATGGCGAACCTTTTGAGCTCGGCGTGTCAGCATTTTGAAAAACCCTAACTTAACTCTGGTGCCATGTCACATATAGAATTTTTTTGATATTTGCAACCATAGTAAAACAAAGACTTATCTTTTTGATATTTATTTTATATATTTAAATGCCATTTAACAAAGAAAAGTCAACCAAAAAAGTGAGTTCGCGTGTCACCTCTGACACGCGTGTCATAGGTTCGCCATCACTGCCTAGACATACAAGCCCCTCACCGTAGCACACCTCCTTTTATGAGCTCAAAGTCTAAGGAGGAAAAACTCACAGTTACCTAAACTTGGAGTTTCCTACAATGAGAGGAGGGGGAGTGGTTGGACCAGGAAAGGTCTTAGAAGACTTGGTCCCTGAACTGGATTTTGAAAGGCCTTTGAGAACCTTTCAGACAAATTGAAAGAAGGAGACTGCATTGGAATCAAAGAAAGGGCCAGAGCAAAGGCAGGGAGAGATGAATGAGCTGGTTTCTCCTTGAGGCTCAGTCCGGGGTCTGTAGGGGAAGTGGCAGAAGGGGATGAGGTGGGCAGCATGGATCAAGATAATCTCCTTTACCTCCTGGTGATCAGGAGCCATGGACAGGAGAAATAAAAGGATGAGCTCAAGAGTTAACATGCCTGGAAGTGAATCACACTTGAATCTTTTCCATTTCACTTGGAAACAGAACATCTCTCTCAGCAGGCAGGCTCACCTAATGTTTCCATGCCAACCGATTGCTGAGACCTGGGATAGGCTAAGCCCTAAGGAGAGGGGTGCAGTAAAAAGGAGGGAAAGGAAAAGCCAGGGTCAGACCAGGGGGTGGGCGGGAAGGGGGCGGGGCAGTGCACTACAGAGTGGGGGGTGGGGGGAGCAGCAAGAACCAGAAATGCGGGATTAGGTAAACCTAGTTGTGCCTGAATTTATTGCAAGCCTGGTGTCAGAGAATTGGTCAGTGTGGGGGAAAACCCACACATCTGGTATCAGAAGTAGAGTATTTAGTGAGTAGTGTAAAGGAAAACAAAAGTTTTGTTCTTACAGCTCCCCAGGTGATTCTAAGGTGCAGCCAAAGACACTGAGGTCAAGCAAGAAGAGCAAACTAGGAAAACAATCCCGTGTTAGAGACTCTCTGTGGTCCTTCCCAGGAGAGAAAGCTGGTGTGAACTGGTTACAGTGGCAAAGAGCTTGGGGAACATGACATACCCTCGTGGGGGCTCCCCTACTTCAGAGATCCCTCCTAATTAAGACAAACCAGTCTCATTCAATGTAGGGGAGGTGTCTAATTTGGGGAAAAGACCAGATTGATTAGGGGAGGGCCCAGCACAAGCCCACAGAAGGATCGGGAGAGAGATTGGGTCAGTTTGAAAGCTCAAGATAATATTATCAAAACTTATATTTGTGACTTCATGGAAGGACCCCATTTCAACTGGCACACTAGTAACACATGGAATTCTTGCTTAAACTCTGATTTATAGGGGATATTCATTGCAAGGCAAGCATTGTTATATAGGGTCTATAAATCTTCAGAATACCTTATCCTGAAAAGTCCTGATTCCAGCATTTTTACAGGCGAAAGTTAGGGGAGGGGGAAGAGAAGAAAATAGGACATAAGTAATGGGGTCTATTATGTGGCAGATACTTTTCAAGGCAATTAACACTTTTGCTGGATTTAATGCTTGTAACAACTCTTTAAAATGAATATTATTATTCCTATTATCCATTTTGCAGTGGTTGGCAAACCGCGGCTCGCGAGCCACATGTGGCTCTTTGGCCCCTTGAGTGTGGCTCTTCTACAAAATACCAGATCTTCCACAAAATACCAACTTCTGCGCATCGCATGGGCCACGAAGTTTCAATCGCACTGTACGCACGCCCGCACATGGTATTTTGTGTAATAGCCACACTGAAGGGGCCAAAGAGCCGCATGTGGCTCTAGAACCATGGTTTGCCGACCAAGGCATTAAGGAATGTGATCCCAATTATAATCACTCTCTTCTTTCACCATAGGTTCATTCTGCCTATTTTTGAATGTAACACAGATGGAATCATACTGTGGTAGACAGAATAATGGGCCCCCAAAGATGTCATTGCCCTAATCCCTGAAATCTGTGAATATGTTACTTACACAGCAAAAGGGACTTTTAAATGTGGTTAAGATGAAAGACCTTGAAGTGAGGAGATTATCCTGGATTATCTGGGTGAGCCCAATCTAGTCACTACATTTTTAAAATCAGGAAACCTTTTTTGGGTAGATGAGAGAGATGCAAATGAGGAGTCAATTAGCAGCTCTTAGAATGTGGCAGCCTCTGGAAACCAGGACTGATGCTCAGCTGACAGCCAGCAAGAAAGCAGGGATTTAGTCCTACAACTGTAAGTAACTGAATTTTGCCAACAACCCAAATGAGCAAGAATTGGATTGCACCTCGAACCTCCAGAAAGGAATGCAGCCTGCTGATACATTGATTTTAGTCTGGTAAGACACTTAATGGACTTCTAACCCACAGAACTGTAATATAATAAATTTGTGTGTTTCTGAACTTTTACTTAATATTATATTTGCAAGATTTTTGCTTGCTGTTGCATGTAGCAAGCTGTTCTGAAAGAACCAAGCAGAAACACACCCTCCTCCCTCTTCAAGGACGAAGCAGAGACACACTAACCTCCCCCTCCTCTATCTTGTCTTGCAAGGCTGGGCCCTCAGCCCTAGCCCCCTCCTTTTCTGAGTGACCACAAGAATGCCAGTATTGACCTAACTCCCCCAACCACCACCTGAGTGGACCAATGAAGCTCCAGGAATGCAGCTAAGGTCCTAATAAGGCTATAGTGGGGGACGGCTCTAACCTTCAGAATGTGCTGGTCACTTCCTGACCCTTATGCTGTAAAACCCTGACCTAAATGACCAATCCCTGTAACACACGTCACCCCCTAAGCCCACCCAAATAACTAGCCCTATATAACCTTTGTTCTCCTAGGACACGCTCTCTTGCCTTACCGCTGTGTCGGACAGACTGGGACCCAATCCTAGGATTGATTGAAGACTCCTTGCTTTTGCATCGGAAGAGGCTCCCTGGTGGTGGATTTTTGGGGACCCTGAACTCTGGGCACAACAGTTCCTTTCTATTGATATACTAGAGGCCCGATGCACAAAAATAGTGCATTGGGGGAGGGTGTGTCCCTCAGCCTAGCCTGCACCCTCTCCAATCTGGGACCCCTCAAGGGCTGTCCGACTGTCGACTGGGAGTTGGACATCCCTCTCACAATCCAGGACCGCTGGCTCCCAACGGCTCACCTGCCTGCCTGATTGTCCCTAACCACTCACCTGCCAGCCTGATCGACACCTAACTGCTCCCCTGCCAGCCCAATCGCCCCCAACTGCCCTCCCCTGCAGGCCTGGTTGCCCCCAACTGTCCTCCCCTGCAGCCCTGGTCTCCCCAACCCCCCCACCCCCACCACCAACTTCCCTCACCTGCTGGTCCAATCACCCCTAACTGTCCTTCCCTTCAGGCCTGGTCCCCCCACCCCAACTGCTCTCTCCTGCAGGCCTGGTACCCCCCCCAACTGTCCTCCCCTGTAGACCTGGTTGCCCCTAACTGCCCTCCCCTGCAGGCCTGGTCCCCCCCCCCCCCAACTGCCCTCCTCTGCTGGTCTGATTGCCCACAACTGCTCTTTCCTGCTGGCCATCTATTGGTGGCCATCTTGTGCCCACATGGGGGCGGCCATCTTGTGCGAGGGCATGATGGTCAATTTGCCTATTACCTCTTTATTATATAGGATAATATTCCCTTATGTGAATAAACTACAATGTACCTATTTACCTATTCTATTAATAGACATTTGGTTATTTCCAGGTTTAGGCTATTACCATATAAACAATGCTGCTATGAACATTCTTGCATTTATTTTATTGCACATATATACATATTTCTACTGTGTATATACCTAGAAACAAAACATAGGGTTAAGATGGTCACCAATAGTAGATACTGACAGTCTTCCAATGTGGTCATATCAAGTTACCTCCCATAGGCAACATATGAGAGTCTCCACATGCTTGCCAACATTTGCAATGAATAGTCTTTTCAATTTTAGCCATTCTGGAGGGTAGGTAGTGACACTGGGATTTCAATTTGCATTTTCCTGATGACCAATGAGATGAGCATAATTTCATATGTGAACTGACCATTTACATATACTCTTTCATAAACTACCTGTTCAAGTGTTTCAATCATTTTTTAAAATTGTCTCCATCTTTTCCTTAATAACTTGTGTCATTTATATATCCTGATTACAGTTTTCCCCTAAGACCTCTGCATTTTAAGTCATTTTCTGTGTTCTGTTTATATTTTTATTCTATTTATGGTATCTTTTGATGAACAGAAGATTTTATGTTACTGTAGTTTAATATACCAGAATTTTCTTTATGATTAGTGCATTTTGTGCTTATAATATCCTTTTAATATATTCCTGGATTCACTTTGTTGATATTTTATTTTGTATTTTTGATCTTATTAAAAGAGGTTGAACTATACATTTCTTTTCTTACAGTGACCATTTCATGTTTTGGTATCAAGGTAAAAAAAGCTAAGAAGTGTTCTCTATTTTCTAATTTCTGAGTTTGTGTGAGATGATGGGTGATTGACAAACATTATTCTACATAGAACCGTTTGAGTTGTATACATAGCATCCCCATTTGATAGAGGAGACTGAGGCCCAGATGGAGAGGAAATGAATCCAGGTACTTCTGACTCTAAAACCCTGGCTTTTTGCCTATTGCATCATGCTGTGAACTCATGAATGAATGGCTCAGGGAGTTGGTATTCTAGAGGCATTAGTGTTTCATTCTGTGGCAGTCCCTAATTACTTCCTGCAGAGAGAAAATGCACTGCCAAAGATGAACCCCCTCCCCCAAAACATACACCTTTACTTTTGGAACCCATTACATGTGACCTTTCAAATCTCCTCAATTTCCTACTCCTTACATATTGTCAGATGTTGGAGCAGAGTCTGGATTCAGAATAATTAATATAATTTTATTTTCATCTGTTTTCCTATCCAGCTAGTTTTAACGGACTCCTTGAGGGCATATCTGATCTACCTTTTCACTCCTGACAGCCTCCTGCATAGTATTTTGTAACTAATACTAAGAAAAACCGAAGCCCATATCCTTTCCACTACACCCTGTTTGCTGCAGGTTAGTCAGAAGGCCTTGTAATCTTTCCATCTTGTATGCAGCGGTCCACAGCAGGAAACCTCATGCCTCTTTGCTGAGAATGCTTGTTTGACCAAGGGTGTGACCCTATGGTTGAAATTTGAGCCATCATAACTCTATGTCACGATCCACTCACTGACTATCTTTAAGGTCCTTTATTATTGAGGGAGATGCATCATACATTAAATGACTATATTTTCTAGCACAGAACTCACAGGACTTTCTATAACAATTATAAGTACTGATAGGACTGAGGGAGCATACATGAGGTGAGGCGCATCCCCCAAAAATGTGGTATTTCCAGAAAACCTAGACACTAGGTTAATAGCAGGGATTTGGCATCAGACAGAACTGAGATATATTTGTTTTCCTTTGCTGTGTTACTTTGGGCAAGAATATAAACTATCTAACTTTAGTTTCATTACCTGCAAAATGGGGATAATAATTACACTCCTTGCAAATATGAAGAAATTTGAATTCTCATCACCATCTACTTGTCCTTAGGATACCTGAATCCATTATGTAATCAAGGACTCATTTAGTGTGTTGTGGAGGTGGGCATACTATGGGGGCATCCATTTATGAGGGAAGGGGCAGGAACAGGGAATTTTAGGAACAGAGAGAAATGTCATCATCTCATAAAGAGCCAACAATGGAGTTCATTCAATGTGGGGAAATTCTCCACTAACCTGACTTCACAGCATCCAGAAGCACACAGACCCTTTCTTGATGACTACATAATTCAGAACCCTTCTTTTAAAAATATGTACTTTTATCGATTTCAGAGAGGAAGGGAGAGGGAAAGAGATATAAAAACATCAATGATGAAAGAGAATCATTGATTGGCTGCCTCCAGCACGCACCCCACTGGGGATTAAGCCCGCAACCCCGCCATGTGCCCTGACCTCTGATCAATACCAGCTGGGTCTCAGAGCCCTTCTTAATAGGAGGAGAGGGATGAATCAGTTCAGAAGAAGCCACTGGAATTGATTTAAGAGCTTTGTATAGAAATTAAGAACTGAAAAGTTACTTTATATGAGAATTTATATTGTTATGATAGAGGTCACTGGAAACTGCCAAATATCCTTTTCATTGTAAAGTTCTATTCATTTTACATCCCATTTTCTCATTATTCTACCCATGGAATCCAATTTTTAAAAAGTATAGGATCCTCCATTTGACAGGCCAAATCTGCATTTTTAAGAAAATTAAGGAGAACAAAAGCTCATGATGCAAGCAATCTGGTCTGAAGCAATACAGCATGCCCCGTGTTTTAAATAGAACTGTGATACTATAACATGATGTCTTTTTAAAAGTCTTTTTAAAATGAAGAAAGAGGGACATCAATGTAAAATAAATACAAATACAATTTAAAATAAAAGAAATGGTTTGATGGTAGAAAATTTCTATTGCCTTTAATAAGCATTATCAAAAAGTAAGCATCAGTGTATCACGAAGGATGGGTCTGGGCTTCTTAGTTACTGAGAAAAACAGTATGAAAGATGAAGAAAGTACATCAGGAAAAATAAATGTAAAAGTTGGTTTTCTTTGTCAGGAAAGGAAAAAGATAAAAAATGCACCCCAAGCATTTTAGAATCATTTAGAACCAAGAGATTCTGGATTAAGAATTAAACCACTTAGTCATCACAATGTTTGCCTTATTCCTACTCCCCCACCCCAATTCCCCGCCCATCTATATGGTAGGATTATATGGATAGAAAAGCTATGAAGATTCATCTAGTAAAGTTCTGACAATATATGCTTTTTCCTGAAGCTCAGATTATAGTCTAATTTTTCTTTTGGCATTAAAATGTCATTTCTTATAGAAAATGATGGCAATAATAAAGAGCAATCTATTAAAATATATATTATAATTTGTATGTGTGTTTACTTTTAGAATTCTTGGTGAAACGAAGTTGTCAATCCCATGTCAAGCCCTTCATTTTCTTTTATTCTAATGTTGGTGGTCAGGGAGATCTACAAGTCTTGCAACCTCTGCATTTAGAAAATGACACATGGAAAGAACACCAATAGCTAACAGGTCCCTGTGATTGCCCAAGTCCTCTGAAACACTTGGAAACATTTCTTTAAAATTTAGGCCTGAGGAGCAAGGGAAGGAGGCAGTGACCTGCAGAACAGGAAGATAAAAGTGTACTGCAGTTGCTAACAATGTGAAATAATGACACTACTTAGCTCTTAAAAGAGTGACTTCAGCAGAGAGAAGTACACAAAGTGGGCCATTGAAAGCTCAGAGCAAGTGGGGATGTAAAGTTTCTCAAGCACTTAACAGAACTGGAAGATAGTTTCTACATATCCTAAAAGGAGACATAGGTACAATTTATATAAAAAACTCTTTTAAGTAAAAGACAAAATTGGATCCTTGAAAATGATCCCAGTACTGACTTTGTGTTTCTTACACTTATTGCACTACACGCTAAGAAAAACATACATGCTCTTAGTTTTGAGCAAAATGTCCTAAACCAGGTGTCAGCAGGAGTGGGTGTGGCTGCACAGGCACACGGAGTCCCACACTTAGTATTGTGCTCGGCTCCCACTGTTTCGATATTCAAATATTTGAACAAGGAGCTCCACATTTTCATTTTGCACTGAGCTCTGCAAGTTGTGTAGCTGGTTGTGGGTGTCAGGCCGTTATCTCCTCCCACATGTGCAGGGCACTGTGTGTGATGGGCACTTCTATTGTGTTCTTTGATGTGGGACTCTTTGTATAAGGCTACTCAGGCCCCAGACTGTCTTGGCAGAGAATTTGTCCATACTGTTGTAATGGCCACAGCTCAGTGGGGACTCGCTTCAGTTTAATCACAAATCCACATGCTCTGGGCATCTTCAAACTAGAGAATAGGATCTACGGTGACTGTACGATATTCAGCTACCTATTCAACATTTAATAGTGCATAGGTAGTTCTATGAAAATCATGTAGTATGTATCATGGTCATAAATGAAACACAAGGCAAACACTAGACAAAGATACATGTGAGTTGTGTGTTGATAGATCTTTAAAGAGTGCATAGAGGAAAGGGCTTGGTACTACTCTACACTTGGAGAAAAGAGTAGATAGTTTAGTACTCTGACCTCAAATTCCTTATTTGAAAACTGTGAAAAAACAATATCCACTTATAGACTTAGTGTATCAAATCAATCAAGATAAAATCAAATAAATGAAAGTCCTTTAAAAAGTCACGTAACACTGCAGATAGGGGCATAGACAGCATGCTTCGGTTCTAGTCCCAATTTAGCCTCTTCTGGGTAAACTTCAAACCTGGCCTCCATTTCCTCTTCTTTACAATGGGAATGAAAATAGCACTTACCTCATAGTTTTTTTAAAATATATATTTCTATTGATTTCAGAGATGAAAGGAGAGAGGGAGAGAGAGAGAGAGAGAGAGAGAGAGAGAGAGAGAGAGAGAGAGAGAGACAGACAGACATCAATGATGAGAATCATTGATTGGCTGCCTCTTGCAAGCTCCACACTGGGGATTGAGCCCACAACCCAGGCATATGCCCTGACCAGGAATTGAACCGTGACCTCTTGGTTCCTAGGTCAATGCTCAACCACTGAGCCACAGGCATAGGGTTTTTATGAGAATTAAATAAAATAATCCACATAAGGTGCTTAGCAAATTGCATAGAATATGATACAATTATCATTTGACCTTTATTACGATTTGACTATTAAGTATCTGAAAAGTACCTGTGAATGTTATTTTGCAGTTCTTATGGATTTATAATAAAAAGGAAAACGGATTTGAAGTTTAACCTGTAGTAATAAGTATGCCATTTGATTGGCTGAATGAATTTTAAGAAATGTAGCCCGATGTGATTATCACTACTCAACAGGACAGCCTACACATCTGATCAAGTAAAATTTGAACTAAAGTTAAATGCTCTCCATAATTCATTCACTTTATTGATTCAGCAGTTACCATATGCCTGACTGCAGATATAGACTGTAACCTGGCAAATCTCCATCAGAGAGGTACTCACCATCCAGCGGAAGGGAAAGGTGAGTCAGCAGGCATGAAAAGGTCAGAGGAGAACAGCTTTGTGATGCAGGAACACAGAGAAGCATGTGCTCAACCTTCATGAGTCATTGATGGTTCTTCTAATACTTTATTCTATTTAATCATCATCTTCAACTGCCACTCAAAAAGTTCACTCAACAAATATGTAAAGAATTCCTGTAATGTGTCAGGTACTGAGATTAATGGAAAAAATATCTTGAGTCTATTCCTTGCTCCTAACCTGATTTAGGGTGAAGGTTAACCTCAATTTTTCCATGCCCTCACCTTTCCCCTATTCTCTTCTGTGAGTATCCTGTCACCTACCTTTTACTGTTCTGGTCTTTTCTAGCTAGAACTGTTTGGATTGTTCTAGAAAGTGGTAATTTGAGGCTAAATGGCCAAGACTTCCCCCAGAGATGTGAGATTTCTGGAAATAGGATTACTGTGGGATTAGGAGCAGAATCTAGGTTGGTAGAGTGAACCTTGAGTGCCTCAAGTGCAGAAAAGATGCCCTATTGATCCTTTAATCCTAAAAGGACTAAATCCCTAGGGTATAGTACAGTCTGAGGTAGATGGTTATGACTCTGGTTGAATGAATGAATGAATGAGGGCCCACCATTAATAAAAATGACACATGGATTGAGATTTCAGGATAGAGTGTTAGAGGAAAAATGTGATGATCAATAAAAGGGTCATCTGTGCTACTTTTGTCCTTCTTCCTTTAGAAATCAAAAAATTAGAAACCTTTTAAAAATCAGGGCCAGCCTATCATTTCAGGGGGAAAAGAAAACTTCCCCAGATCCCCAGGGACTCCGCCTCCTTTCTATTTCTTGCTTAAAATTAGCTGCCTGAAGATAAGACCCTTTATTCCACAATTAAGATGCAATTAAAAGTGCAAATGCCTGAAAGAGTGAACATAATGCTAATGAATCTCAAAGTATAGCTGAGGAATCTAAATCTGTTCTGCCTCAAGGGAGGCACCAGCATGGCAGGCAGGCTCTGAGCACTCAGAGACATAGGGGACCTCCCCTTTACCTAGTAAGTCCCATCTGGTCGGCTCTTTGACAGACTTAGTTTAACCTAATCTTTACAATAAGCCTGAGAGCTAGATATTATGTTCATTTTATAAATGAGAAGCTCAAGCATTAGCCATCAATAAGATTTGAAGTCCAGACCAGAAGCCAGGTCCCTGTGGAGGACATCTCTATAAAGCATAAACCAAACAAAACAGGTCTATCAATATGAATTTTATCTGTGCCCCTAGAGCAGTGGTTCTCAACCTGTGGGCCGCGACCCCTTTGGGGGTCGAACGACCCTTTCACAGGGGTCGCCTATGACCATCGGAAAACACATATATAATTACATATTGTTTTTGTGATGAATCACTATGCTTTAATTATGTTCAATTTGTAACAATGAAATTGGGGGTCACCACAACATGAGGAACTGTATTAAAGGGTCGCGGCATTAGGAAGGTTGAGAACCAATGCCCTAGAGGATTAGCTTTGTCTTCACCGTACTGTATATAGTACAAGGAGCATGGGCTTCAGTGAGAAACATACCTGGGTAAAGAATATGGCTTGGCCACATTGCACCTTGTGTAGGTAATTTTTATTTTTATTTATTTAAAGAATTAACATTTTCTTTTTTAAACATATATTTTATTGATTTTTTTACAGAGAGGAAGGGAGAGGGATAGAGAGCTAGAAACATCGATGCGAGAGAAACATCGATCAGCTGCCTCCTGCACACCTCCTACTGGGGATGTGCCCATAACCAAGGAACATGCTCTTGACGGAAATCGAACCTGGGACCCTTGAATCCACAGGCTGACGCTCCATCCACTGAGCCAAACTGGTTAGGGCAATTTTTAAATATCTTTGGCCTTCTATAAGGTTCCTCCTCTGTGGAATGGGGATAATAATCACCTGTATCATATGTAGCACTGACTTCGGTTTAAATGAAGCCAGGAGAGAAGCACTGGCATGCAAGCTCTGGGTACCCAAACATTGCAATGCCGTCTCTAGATCTCTTCTGGTCTCTCAAGTCTCTACTTTCTGCCTCATCCTGTTAGACTGTTTCAGATATTTGCTCACTCTCTCAGTAAGATTTTAAGAGGGGTAAGACATCTGAGTACAGGCAGTTTTTATTTCTTGTTCTGTGGCAATGAATGGTATTTCTGAATGAAAAAATGGTGATTTTGCTAAACAAGAATATATGAGTGAATGAATGAGAGGCACTAAAAAGGCCATTGCTAGCCAGCCAGCCCTCTGCCAAGTAGTGAGCCGTGGGTGCACAGAGCTGACTGTGCTGTGGCCTCTGGGAATAGCTGCTGAGAGCATCTTAGGTCCAAGGTTGAAGAGGAATAAGATAAAAATCTGACTTATGAGAAGTCCACAGATTTCATGGCTTTGTCTTAAATGCCCTTGAGAAACCCATAGCCAAGTGAAGTTGGAGGCAGCTTGGTACTGAAGTGAAGTCCCCTGACAGGCTCCATTCCACATTCCTACCATTCCCGGGTTACTGACCAGCAGTGCAGTGGGGGCAGATAGTGGACTGGAAGGCTATACTACTGTTTAAAGGAAAAAAAAAATAAAAACAAAAACAGAGTCTCTTTTAAGATGATGTATCTTTCCCCTCCCACCAAAATTAATCAGGTGAGCATATTCATCCTCTAGAATAAAAACCCATCCGGATGAAGAATCTAGGTTGAATTTATTTTCAAGATTTCCCTCAATGTAACTCCCAGCCTTATGTCCTTAGAATAAAAAGACTAAGGGACTAAGGGTGTTGAGAAGGAAACACAGGATGATCTTCTCCCTATCCCAAGCCCTCTCTCTAAGAGCAGCCTGAAGGGCCATGTAGAGCCAGATGTGTCCTGGAAATCCCAGTACCAGTAGGCAGTGCCTGTGTCCTCAGGACATGGCCAGACTCCCTGCACTTGGTGGCAGCCCAGCTAGTATTGAACCTCCATAGAATTAATCACTCAAAGATCTTGACTTAAATATTCTATTTTTCCACATCTATATAGGAAAGAGAGTCTAGAAATGAATTCATTTAACAAGTATTTATTAAGAAGACATCATTCCATCAAGCACTATGGCATGAGACATTATGGATAAAATAAAATTGACACATTAACTGAGGTTTGCAAGTCCAGTATTAACGCCTTAATAAAGACCAGAATGATAACTATTTTTTATAGATTAGCTTTAGATAACAGAGGTCTTCTGGGCAGATTTCACTGTAGGAACCCTTATAGGCATGTTGTAAAGATTAAAATAGGAAAATAACTGCAAGGTATATAACACATGAGCTATCAGGAAATGATAGAAAGATAACCTGCACACTATTTGAATTGCTTACAGATATGGACTACCAGAATGCTGACGGAAGGAGGTCTGTGTTTGTTTTTTAAATCTCTGTATCCTTAACACCTACCTCAGACCGATACTTTGTAGGTAAGGACATAGACCATGTTTGTTGAATGAAAGCATCAATGTACTAATGAATCAATGTCTGAAAGTCTATGTTAAACAATGGGCGGGAGGCAGACCTAGGTGCATTCCTCTATTACAGCCTGGGAAACAAAAACTGTATTAGGAAGCAGCAACTTTGAGTTACCAACTTAAAGTAGACTTAGAACCACTGTGAAAAAGTAAGAAGTCCTTCAAATCCAGAGCAGGGGGCTTGGAGGGGGTGAAGAATGCAGAGGGAAGTGGGTGAAATCACAGGGTTAGGGACACTGATGACATCTATGAAGAGCTGGAAGGGCCAGTTATAAGCACAGTGGCTCTTATCTGTGTCTCCAGCTGAATACTTTTCAAATCCTTTCTCTGGTTATACTTTAATGGGGGATGAGCTGACAAAGCTGGACATTCTGGAGCCATAGAATTCTGGCCCTTCCCTTCAGCCTTCATGGGGTCTAGAAGACCAAAAATGTAAAAGGTTGCCAGGAAGTCTGTCCTCCTTCCCTCGCTGAAGGAGATCAAAGCGACAAGGGTGTCTCACCCCACCACTGAGGAAACAGCACCTTATTCAGAATCAATTCTAGGACCTCTCTTTGCTATAGGGGAAAGGTTGCCTTTATAATAAATGGTAAAGAACACCAACATATAGCAGTGGCTTCCCATGTGCCAGGTATTTAAATTCACCACTTTATTTAATGCTCACAACCCCTTTATGGTATCTTATTATTATTCTCATTTCACAGAAAAAGAAGCTAAGGCAGAGAGACCGACTTGCCCCAAATCACTGAGCTAGTAAGTGACAGAATCTAGGAAACGTGTTCTTAACACTGCTCTATGTTGCCTCACACACAGGACCTGAAGGTCTATGCTCACATCCAGTCTAGCTTGGTGATTTTAAGGCTCGGTGATTTATTTAATGTCACTGAGTCTCAGTTTCTTTGTCTGTAAAATGGAAGAAATAGTCCCTGACTCTTCCAGTTGTTGGGAGAATCACATAGGAAAATATATGTAGAACACTAGCATAATGGTTGACCCATAGAAGATGCCCAACCAATGCGTCCCTTCACTTCCACTTACTGATCTGTTCCAGGGATAGCTGGCTCCCAAATTGGCTAGAACACCAAGGGTCTGGGGACCCCAGAGATGCTAAGTGTGCTGCAGTGAAGATGACCCTGTAGTTGTGCCATCTGTCTGGAACACTCCTCCTTGTTCACTCATCTACACGCTGTAGATAGTGATCCATTCCTGAGTTATTAAGTCAAGTTAATGAGATGTGACCTTCATTTGTTGTTTAGAAAGGAGGCAAACAGAATGGGAAATAACAAAGAACATGGTACATAAAAAGTATTAATAGTTTAATAAAAACATTTCTTTTAGCATTATGTGTATGGTACATGTATTTACTGGGTCATGATGATGAAGAATGTATTTCTTACTTTGAGTAAAAACACTTAAAGGTCTCTGGGTGAACTCATCTAAGATTGCAAAGAATCAATTCAGATATCCTTGCATTAATTAGGAAGCAATAAAAATTCCAGGCCTTTCTAGAACTTGCTTTTCACATCACACTGCACTGTGACTGTCTTCCCCTCACCTGTCTCACTCACTAGATGAGGTGTTTTTTTTTTTTTTTCCGACAGGAAACACGACTTTAACTGCTGGGTCCTCAGTGTCCATTGTAAGTCCTGGCTCAGAATATATACTCAAAAAAGTGCTTGATGAATACATAAATAAATCATAGCAACTGCCTTTTAAAAGCAAATTCACAACAGAGGGGTTATTCACTTGAACTCTCCAAATCAATACCTTATATTAAGACATGGACATGGGCCAAGTTTCACTTTTACAGTCTTTCCTGTAACCTTTTATTCCCCATTGGAAGACTTACCTGCTTTTCTTTCTTCCCCTCCCCATTCTCTTCCCTTGTCAAGGGTTATTGAGCTCTCTTTTATCAGGAGAATCTTTCCTTAGCAATTTGCACTTTTATATGATTTTAATCCCCTTATACCTGACCGTTCTTAGTAGCATTTAGATACAGAGGCCCATTCCTACCAGCAGCAGGAAAAGCCTTGTTCTGTTATAGGGATGCTTCTACCAGCTGGGAGGGAAGGAGGGGAGTGCATATGATAATAGGCTTGTGGAGAGCCTTGAAGTTCACACAACAAAAGCTGTATCCCTGTGGCTCCAGAGCCCACGTGCATCTATGTCTGAAGAATTGATAATGTACTTGTGGAGCATTTTGAAAAATATTTTATTCAAAATTTTTAACATTTTATTTACTTTCAAGGTTCTACAACTAGAAGTGTTTCACAATGCAGGAAATACACAGTATAAATAGCCCATGAAATTGAATGTTTCCAAGTCATTCGCATAGAACATGCACAGTCTTATCATTAGCAACAAGCAACTCCATGCGTACAGCGCTACCAAAGCACTTCAAGCACCTTACACAGAAGATTAAGAGAAGGAAAATAGTTACAACTAGATTGGAAAACAGAGTGGGTTGGCTCAAGTTTAAAACCCTGCCTGGCTCAGATGTGGTAGTTCCCGCCCCCCTCTCCCCTGCTCAACACTTTCAGCCAAACAAATTGCTATCACCTGGGAGGATCATTTCTCTAGGAGGAGGCCAGTTTCTGCATGATCCTGCGAAGATGCCTCCTCCTGGGCACAGCCAGGGCAGAGGTGTGTGTGTGTGTGTGTGTGTGTGTGTGTGTGTGTGTGTGTGTGTGTGTGTGTGTTTGAGAGAGAGAGAGAGAGGGAGAACACTACAAGGGGGAAGATAAATATTCTGTTCAGTCAGCTTAATTGTTTATAACTGAACAAAGAGGCTGCTTGCTTTCCGATTTAGGTTTTGCTTCATAGAAAAATAGGAAAGACACTAAAGGAATCCCAAAGGCCCAGTGGCACAGTTTATCCTCTGCAAAAACCCCAAAGAGATTATGTTTGAATTTCTCTTCTCAGCTAACCTATTCCTAATCTAAGGGTCAGGAGCAGGCTGGGAAGCACAGCAGAGATGCAGTCAACAGCTGACTCCACCCACCTCAGCTGAGCCCCTGGGAGGCAGAGAGCCATGGGGAGAGGGGGGTGGAGATCTGACTCTGCCACCACATAGCTGTGGGGTCCTGGGCAAATCTCTTCCTTCCTGGGGTCTCAAGTTTCCTCTTCTGTAAATTAAGCATTAGACCTGGCGACAGCTAAGGCTCCTTCCAGCTCTAGAATTACATACAGCCAGACAGAATAAAGGATGTCATTAGAAGATCAAAGGGACATGCTCATTATCTGACAGTTATATAATCAGAGAAGCCCTGCTACTCATTTATTTTGAGAAAGCAACTAGTTGGTTTTATAAAATAAGCATAACCAACGGGCACTAGTCC
Source organism: Myotis daubentonii (assembly GCF_963259705.1). Classification (NCBI taxonomy): domain Eukaryota; kingdom Metazoa; phylum Chordata; class Mammalia; order Chiroptera; family Vespertilionidae; genus Myotis; species Myotis daubentonii. The sequence goes on along the minus strand of NC_081848.1, from coordinate 33,566,625 downwards.
TATGCAAGCACTCTAGAAAAAAAGCAAGCATCTCTTTAAAAATCCTATAGCCAAAAATGGTGTTAAAAAAAACAAAAACAAAACCCAAACAACAAAGGTACAAACTTACCCAATCATTTTTAGTAAGAATTCCCCATAGGCCTTCCTTGCTAATTCCTTTACTTTTATTGCCTGTTTTGGGGTGGTCAGGGGTGAGGGGCTCTGTTTTTGTCACATCACATGAAAATAAGGCCAGGGGATGCTGGTTTTCCCTCTGATTTTCACTCTATGCCTAGCCTGTATCTTTTCCAATTCTAAGCCCCTAGGAGTCATCTAGATGCTGCAGTCAGCCCTCTACAGACAAAATACGTATTAATAATCGAACACTGGAAACCAAATACCATTTCTGTATATTGTAGAGAAATCATTTGGAGAATTTCCCATGAAGTGTTCACTAGTTTTGAGCTTTATTTAAAAGCAGTTTCTCCTTTCAATACAACCTCCAACTATTAGAATGTTAACAAGATAACATTACCTGAAGTCTTCAGATCTTTTGTATGTCACAGTTTTAAAGACCACATTAGAGTATAAAGGGTTGATTCTGATTAACACTACTCTTTCAAATAAGTCTATGTAATATCATAACAAGTCATTTAATTTTCCTAATCTACAACTTAATTAAAAGGACTAAACTATCATCAATATTTTCAGAAAATTTCTTCTAGTACATTCACATTTTGTGCATTCTATTTTTTAACAAGATACCCACACTACAGTAATTTTTCCTTCCAGATATATTCTATATAATCGTTTCATTTCCATTAACTGATTTATCTCTAACCCATTAGCCTAATTGGCTTTTTTAAGTTGCTACCCAAGACCAAAACATTTCGAAATTTAAAAAATATTTGGTATCACAAAGACCAGCAATAAAACACAAGTGAGGAGAACAGAGATAGCCACTTTCCATCATATTTGTGATGTCACTAAAAGACACGTTCTAGGGTGGTTCTCAATAGTTCCTTCCACGGATTACACAGAAGCATATCAAATAATCTTCCAAAATGCAGTTGGACAAATATAGAACATTAATATTCTGACTTTAAAAAATTTAAAATCTCAGGGCTTCTGAGGTACTGGAACTGCCTGGATAAGAAGGGACTCTATGCTTGTCAGAGTGGCCAGCAACTCGAGGCCCTCGAGAACCTGCCGCCTTCCGGAGTCCTGCTCCCTCCTTGGCCCTGCTGTGCCTACCTAGTACACACAAGAGATAACTTTATAGCCAAAGTGGAGTCAACAGGAAAAAATCAATTCAAGTACATAATTTAGTGTCTGTAACACACACACTCCATGCCCGGAAAAGACAGTAAAATTTCAACTGAGGAGACTATGACCTTAGGTGGGAGTCAGACCAGATTCTGGGGCAGATTGGCAAGAGGAGCATACAGTGAGGAGGGACAGACATGGTTCTTCCATTGGAACCTGGATTCATTGGGGCCATGAATTAGGCACCACCTTCCCCTTTTGGCTGTTAATACATTTATTATTTTAAAAAATACAGTTAGCACTATTGAAGTACATTTTGAAAGGAATACAGGAGACTTGTGCTAAGAAGAAGCACATATTATAGTTGAGTGAGGATGGATCTTACTCGAGTGAACTATGAGGATGAAAGACCAGAAGGCATTTCAAGTTCCATCAATTTTTTTTTTCTGGTAAATTAATGAGTTTTGTCAGGCAAGGAATAAGTGAATTATGTGGTCTGAGAAATGATTGGTAATAAGATGCCACAGAAGACAGTCTTTCCACCAAAATTCGTTAGGGACAAACACATAACTCTATATACAAGACTATGTCTGATGTCAAATCAATACACCAAAGTTAATGCAGTAGATACCACACAGGTCTGGAGATGATTCCAGAATGCTTACTTCCCATACTGAAGGTGAGCAAATGTCCAGACCATTGGTCCACATATTCAATTTATCAAAATTAAAAATGTTTTTTCTCATTATTTTTACTGCAACCTATGCCAAGAACTTTACTCTGGATCATAACATAGTCTAAGAATAATGTGTTAAAAGAATAACTTGTTAATTTAACATAATAGCTTTTTGGAAATTTCTTCAAAAAATGGTTAAACTTAAGGTCTTACAGTGGTGTATTGGTGAGCACAGGTTAATAAGAACACATAATCCATTGCTTTTGTCTCGCCAAGCCAGATTGCTCACAAGGTGCAGATCACAGTAAGAAATGCTAGGTTGCCTACCTGACATAGAGGGAGCGTTTCTGATTGGTTCGCAGGGACCCGGACCCGGAGCTCATGCTGTGGTTCATCATCTGCTCTCGTAGGTCATGGATTTTGGCCTCAAATCGAGCGTAATCTGGGAGTGGAAAAAAGGGTGTTAGATTTGGCTCTGTTCCTCCAGAGAGTTAGAAATGCTGCCCACCCGAGGCAGCCCTCTGCCCTGTTGTTGGTTCCTTTGCCAGGCAACAGGAAGGTGCACAATGAAGAACAGTGGACACTCAGCATTCACTTCTTTGTATTATTTACTTGCAGACATTCACAAGGGGAAAAGAACAAACCAGTTACTTCCCAAAAAATAGCTAGGAAATATACTGCCATCCCAATCTGTGAAAAGTCCATGGGAGGAGGAGGGTGTGGTTATAATGGGCAACACAAGATATCCTGTGGTGATGGAAATGTCTGTCTTGACTGTGGTATTGGACACAGGTACCTGCACACGTGATCAAATGATATAGAACTCACTAGAAACACCCCCCCCCCCACACACACACATATCAAACTGAAAAAACTGAAATAAGTTTGATGAATTATGTCACTATCAATATTCTAGTTGTGCTAATATGCTATAGTTTTACCAAAATGTTATCATTGGGAAACTGAATAAAAGGTACATGAGATCTCCCTGTATTATTTCTTACATCTGAATTACATGTGAATCTATAATTATCTCAAAATAAAAAGCTTAACTTAGGAGAGAAGGGGGGGAAAATCTATGGAACTACTAATGTTATCGAGTTTTCAGTGAGTCTCCAGTTGCCTCAGCTGGATGGACCAGAGAATCAAGTATTTGTGATGATTCACTTTTGCTGTCCCCCCCGCCCCTTGCTGGAGGGCTGTTAGAAGTTAATCACTCAGAGGCAGACCTCAATTTTACCCTATAACTTTAATATAGAGTCTACAAGTTCATCAATTATAAGAAACAATATATTTAAATCAGCTTCTCAGGACACTGGGGTTAGAAATGGGGATAGAGGACACTCTCATATTAAATATATTTTAGGAATATTCAAACTTAAAAAATATATGGACCTAAAAATTAAGAAAATATAGGTATTTTGTATTACTTTTAATAGAAAAAATGTTTTTACAGTGTACAATTCTACAATGCATTATCTGTATATTGTATTATGTTTACCACCCCAAGTCAAGTCTCCTTAAACCTGTATAATTTTGTTAACCAATGTCACTCAATAAGTTCAATTAAAAAATAAAGAAAAAGAAAAGAATATTTTTGACAGATGTCAACCCAGTAAAAATAAAGAACAAAGGTTTTAAGACTTTTTAATATAATCAGCCTACAAAAAAGAAATAGCTTTTGAAGTTTTGATATTCTTGATCAAAATTTGTTCTATCATGTCTTTGACACAATAGTGTCTTTAGGAAAATCCAGTCGCTGAAAGGCTCAATTTACCCTCAAGATAAATGTGAAAATGTTAACTCAAATTATAAATGACTCATTTTATTACAAAGAAACTCATCTGAAAAATTTTAACACAGGTTCTCAGTACATTTCAAAAAAAAATTTGATTTTTAATTCAATTTATTCATAACTTTACATAAAAACAAAAATGACTAAATGTATATAATTAAGATGATCTACTTACAGTGTCTTTGAAATTCATTATAAATAAAAAGCTCCCCGAAATTAAACTGAAACTCAATTTACTGAATACTTATCGATTGGTTATTGTGGAATGGAATTTCATAAAAGAAAATATTTGGCCTTGTTGTTCAATGCTAGCCAACAATGACGTCTGAATGTTAAGTATTTTTAAAGTTTAATACTATAAAGATAAAACCAAAATGATTGATGGAAAATTTTTAGTGCTTAAGTAAAGTCTGTTGTTATCTAGATTTACAAAGCTCCTTGTTTCAAGCTTAGCTTTGAATAATTAAATTCTAAATGACTGAAAAAGCAGAACACATGTTGAAACTAAACTCTATGGACCATAATTTAAGACATTTACCTCGTCCCATTTTATCAGAGAGAGAAAACATTTGTAACCATTAATATAATGGTACATACGGATTTAAATCATTTTGTGCAAGTCATGTTTTCTTGCTATCGAAGAGAGTCATTATTGCTGGCCAGATGGCAGAGGCTGTGCTCAGGGCTGCGTGGGCATTATTTCATCTTATTTAAGTTACAAAACAAAGTCCATGGATGTTGTAAAATTTGAACCATATAGAAAAGCAAAGAATAAAAATTGAGAGGTTCTCTTGTCTCGTCTCCCTTTCTCTACCTTTGCTTCTCTCTCACTGCTGTCCTTCCATGCTGCCTATCCAAGAGGTACATATGCATGTATGCACATACATGAGATCCTACCTTGAATCTTTCCCTATCTTCAACCAAATATATAAACACGTTTCTTTAAAAAACAAAAACATTTTTATTGATTTCAGAGAGGAAGAGAGAGGGAAAGAGATAGAAACATCAATGATGAGAGTGAATCATTGATCGACTGCCTCCTGCACGCCACCCATTGGGATGGAGCCCCCAGCTGGGCATGTGCCCTGAGTGGAATCGAACCATGACCTCCTGGTTCATAGACAGACGCTCAACCACTGAGCCACACTGGCTGGGCACCATGTTTCTTAATATCTTTAATCAATTTCCATAGTCTGTAATTTATTTAACAATTCTCAAATAGGTAGATATTTTTGCTGTTGTATGGGCACATATTTATGGCAGGTTAGTAGAGAACCATAGTGCAAGCAACGGCCAGAGCTTTTGCACAACGCCAAACAGCCCCCATTAGCATTTCTCAGAGAAGCTAATCTGGCCCAGGACACAGAGTGGAACTCTTAGCTTCCACGATCCACACTGCCACTTGATAAATACCACCTACCGCCCCCTCCCCGAACCACTAAATCTTCCATCTGTTCCCAGGCCTCCCTCCTTTGCAACTCTGACGACCTCACTACCATGCTAAAACCCTGAAATGCCACCTCCAACTGTCCCCCCTTAAGCATCTAAATCAGTCATCTGTGCAGGTGCCCAACGTCCCCACTGGACTGAGCTGAGGGCAGAAGCCACGTCTCACTTTCCTTGGAATTCCCTTTCTAACATGGTGTCGGGTATGCAGGCAGCATTCATAATAGGTGCTCGATAAACATTTTCTGAATGAATAGATACATAATGAATGAGGAAGCCAGCAGAAACATTAAATGAATTCATTTATAAAATGCCTGCAGGTACTGAGATTGCCTCTTTTTTTTTTTTTCTGACACCAGACAGTTTATTGTGAAAAGCCATGGTGTAGGAGGGGAAGGCTGGGATGGACAGGACCAGGGCCCATGCCGGGGGATTTAGCTGGACATCAGGCATTCCTCCATGTGGGTTTAGCGGAACACCATCATGGATAAAACCCCCACAGGGCAGCGCTATGACTACCAAGCAGGAGGGTGGGGTAGGGCGGTGGGGTGCCCTAGGCACTGCTGAGCCCCTTGGTCAGCAGGCTTTCCACGTCAATGGTCGGAAAGCAGCGGCTGTACCTGCGCACAGGGCCACCAGGAACTTCTGGAAGTTCTAGGCGACATCCTAGCGGCCTACCTGAGACCAGGTGATGAACTTGGGGTCCTTTAGGAGCGCAGTGGGTGCGGGCAGAGCATCCCGCAGGAAGACGAAGGGAGGGTGCGCCTGTGTGTTGCCCTTCACCTTGCACTTCTCCAAAAGTCTGAGGGTGGGCTTGAACCTGCCACCAGGTCTGACACATCGCTCGTTCTTGGCGTTCTCCTGATGCCCGAACTAGTTACACCTGAAGCCAACCCAGCCCGAGCCCCAGGCGCTCTGCAGCTCGTCCACCTGGGTGCCGACCGATCATTGTGCTCAGAGCGAGGCCAGGTTCTCAATGAGCAGCACCTGGCCCCGCAGGGAGCCCGGCATCAAGGGCTCCCACCGCCAGCTGAGCTGAGCTCGGGGCATGAGTATAGGAGGAGAAGGGAGCACTGGGAACTGAAATTGCCTATTTTGAATATTAAGATTTTTTTTTAAATGAGGAAAGACAACATGCTCCTCCTTTTTTCAAGGGTAGTTGTTCTAATTCCAAGGCTTTCTTCCTGTCGCATCACTGCCACTCCCGAATCCTGTTGTTATTTTTTCTGTTTTCTGGGCAGTTTCTGCCTCTCCCCATCTCAGCTGTGTTACACACTGGAAGCATTTCTCTGATACTTACTCTACATACGATCAGCACTTTGCAAGGCGCTTCTAGCTGCCACATTTTATATATCACACCAGGATACTAGCTTCAATAATAAATGTGGTCTCCTTACCGTACGGCTCTTTAGAACTCCAAATTTTCTTCTGCCAGGCTTTTGAAAGGTTGGTTCTACCTCATACTGGACAGTGCTTACATTCCCCACTAGGGAGTGGGAAGTATTTGTTGTACTGTATCATACTGCATTTGTGTTCATCGGAATATATTCTACTCTCAACTTTTCCACTTTGGAAATCCTGTTTATCACAAATCCTGTGTGCAAAAGTGCTTACCACTCTCTTTTGACCCTTTTTGAAAAATAAAACTTAAAAACAAGTAATTTGATCAGAGCAAAAACCGTAAGATCTGGGTTTACAAATATAAATGTTGTGTGTTTGTGTGCATGTCTATGTGTGTGTGCGTGTGTAAGACAGTAAGAGACAGAAACAGAGAGAGGGGCTGTCTCTAGCTTCTCAGAGATAAAATCAAGATGATAGAAATGCTCTAGAGATGAACAAGAAAGCAGGTATGTAAACTGTGTAATATATCTTCTTTATATTTTACAATAGTATTGAAAATATTTTTAAATAAGTTAAAACAAAATCTAACATTACCATGTCCATTTAGTCTTAATCCCCTCTCCTTTCCCCATGTGCTCTTTCCTTTTATTTTTATATTTTTGTTAATCCTCACCTGAGGATATTTTTCCATTGATTTTTAGAGACAGTGGAAGGGAGGGGGAGGGAGAGAGAGAGAGAGAGAGAGAGAGAGGGAGGGAGGGAGAGAGAGAGAGAGAGGGAGAGAGAGAGAGAGAGAGACATCCATCGGTTGCCTCCTGCACGTGCCCTGACCAGGGCCGGGGATGGAGCCTGCAACCGAGGTACATATCTTTGACCGGAATCGACCCTGGGACCCTTCAGTCTGTGGGCTGGTGCTCCATATATGGAGACAAACTGGCTAGGCTGTTCTTCCCATTTAAACACTTTGCAACCAAATTGCTACCACTCAGGAGAACATTCAGGTGAGATTTTAAAGTGCTCTGATCTGTATATCATCTAAAGGGGAATTGATGCCTACTGAGCACATGTAATGAGCTAGTAGCTGTGCTACATACTTTAATTTATATTATTTCTCCCAACAAAGCTCTGAAGTAGGTGTGTTATTTTGGAGATGAGGAAACAGGTGTAGAGATGTTAACGAACTTCACCAAAGTCACAGAGCTTCTAGGTAATAGAGCTCATCAGACACGAAACTGGCATTCAACCCTGGACTTCTATGAGGCTAATTTGTTTCCACTCCATCATCACACTATTATAACACCATAACTCTCCTCAGTTCTCTACCCCTCCCTCTTGCCGTCTTTGCTCTCCTTGCCTCTCATCTACTGTATTAATTCTGTGCATGCTGGTCTTTCATGCACATAAACTCCTTAAAGAGTGAGGATGTCTCACTCATCTCTGTTCCCAACCTCTCGGTCTATCATTCCTCCTTCCCTACACACCGGGCTGTCTCAGGTGCTTGGCATACAGGTTTGAAGAAGACAGTGAAAGAGTTTGCTTCCAGAACGAGACATTGACAAGAAAATGAAGCCTGATAATGCCGAGGGAGGAAACTGAATGGAAGAATCAGGGCCTCTTCTGTCTTGCTTTGCATGAAACAGGTGCCCAGGAAATGCTTTTAAAATGATGTGATCTCGTGTTTGTTTCTTGGGTTTTCTTTCTCTATTAACAAGACACAAACCACTGAAAACCAATTTCTAGGCAAATGTTTTAGGAGTTTCAAGAGGCATTACCTCCAGCTCAGTGGTTCTTAACCTGTGGGTCGCGAACAATGAAAATACATCCTGCATATCAGATATTCACATTACGATCCATAACAGTAGCAACATTACAGTTATGAAGTAGCAACGAAAATAAATTTATGATTGGGGGTCACCACAACATGAGGAACTGTATTAAAGGGTCGCAGCATTAGGAAGGTTGAGAACCACTGCTCCAGCTAGTTCTTTCCCCCTGTATGTGTGGTCAGCCAACTTCTTAAAAATTTCCACACTCTTGGCTACCTAAATCCGGTGGTTCCTGACTAGACACATTCATATTGGGATTGTGCCACTTGCTTTCACTTGGATGATGGCTGGTAACAGTAGATAGGGTATAACACGTGGGTTATATCGATGGGTCAGCCTGGCTCTGCCACGTATCAGCTGTGCATAATTGTGAAAGTTAGTAACCTTTCTGGGCTCAATTTTCTCCTAAGAAAAACAGAAATAATAATTGTGTCTACTTGAAGATATGTTGGAAAAATGACAAGAGAGAGCTGATGGACCTAAAAGGGTCTTTGCTTAGAAAAGTCAAGTAAAATGGAAACCTGTGTCCGTTCCTGGAGCCCCCAGTACAGCCTCACTCTGCCTGTCATCATTTGATGTCTCTACCAGGCCACAGAGGCACGAGCTGCAGATGGCCATACTTTGGAACACGTGGCTCCAGAGTGGAACTGCTCACTGGCAGGGCAGCCACTAAATGGCTGCTTGGTTCCTCTCACAAATCTTCAGTGATGAGGAGGTCAGGAGAATGATATCTCATTCTAAAGCCGCTGCAAATTCCCGGAATATCAGTGACCTCACCCATCAGTATCATCTCAAGGATTTGTGCTACTGATGAGGCAAAGACAAGAGTATAACACTGTGCCCTACGCACGAGATGGGGCTCTACCATACACTTGCAGCCTTTGCAAGTTGTCAAGGGTGATGGAGGAGATCCAGAATGCAAATCCACCTTATCATTCCCACAGGAGAGGAAGCAATGCCTCCTGTGAGGAGGCTGGGATTGCTTAATGCAGAAGGAGTGGTCTCCATTGATTAAAGCTGCCCGACAGCTCACATCTTCAAAGCTCAGATGGCCAAGCTTGTGTGTGAGAGAAGAAAACAGCAAGCTCAGTAGTTGTAGAGCAGTGGTCGGCAAACCGTGGCTCATGAGCCACATGCGGCTCTTTGGCCCCGTGGCATGGGCCATGAAGTTTCAATCGCACTGTACGTGCGCGCCCGCACGTGGTATTTTGTGGAAGAGCCACACTCAAGGGGCCAGTTTGCCGACCACTGGACTAGAGTTTGAAGCCAGGGGACTGTCCTTTTCCAAGTGAGCTGGGAGGTAGACTATCCTCCACAGTTACGACCTCAACCAGCTGACTGGGTTGTCAGTTACCAGAGGAAGCAGTGAGCAGGAGTAGGAACAGGAACTCTAAACTGGGAGGCCAACTTTACATCTTAATCCTGTCATTAGTAAAAAACAGACAAACAAACAACAACAACAAAATCAGGGTCTTGGAAAGTACCGAGCCTCAGTTTGCTCATCTGCGAACTGTAGTGCTTCACAAAGTGGTTTTGCGAATCACAATGAGATTTGACAAAAGGCATTTTGTAAAAGATAATTGTTGCTATCAAGACAAATGCATAGGTGGTCCTTAGTGGCACTAATGAGGATAGCAGCCTCCTATTCCTGTTTGCTCATCACGGGCACTGCACAGCTTTAAGAACAACTGGTGAAATCACAGGCTCCAAGCAGGGGTTCTGCACATCCAAGCGGCAGAGGCTGCTTTCCCGCCGAGTTACCCATTTCCACACCACAGGGGAAGTGGTTTGAAGAGACCACCTGCTGCACAGCAGAGAAGCGCTGCTTTTTATAGACTAACCTGCACTAGAAGCTTTGGGGAAGTTTATCAGCTAAGAAGTTCAAGCTTTGGGGCACCACAAAAGGGCTAGGGCAAATGTCAGTGGTGTGTAGGCTACTGGGGCCCCAATATTGTTTTCCCGGACATGACTGTCCTTGTCACCTGTGTGCATGGGAAGGATGCACAAGAGACAGGGTCCATCTGTTCTTAGCACAGCATCTGATCACTGGCCCAGGAATGAGATACTGGTGAGCAGTTGTAAATGCTTCCATTTCTTTGGGGGGAAACATCCTTTTTTTCATTTAATCAGCAAACATTTTTTCCGAGGTTTATTATATGCTAGGCACAATGCTAATTGCTAGGGATACCCAATCCGCTGGACAGATCTTTGCCTCAAGGGGCTCACAGGCTGATGCCTCACTGCTTTTAATTTTCTGGTTTCTTGTTGTGAATATGAAAAGAGCATCTGCCACTAAAATCCCTGCTCCCTCCGAGGAGTATCAAGCACTTTCTAGATGGTAATAGGATAGCTTTCTGGTGGGAAAAAGCCAATACAGTCAGATCCATGTTACAGCAGAGAAACGGAGGCAGGTAAAATCTATGTGAAAGATTGCGTGGTTACTGGTAGAACAAGAAGAGTGAGAAGGGTCTCAAAGCGGTGCCCGGGAGTCAGAGTTGTCGGATGGAAGTCTTGGCTCTGAGTGATGCTGGAAAAATCCCTTACCCTCTCAGAGATACTGTTTCCTCCTTATAAAATATGGGGTCATCTCCACCCCTGTGCAGTGTTGTTCTGAATATCTAACCCAGGGGTCCTCAAACTACGGCCCCCGGGCCACATGCGGCAGGCCAAAAACATTTATCCAGCCTGCCGGGTGTTTTTGCCGCCACTGCCTGTCCTGCTTAGCAGCCGACTCGTCCCGGGCCCGCAGTGCGCATGTGTGGAATGTCTGAGGGACAGTGAACTGGCCCCGTTTAAAAAGTTTGAGGACCTCTGATCTAACCTATAAGGTACTTCATTATAAGCAGCATTGATTTTTAAAAGCCCCATCCATTAATAATAATTAGCACTTTTTTAAAGAAGGTGGACACAAGGCTCATTCTTATTTCACAAGCTGAAGTGTGTGGGAGTAGAGGGAGGAACATGTAATAAGTAAATAAAAGCGTTTAACACTGGAAAACCCCAAACAAATATACTATTGCTCTTTCTCACCTAGAAACTTAACTAGTCACACATAAGAGGATCCGGCATAGATTACTGGTAATATTTCAAGTCCAAGAAGCAATACTTGTGCCAAAATTAGTTTGCATGAGGATGCAAAAATAATTCTATTTATATGGAGCTCAGAAAATAATCAATGGTTCCCAATTCACTGCCTCCTCTTTTCTCGTTGCCCTGGGATTTCTGAGCCAGACAGGCACAGAAGGGGTGCTGGAGGCATACCCTAGAGAGGTGGTTCTCAACCTGTGGGTCGCGACCCCTTTGGGGGTCGCCTAAGACCATCAGAAAACACATATATAATTATATATTGTTTTTGTGATTAATCACTATGCTTTAATTATGTTCCATTTGTAACAATGAAAATACATCTTGCATATCAGATATTTACATTCCAATTCATAACAGTAGCAACATTACAGTTATAAAGTAGCAACGAAAATAATTTTATGGTTGGGGGTCACCACAACATAAGGACCTGTATTAAAGGGTCGCGGCATTAGGAAGGTTGAGAACCACTGCCCTAGAGCTTTCTGACTCTGGCTGCTTTTCAAGTCGTCCTGCTGGGAAGAGTCCTGCTTTTGTGCACGGCTTCAGAAGCCCAGCTTCCCTCCCCTGTATACATTGGAATGCCCGCCTGCCTTCCGGAGCTGACCTCTGGCCACTGGAAGGCTTTTCAGTGGATCTCCCCAAGCCGGTTATTTGCCTAAGGATTTTACTAGCCTGTTAATTCAACCCCCGACTTAGTTCATCTCTCAGGTTGCCAACCTGCTTCAGTGTTAGAGTGGGGACATGGAATTTTCCACTGCTAAACATTTACAGATGTCGTTTGGCTTACTTCTGAGCCACACGTGTGTGTGTGTGTGTGTGTGTGTGTGTGTGTGTGTGTGTGTGTGTGATGGAGACAGAAAGATAAACAGATTAAAAACTGAATTCACTAGAATTAACCTTTAACCAGGAATATCTTCCCTGAAGTCCACAAAGGAAGAGACTGTATACACCATTCTCTTAGACATTTCTAGTACTGAGCATTAATAACTCAGGGACACCATGAGGGCAAGACACTGCCCTATTTTTTGTATCCTTGACACATAGTTACCAGTTAACCAACGCTGATATATATTTTTGCTGAATTGCGTGAGCTAAATAATGACTTCAGGAAAGTCATTATTAGTTTGACAGATAGACTATGAAATGGATCAAACCTTTTAGAATCATTTTTATTTATTTATTTATTTTTATTGCTTAAAGTATTACAAAGGGTATTACATATGTGTCCATTTTTCCCCCCCACCCTAGACAGTCCCCTAGCCTCCCCTATCCCCCGGTGTCTTATGTCCATTGGTTATGCTTATATGCATGCATACAAGTCCTTTGGTTGATCTCTTACCCCCCTACCTCCTGCACCCCCACCCTCCCCGGCCTTCCCGCTGCAGTTTGACAATCTGTTTGAGGCAGCTCTGCCTCTGTATCTATTATTGTTCAAAAGTTTATAATGGTCTCTATTATCCATGAATGAGTGAGATCATGTGGTATAAATATATATTTTTATTGATTTAAGAGAGGAAGGGAGAGAGAGAGAGAGAGAGAGAGAGAGAGAGAGAGAGAGGGAGAGAGAGAGAGAGAGAGAAATAGAACCATCAATGATGAAAGAGAATCATTGATCTGCTGCCTCCTGCATGCCCCCTACTGTGGATTAAGCCTGCAACCGGGCATGTGCTCTGACTGGGAATAAAACCATGACCTCCTGGTTCATGGGTCAATGCAAACACTGAGCCACGCTGGTTGGGCTAGAATCATTTTTAATAACATACTGAGTTAAGGTATGTAGTCTCTCTCCCTCTCTCTCAGCAGAACTGGGATCATTTGTTTTAACTAGAACACTTTCCTGTGCAGTTTAGCTGGAGACCCTTTAAAGAGGTTCAGCCAAATGCTCAGGAATTCCTTAATGTGTGAAATGAAGTAAGTTTTATAGGCAAACAACAGTCTTAATCCCCAACCAGTTATTTCCTCCTGTGTGAGTATAATTCTGAAAATTAGATACATCAAATTTCAATTTGGCTTCATGCAAGCTGTGTTTTATAGACTCATAAAGGCAGATTTCCTTTGATTATCAAAATTATTGCAAAATGGAGTCAGCACGGAAACTTTTTGAATTTGACAAAGCCTGTGTCTTCAGATAATTGGGGTAGCCTGGTATAATGCTATCTCTTTTAAGGCTCTGAAATAATCAGACCCAACTTTGAATGTGACGGTCACTACTAATGCATAGTGTGGATTTTGTGCAAGTTATTCAACCCAGGGAAGACTTGGTTTTCTCAAGTATACAAGAGAAAAATAACAACTACCTCATCACATTGTTTGAAAATTCAATGCAATAGCATTTGTAAAGGGCATATTTCAGTGTCAGGAATAGACTAGATGCTCAATAAATGGGAAAAAAATATTCAATCTCTTAGAGTTTATATTCCTCAATTGTAAAATGGGGATAATATGAAGACTTTACTTACAGTACAAAGTTGCTGTGAGGATCAAATGAAGAAAGAAGCATAAAAATATTTCAGGAACTGAATAGTCCAGTACAAAAATAAAGTGAGGACAAAAACAATTTATATCAACATAGTCTTTTTTGAAGTTCCAGTCTGCATAGCAGACTATTCCCTCAGTACCTGAAATTTGTCTCAGATGCTGTAGAACTTGATTTCTGTCTTGCTCATGGCAATAAATCACATAGGGCATTATGTATGAGTAAACATGAACTCTGAGGGAAAAACGGAAACTTCTGCTAGCATTAGGGCCTAGCTGCCAATGGCGATTCTCTCTGAAGATGTTGCTGGCAGGTTGGGTGAAAGGCTCAGAACTGGGATGCACAGGCTGTAGCTTAAATGGTGTGTTTTGTAGCTAATGGTGCATCAGAAGAAGAATCAAGGAGCTGTGCCTTCTAATTTAAGGCATAGTGCTTAAGACTACATCCAACAGAGAAGAAAGCCTGCCTCAGCAAACATAAATATTAAATCCTCACTGGATTCGTCCTGTTCTCTTCTTTGTATTAAGATCCGGGAACTAGAGGCTAATATAATAATGTTTAAGCTTCCGGTATTCTTCTGCAATAATAATCAGTTAGATCTTGCCCAGTGAAAAGGGTGATATTCTTGCCTAATTATAGACCAGAGCAGAGAAAGTAGATAAAGCAGCCTGGCTCTAGAGGTAGGCAGGTTAGCAGCCCCATTGGTGTGACTTATAAGTTACAAATATCTGTCCTGCTTCTATAGCATTTCTATCAGGTTTATCCTTTAATAGCATCCTGAGAAGTATATATTATCATGAAGGAGAACCCACTATTTCTAGATAAATAGAAGCCCAAAGGGAAGAAAACAAAGAGATAATCAAGACTCAGAGAGACTAGAATCAAGGGTGGGCAAACTTTTTGACTCGAAGGCCACAATGGGTTCTTAAACTGGACCGGAGGGCCGGAACAAAAGCATGGATGGAGTGTTTGTGTGAACTAATATTCAAAGTAAACATCATTACATAAAAGGATATGGTCTTTTTTTTTTTTTTTTTAGTTTTATTCATTTCAAACGGGCGGGGCCTGAGGGCCGTAGTTTGCCCACGGCTGGACTAGATAATTTGCCCAAGGCCACACAGCAGAGCTGGGACAAAAATTCAAATCCTCTAGTCCCAACCTCGTGCAGGGCTTTCCCCCTACATTGAGCCTACACTTTCCTCCTCAAGTGACTGTGCTGTTCCTTCCTTTGCTCCTGACATGGGCAGGTCCGTGGCTGTCTCCTACTGGCTTGGTGACCCTAAGTAACCATCTAATAACCAATTTCTGATAGAACTATAGATTCCTATCTACAGTACATTCTATAAGGTAGGTCAACAATATCAAAATGAAAAGGCTTTTTTTTTTTCAGCCTCTCCAATACACTTCCCAAATGAAAGCGTCTCATTAGTGCAGTGGTCGGCAAACCGCGGCTCGCGAGCCACATGCAGCTCTTTGGCCCCTTCAGTGAGATTGAAACTTCGTGGCCCATGCACAGAAGTCGGTTTTTGGCCTGGGCGAGTCTATTTTGAAGAAGTGGCATTAGAAGAAGTGGAGGTACGTTCGCTGAGGTCAACCCCTCAGATTGAGGACATTTTTAGCAAAGGTCAGCTTAGGAGTACCCTAATTAAGTTAATAACAATGTACCTACCTATATAGTTTAAGTTTAAAAAATTTGGCTCTCAAAAGAAATTTCAATCGTTGTACTGTTGATTGAATGGCTCTGTTGACTAATGAGTTTGCTGACCACTGCATTAGTGGGATTCTGGGTTTAAGACTGGAAGTCAACGGGAAACCAGGGCTCAGCAGGTTCTCATTGGTGCAGATTCTCCAGACTTGGGGCTGACTGGCAGGTTCATATTGCAGCCTTCTGTCCAATGAGCATGCACGAAGCATTTATCAGGGTTGTGGGGAGGCCAGAGAGGTCCTAATTCTGATACCCCCAACTCTGCAACAACTTGGTGCTGGGGCCCAGCAGCAGCCACAGACAGCAGGGCCATGCTGTAGAGAACTCGAAGGCTCGGGTGGGAGCACTTCATCAATCTAAACTCATGTAATAGACTGTGGGCTTCTCTTGTCCTTAAAAGTATGTCTTTCTTACTTTCTTATTGTTAAATGTCCTTTTAATACTTCAGAGGCATAATAGACAAATGGAATGTATAGTCTTTGCTTGGATCCTGATTAGGAAAAAGAAAATTTGAAGTCGTTATGGACTGCATACTAGATCATAACAAAAATTATTTTTAATTCTGTTGGGTGTGATAAGAGCACTGTGGTAATATAAGAAAATGTTCTGTCTTTTTTCTCTATTGTTTCCGAATATTATAGGAATAAAGAGAGATCATGCTGGGATTTGTTTTAAAATACATTAGCAAAGAAAATATTTTAAGTGATATATGGTGTAAATTGGCTAACTCTTAACTTCTATTGAATATGGGTGATAAGTACATGAGCATTCATTGTACAAGTCTCTCTATTTTTGTATATGTCTGAAAATGTTCATAATAAAAAAATTTTAATTATTAAAATATTATACATCTCAATTTGATAAAACTCAAAAACTGACAACACTGTGGCAGTGCTCCTACTAGTAGAGTGGGCTGGGAGTGACAGGGCCTGGCGCCTCCTGGCCCTTCCGCCTGGGTGGCCCCAGGTGTGTCACTCTAAGCCCTGATTTCCTCACAGTGAAGCAGGTACAGTACACCTAGACCTAGTATCACTGTGAGATGCATTTGAAGTAAAAGCCATGCAAGTGCTCTGCTACTTGAATGTATCTGTTCGGTCAGCAAACATTTAAAAAAATAGATATTTATTGTTTTCGGAGAGGAAGGGAGAGGGAGAGAGAGATAGAAACATCAATGATGAGAGAGAGTCATTGATCGGCTGCCTACTGCATGCCCCACACTGGGGATGGAGCCCACAACTCAGACATGTGCCCTGACCGGGAATCTAACCGTGACCTTCTGGTTCATGGTCGACACTCAATCACTGAGCCACACCGGCCAGGCCAGTCAGTAAACATTTTTGAGCAACAACCATGGTAAGGCTTTGTGCTAGACACCAGTGATGAAATGATTGAAATGTGGTTCCTGCACACAAGGACTTTCCTTTACCACTACTGAATGTGTACAGTGATTTCCACAGTGAGGGCAATTCCAGACGTAGCTCTGGCCTCTAGTCTGAATACTGTCGACAATTCTTAATAAAGACAAGGAGGTCCTTGCTTAAGTCTCCAGCTCATCTCTTTCTTGATCTCCCCTCTCCTTTGGTTCCCTCATTTTCTAGCGTTTAACATTTTCTCAGTTCCATTCTCTCCCAGCCATAAAATATCATCCATGCTGTTCCCTGTCCCTGGAATACCTTACCCACTAGCCTTCATCAAGCTTCTCATCAATGTCACTTCCTCAGATAGCCCCCTGAGCTCTGACAAGCCCTTCCATCAAACACAATGGATATTTCTTCACATAAAAACCTATTAAATTATCTATGAAGTGCTTGCTTATTACTTGTGAGGAACATAGTAGATGATTGAGAAATGTTCGGCAATTGATGGAACAGAACTGTTGATGTTACTATTCCTTCCTCATCTTGATAAAAAAGTGATCTAGCCATTTTGAAAATGTTGAGATTTTGGTTACGATGTTCTACACCTCCAAGACTCACCTATTATAATTTTCATTTTACAAATGAGGTAAAAGAAAAGAATCACCAGAGATGTGGATTGAGAGAATAATTTACCATCCACTCCTTTCTTATCACAGTTTTCTGTTTCTGAAGCCTAAAATCACCCAGCTAGATTCTTCTCCAATCCTAAGATTACCTTTTACTCCTGGACATGTTATCTGTGTTTCTATTTATCATCTTAATATTGCAAGTATTTTATGGCATGCAACCAGAAAAATCACATAATGAGAAGTTACCCACAGCTCCCCAACACACAAACAGAACTTTTTTAGAATTGATGGTAACAATTTCATGCTCCGTTCAGCTATTTCCATGGCTTAGGGGGAAAAAAAATCTTTTGCTTATTTCAGTAATTTCTTTTTCTATAAAAATGTTCCCCTGATGTTTGGCAAAAAGATCAACGAGAAAGTGAAGAACTCCCCGGGTGAATATGAAATTGGGGTTGTCATGTAAGTAAGGACAAGCTGTAACCCTATACTGTCTTCTGCACAGTATCACTTGCTAAGAAATTTGAACTCTATAACAAAGATAACATGGAACCACTGAGTGGCTTTTAAGGAATATATTATATTTGTCACTTAGCCAAAATGACAATTTGCCACTTTGTCATTTTGATAAAGAGACTGGACAGTGAGAGTAGAAAGATCAGAAACCTGAAGGTCCTTCGAGTCTTTTTCAATGGTCTCAGTGAGAGACACTGGGAATGGGAAAGAGGAGACAGACATTTGGGAGGTGTCAATAGGGGCCTTGTGGCTAATCCAATGTGTCATATGACAAAGAGAGTGGAAGTGTGCAGGGTTCCTATCTGAGGGGACATGCTCTCATGCCAGGCTTTGTTAATTCCAGTGACTGGGAGTGCATGGAGATAAATCTTTAACAACTGAAGCAATTTATAAACCAGATATGTTTCTGGGCTTATAAAACTGTTATAGATGAAGGTTGCGCTACAATTGCAGTAAGATGGGGTAAAACACACACTAATCTGATCATTCTATCCTTTAGGCCCTTAGAAAAATTAGGAAATAATAAAAGTAAGTGACCATTCAAATTGACTTTTATGCACCAACAAATAAAAAGATGCTACAGGAAAACTGATCCCTAGAGCACCGAATCAGGCAAATGTATCTTTCCTCCTGATTAATAATTTAGGAAGGAATTCCAAGCATGCTGCCACTGGAGGTGCAGAAGTAGCTCTTATAATTAGACTCTGATGGGACCCGGGAGGGGAGCATCAGAAAGCTGCCACAGAGAGTGGTGTCACTTATCTGGAGCTTGTGCAACGAAAGGCTTGGAATTTGGAAGATGTGGGATGACTGAAGCCCAATTCTGGGGGTTGATTCAGCACAGTCACATGGAAAGTTCTTTCAATTGACGTTTGCTGGCAAATGTATTCTCCATCTCCTTGAGCTGGAGCCTGGGGAATATCTGCGGTGCTTGCCTCGGGATGGCATTTGTGCCTCCAATTCAACAGCTGGACATCAACACACTCCAACAACCCAAGCACAGCTGGTTTCTATAAGTCAATCTAAGAAACATATTTTTAATACAATCTAGTTATGTGTGCCCTGTTTTAGAAGGAATGACCAGATCCACAAAAAGTCAGCAAGCCCACTCTGCCCTACAGAGAACACCAGCAGACCAGCAGGTTGCTAGTTGGCCCTCTCTGGAGTCATTAGAACACAGGAGGGTGTGAGAAGAACACTTTTCATGCAGAAAGCCAGTTTTAACAGGAGTTTAATAACTATTGCCCACATTGATTAGTGTCTTTCCTATTTTGAGATGTTATCTAACTCATTTTGTGTGTGTTTTTCCCCCAGTCTTATCTCCTAAAGCTATATCAAACAAATCGTCTTTCCTATATAACCCTACAGGTATCAAGAGAGGAAAAAAAGAAGAGAAGATGGAGAAGGGAAGGGAAGGGAGAGGAAGGGAAGGAAAGGGAAGGAGGAAAGAAGGAAGGAAAGCTTTCATTTTCCTTTGTCTTCCTGTCTTTAGATAAAGTACCCCCTCCCTTCTCACATCCTTTAGCTGTCCCATCCCACCACCCAGGATAAAGCCCCTGCTCAGTTCTGGAAGTGAAGGGGAGGAAGAGGCCTGGGCGCAGGAGTGGGGAGGAATTCTTCATCACTTACTAAATATTTTCTCTAATACCACTGTTCTCTGTGTAATGTCTTACCCCTACCCTGATCCACATCTGATGCCTCAAATCCAGAGATTCCTTAGTTCAATCTCTCTAAAGATTAACTATTCATTTGCTGTGGTGGGCATGGTTGGCAGGTACAAGAGGAAATCTGGGTCTGCAATAGTTTCCTATAAGATTTTTGAATAACGTTTGCATTTTCAGTCCTCCCCCACATGCACACCTTCCGACACCCAAGGTCTTAATACCTGAATCCTCCCAGAATTCTATACTTCTCATTGGTTTCACACCCTTTGTAAAAACAAAAAATCAAAAGACAAACAGCCCAGCTGGTGTGGTTCAGTGGTTGAGCGTTAACCTACGTACAGGAGGCAGAGGATCAATGACTCTCTCTCATCATTGATGTTTCTATGGCTCTCTCCCTCTCCTTTCCTCTCTGAAATCAATAAAAAATATATTATATAAAACAAACAAAACCAACACCAAAACAAAACAAATAAAAAACCCCAGTCTCCCATCTGTGAAGGAATGAATCCAGTTCTTCTCTATTATGTGTTTCTTCCCTGTTGCATCTCCATTACTACTCACACTACTCCCACAATCACACAGGGCATTATATTCACAACATTTCTGGTCACCAAATGTGTGCAGGTTTCATATCAATAAACAATTCTGGACACCAAGATGGTATCTGATAATTGTACTCAAACCTGACACTATCTACCTGGAGATAGCATCAGATTCCACAGGTTAAGGGCTCAATCCTACAAGAATGCTCCCCCACCCCCATTTCAGATGCCAGTCTCATTGAGCCCATGTGTCACCTGTGCTTCTGACCCACTGGCTATAGGTCAAAGGCTCCAACAACCCTCTCCCCAGGTTTGATTAATTTGCTAGAGTAGCTCACAGAACTCGGGAAGCATTTTACTTGCTTTCGCCAGTTATTATAAAAGGATGTGATAAAGGATGCAGACGAATATCCAGATGGAAGAGATGAGTAGGGCAAAGTACGTGGAGAGGGGCATGAAGCTTCTGTGCCCTCTCTGTGTGAGCCAAGCTCCCAGCACCTCCATATGTTTGCCAACCCAGAAACTCTTTCAACCCCCCACTTTTTCATTCTTGTGTGGAGGCTTTGTTACCTAGGCCTGCTCCACCATTGATTCCATTTGCAGCCCTTCTCCCTTCTCAAGAGAATGGAGAACAGGCTGAAAATGACAAGCTTCTGATCATGGCATGGTTTTCCAGGTGACTAGCCCTTATCTAGGAGCCACTGAGAGGAAGGAAAAGGGAGAGAGCAATAGAAACATCAATGATGAGAGAGAGAGAGAATCATTGATCCACTGCCTCCTGTACGCCCCACACTGGGGATTAAGTCCGCAACTGGGCATGTGCCTTGACCGGGAATCAAACCATGACCTCCCAGAGCCGAATTAGAATGAAAGACACTGCTATCACCCAGGTCTGCCTTTCCTTCCAGAGTCAGCTTAAACATGATCTCTTTTCAGGATTCTTTGACCACCCCAAGAAGGAGCCGCCTCTCCTGCCTCAAATGTCTATGGCATGTGGTGCCTATGTTACTGCTACAAGGGTTAGCACAGTATCCGCCCCACAGTATTGTAGTTACTTTTGTATGAGTCATATTTTTCACATCAAACTAAAACCTGAAGGAGAGCTGGCTTAGACATATTTGAACCCCACATAAAATTATTTGTGGCAACACATATTTAATGCTTAAGGTGCTCTAGAAACACGCAGCGCTTCGTGTTTCTATTTCTTTTAACAGGTAAGTCGTCTGTTTGCTACATGCATCCTTAGTTGCATGGCAAACTCCTTCTTCGTTTAAAAGTCATGGTCTATGTCCCTTTAATAGTATGTCTTCTCTGAACTTGCCCCTTAAATGGAATTGATCATACCCCTCTTCATCTTACTCTAAATCTCACACATATACGCACTGTGGCATTTGTGACATTGTTATACTTGTTTGTATGGTGTTGGTTTGTTTTTTTTAAAACTGGCTTCCCCTGCTAATGTAAAACTCCATGAAGGAAGGCATTATGTCTTATTTAACTCTATATTCAGCTCTTACTATGATACCTAGGACATAATCGGTGCTTAATAAATACCAATTGCATTAAATAAAAACACAAAGTTTGTAGCAAAGAAAAAAAAAATCTCAGAGGGAATCCCAGATGTACATTCTTACTTCCAGGGTGACTAGGAGCAAAGTACTTAACATCTACGAGTTGGAAATAATGCCAACCACAATTACAAGACTATGATGAGGATAAAAACAACAACACATGTAAAAAGAGCTACACAAAGTAGAGCCCCGAAAAGGCCCATTCCTCTTATTTTAAATTGAATATTAGCTCGAGGCCAAATTGTTTATGCCTTTTATGTACTCAGGTTTTAGCAGGGCTTTCTAAGCCAATTTAGGACAACGTAGTGTTTGAACTAACACTTTTATTGAGTTGCTCTGTTATCATTATCTGATCATTGTGGTGATTAAAAAGGGGGGAAAGGGAGAAAAGGTTGGAGGAGGAGAAAGAAGAGGAGGAGGAGAAAAAGAGGAGGAAGAAGAGAAAAAGGAAAGAGGGAGGGAGGGTGGAGGAGGAGGTGAAGAGGAGGAAGAAGAGAGGAAGAGGAAGAAGAAAGCTTCCAGTGTATTCAATTTGTTTTAATTAAATCACTAACCAGGAAGTCTAATTTATAATTCTGTTTGGTTCTCAATAAAAGCATCTTTTAGGGAGACTTATAAACCCTGTTTCCAAAACACACTTAAAGGATTGGATCCCGTTAAAGTTTGCTCCCCACCAGGCTCAGTTACCAAGGTCACAATGGCAGTCTGAGGGCATGACTGCTGGCGGGAGAAGCCCTGGTGAAACGTCATGGGGCATCAGCACTTTTGCGGAAAGCACGAAACCAACCCTGAAATCTGCACACAGTAGTACATTCAGCCGGTGTTGGCCCAAGCAACCCTGGTCCTCTTAGGAAACGGAATTCTTCACGGCAGAGAAGAGCCGTCGCTCTGCAGTTGAAACGCAGGATTCTCAGTTCACCCCCAAATGCCAAAAGCATTCCTGGGTGGTGTTACGTTCCTCTTTGGAATCTTTGCGGTGTGACTGCACCCCAGCGTGGAGCCACAAAGCAGGGACTGCAGATGGTGCGGGAGGCTATCTCGGTGTTGACAGCCTGCACTTGTTTTATTTCTCAGCCTGCTGTTGACAAGGGGGAAGCGACTGAGATTTAAAAGCTAATTACTCACTGTGAAATACGATCATTGAGATAAAGAGTGCTCATGTGCACACTTCAACTGCAGTGTGTGCTTTTTAAGTGTGCTGTCTTCATGTCATTGTGGTCTGGTTAAAGATGAATGCCACCCGGAGGCAGCCCTCTGTGTGTCGTGTCATGTTATGGGTGGTCTCTTCCTCCAGGCTGGCCTCCCTTTGATAAGAGCTCAGAAACTATATTTCCGTTTTCCTTCTTTTTGAGTTTCACATCCTACCAAAGCTGTGCATGACTAGTCCCCGTCGGTGAGATTAACATGAGCTCCCTTTTCCTCCTTCCAGAAGTTCTGTGTGAAAGATATTCTAATCCCTATGTACATATGTGTACACTGTGGCCCAGAGGAGCTATGGAGGGTGCTCTAAGTCACACAGCTGGTGGCAGAAGTGGAACCCCAAGGTAGTACGGCCCAGAGGTGTGTGCTACCAAGCTGTTTCCCAAAGAAAATCCTTTCTCCCTTCCTAATGGAATGGACCAATCTTAGTACAGGCTGTAAAACTACATTTTGCTGTACTTTAGATGCCATTAATAAATTAAAATATTGACATATGAAACTAAGATCAGATGAACACAACACTGGATAATGATTCTGAAGTCACCATCCCCAGACTTCTTTGCATTCATTGACAGAAGCCAACATCTCCCCTTTATCATCTGTTCCATGCACCCTCTGCTGCCAAGAAGTAGGACCTTGAATATTCACAGCTTTTCATACCTCCACGTCTTCTCTCTCTACAAGGCCCCTCCCTCTTGTTACCCAATAGTGTGCATGTGGGGGAGGACACAAAATGAGTGTCAATGTGAGGAAGTACCTGAACAACAAAGAGAAGACAAGTCTTCTATCAGAGGCTGGATTATTATTAAAGATTTCACCTTCATTGTGTGAAATATGTGTTACCTATTCCAGTGAAACAACTACACACCGAACAAAGCTGACACGGGACTCATCTGTGGTTCGCAATGAATTTCCCTCACTCTCATCTCCTCCCCCGAGAGGAAACATAACTCACACAGGAACCATCTTTCATTGCTAGTGCCAGCCCCTCTGCTGCCTCCCTAATGTCCACATCTACTTTTCCTGATCAGCATGAAGCTTATTTATGCACGTAACTGCTATGTTTCCTTGGCCCTGAATTAAATATATTCTGTCCGTAAGTCCAAGCAGGCTACAGCTTGGGCCACGTGAGAATGCCTGGATTTGTGCCTATCGCTGTACATGTCACAGCCACACATAAAATCCAGTAAAATATTAGTTACTTCTCTTTATTTCCATCACATGGGGAATTTCTTTGGGAACCCATTTTCACAAAGAAATGAATACATTTTATCTGGTAATGCTCATTTAAGGAGTAGAAAAATAAACCACACCGAGAGGGAGAAGATGAGACATATTTTTAAATTGGTGAATATTAAATGTTAGAGGGCAAATTTATAATATTCTGTGGATCAGAGTAGGTACCCACCAGATTGAGAGCTCCTGAAGCAGTGATTATGTTTTTTCCTTCCTAGCACCACCCCTCCCACTTATGCGACACATGCTTTCACCAAGCAAGTTGAATCAGAATAGCAGAGGATGTACCTCAAATACCTTAGCCTGGCATTGAAGGCTCTGGTGAGCGGCCCTTGGCCCCCCTGTCTTCTTTACCCCGATGACAACCTCCCTTATAATATTCCAAGCGCATCAAGAGTTTCAGAGCATACTTTGCACTTTTCCAATCATGTTTCCTTTCATTACATTGGTTCCTGCCATTAAAAATGCTGCTTCTCTCTTTGCGGACATTCTAACCAATCTTCATGACCCAGAAAACTACCACTTCCCCCTCTTGGTATTTCCTGACTCCTCTGGTCTAAATGAGGCTGCTGCATTCACTGCACATTCACAGAACACTCTGCAGTGACACCCATGCCCCTGCTTCGTATTTTACTGATTATTTGTGTGTTCTCTTCCCCCTTGGAGGGTAGAACTCCACAGGGATAGGAAGCATGGGCTAGCCAATATCTGCAGAAACTGAAATATGAGAAATAGTTTTATTTTAATGGATGGTAGAATTTCCTCAGGATATTGCTAGAAGCTGGTTAACTCATTCATAAGGGGATTAGAACCTGGTCCCAGAATTTGGCTTGTGTGGTCAGCTTGAGAACACCTAGAGATGGGAGGCATGGGTAAGATGGCTCAGCCACTGGTCTAATTCCACAACAAGAGGGACTATGAACACAGACAACTTCATCTCATCAGGGTGTTGTGAGATGCCAAGCCATGTGAGGGTAGATGGTGGTCTTAATGCCTAGGTGGCCTGTTATAAAGTAGATGTTTAAAAAAATAAGGTGTCCTCTGTGCTCCACAGCTATCTGGCACTTACCGCCAAACTGTATTGCAATGGTGACAGCTCTGTCCCTGACCACTATGGCCTAAGGCATGACCATTTAAAAACATAGCCTCAGCCCTGGCCGATGTGGCTCAGTGGTTGGAGTGTCAGCCTACGCAAAGAAGGGTCTCAGGTTTAATTCTCGGTCAAGGACAATATATGGGTTGAAAGTTCGCTCCCTGCCTCCTGTCGATGTGTCTCTCTTACATTGATGTTTCTCTCTCTCTCTCTTTCCCCCTCCTGCCCTCCCTGCCACTCTCTCTGAGAAGCAATGGAAAAAATATCCTCAGGTGAAGATTAACAAAAATAAAAAAATAATAAAAGAAATAAAATAAAACACATAACCTCAGCGCCTAGTTCAGTACTTAGTACATAAAAAGCCCTAGGTAAAGAGATAGGTGTCTGTTGAACAAATAAAGGAAATAATGTAAGAAGAAAAGAAGGAAAGACAATAGACATGCACATGTTTTTCCAACTCAGCTTTTCAGGAAACGCGACGGAGATCATGGCCATGATGAGACAGAAGTTGTTACCGGCTTCCCCACAATTGCCCAGCATTTCCTATGCAGAGAAAGCTGAGCTGCAGGGGAGAGGCTGAGCCAAGCGCTCATGCTGGGTCAGCTGGGACATGCTTTGAAAGCAGATGGATGAGTCCTACACCCTGCCCAGGCCTCACAGTAATTACCATGAGGGTCATAGAGGTGTGCATGTGCTTGTGTAGATTTAAAAGAAGCAACACTATAAATTCTCAAAAGTGCCTTAAAAATTTAATTTTTTTTTCTACAATCAATTCCTATAAATAAGCAATTTAGAACACGTAGGTCAATTAAGACCACACAACAGCTCCCCACATCCCTACATTCTTGCCGAAGACTCCTCATTGTCCAAAGTCTCACTGCCTAAATTCAAATTCAAAAGGAGCTAGTCTATTGCTCCAATATATATTTTTTCCTCAACTGCTGTCACATGCTATTTTACTGTCTCAGCAGTGAGCTGTTGGCATCAGAGTGCACTGGGGCAGTTGGGCTCATCCAAGTCCTGGCATTTTCTCAAAGATGTTTAAATAGGGCCATAGGAATTCTGCAGAGGTGACCTGAGCTTGTAGGAGAGGGTCTTCCACAAAGACACCCTGGTTAGCACCCAGCTCATCTGGTCATACAGGCCTGAGACTACACAGGCAGGAGAGCATCACGCAGCATTTGCTGGTGGTGCAGAGAGCTCAGAAATGCGAACAGATGGCACAGAGAACACAACCCTGAACAGTCAGCAGGATGACACTCATTAAGAGTCACCACTGAATCCACTTTCAGCAAAATCCCATCCCAGTGAACTATTACTTTTCAAACACTGTCACTCTGCTTGAATGAAAGTGACTATAGGGCACTATAATGCCAGGCCTGGTTGAAGCTCTGCAGATGACAGGTTCTCCCAGAGCCTCAGGGACCTTCCATCCACCATTTCCTCCTGGCAGGTCCTGACCAGATCTCTCCTGTAGCCTTCTACACCTGTGTAGGTAGGACAGGAAGCCAGGTAGCACTCAGAACATTCTTCCCTAGCCTGCCTCTCATTACCCTGCCTTCTTTCTCTTTCCAGCAGAATGGACCTGGGGATAGGAGGAGGGTAAAGAAGAATTTGTGGAGGAGGGATAGAAAAAACTTGCTACTCTACAGGTCAGAATTTGTTCCACGATGAAAATTTATTTATCCAGACATTTTTTTTTTCTCAAATATATTACCAAGTTGTTTCCCAAAGAAAATCCTTTCTCCCTTCCTAATGGAATGGACCAATCTTAGTACAGGCTGTACAACTACATTTTGCTGTACTTTAGATGCCATTAATAAATTAAAATATTGACATATGAAACTAAGATCAGATGAACACAACACTGGATAATGATTCTGAAGTTACCATCCCCAGACTGCTTTGCAGTCATTGACAGAAGCCAACATCTCCCCTTTATCATCTGTTCCATGCACCCTCTGCTGCCAAGAAGTAGGACCTTGAATATTCACAGCTTTTCATACTTCCACGTCTTCTCTCTCTACAAGGCCCCTCCCTCTTGTTACCCATTAGTGTCTCCTGAAATCCTATTCATGCTTCAAGACCCAGTATAAATGCCACCTTTTCTAGTCAACATTTCATGAAGCCTCAGTCAGCAAAAGCTGCTATTTCACCTTTGTTCCCATTGTTCTTTGTTATAACATTTAGATAGGGATTTGTCTTTGCTTGTAATTTCTTGCTGCTACAACACCAATGAAAAGGTATTAACCATTATAGTTAGGTCCTGGCATAATGCGTTAATTAGATGGCTTAACAAAAGGACAGACCTCTCGACTTGATGTCTCTAGCTGACTAATCTCATTATAAAAGGTAAGAAATCACATAAGTGAGGTACCTGACACTATAAAGATGAAAGGCTGATATCCATTACTTGGTTGTTAGTCTATGATGTAAGAAATCTGGGTTCTAATCTCACCTCTGCCATTAACATCCCCCCACCCCCAAACTCACACCATGTCTAACCTTTGGTTTACCAGTCATTTACTTAGTAAACCTTATCAGTAACATTTGCCTTTATTGCATCATTGTTTGCTACACTGTTATTTACCAACTAGAGGCCCGATGCACAAAAACTCGTGCAAGAGCAGAGTTCGCCTTCCTTCCTCGCCCGCGCCGCACCCCCCGCCCCCCCCCCCCCCCCCGCCACCCGGCTACTGGTACCGGCTTCCCTCCGGCACCCGGGACCCAGACTGCTTCCCTTGGGCCACATGCAGGCACCCAGGACATGGGTTGGCTTCCCTCCAGCCCAGGCTTCATCAGTAAGGACGTCCGGAATGATGTCTGGAAGACGTCAGGTCTAATTACCCTTTTATTATTATAGATAGTATCCATGATTTCATATATACTCTACTCTTACCATCTTCTTCTCACCACCAAAGACCAAGAAACATGCAGAGTTGCCTACAGAAAATAAACTCATATGTCTTTCATGAACACACATACCTAACAGAGTACGTGGCTACAGAGTACAGATGTGGCTGTGCAATGACCTTGGGCAAGTAACTAAATCTCTGTGGAACCAGGACACTAGCCCTACCTGCTCATGCTCCATAATTATGGGCATATAAGATCTAAGGTCTGGAAAACACCTAGTAGGAAGTGCCTCTCCAATTTAGCTTTTTCTATATATATCTGTACTATCTCCTAATTATAGTCCAGTTGCATAGTATTTTCTTCTTCTTGTTTGCTGATATTGAATCCCCAACAGATTTTAAACTGGACACTTTCCATATATAAAGTGCTTTTTAAAAGATTTCATGATATCTGTCTTCTTAAGAAGAGTGGGGACAAACACATAGAGAGCTTATTATTTATGAAAAATGTAGCTTTACTATGATCATATAAATCTACAGACACATGAGAGAAGAAAAAATTCTTGCCAAAAATTATATAATTATGTTAATTCTAACCAACTGCCAGCAAAGAGATCAAAGGTTAAGTCTTTTCTCAGCTTCACTGAATGATAATGATAATAAACTTAGCTACTCTTAGTAGCTAAAGTATATGTGCAATTGTTAACTGACACTATTTGACTTTCAATTTTTTGTAAGCTAAATGACTTGCAATATATTTTCTTGTTTGAAACAATAACTCCTTTAGCTAAGTAAAAGTGCCTTTGCCCAATGTGACCCACCTTCTTGCTCACAATTTCCTCTA
Source organism: Myotis daubentonii (assembly GCF_963259705.1). Lineage (NCBI taxonomy): Eukaryota > Metazoa > Chordata > Mammalia > Chiroptera > Vespertilionidae > Myotis > Myotis daubentonii. Next base: position 33,537,523 of record NC_081848.1, on the reverse strand, counting down.
CAGTTTGAGAACATTGCTTAACAAACATAACAAAGGACTTTGAAAAATATCTTCGCCCTTGGAAAGCCCTGGAATTGCATATCTCCTCAGCTCTCCACACTTTATGCACCTTCAAGTTTCACCACCTCTCTGATGTTTTCTTCAATCTTTCCAGGATTGAGCATTTATTATGTGCCAGGAACTATATTGGATGCCTTATATAGAAATTGATCTCGTTTCTTCTCCCACAACTCTGACGTGGGTGTTGGCATCACTCACAGTTGACAGAAGTAGACACTTGCTCCAGGTTACATAAGTGGAAATCAATGATGGTCCCAGGTCTGAAACCACGTCCATGTGTTGGGATGCTGCACTATGAACTGCTGCCCATAACTCTCTTCACCTTCATGTCTCAGTGACTGTCACCATTTATGATATATATATTAGAAACACAATAAATTATTGTGAGATAATATATATATATATATATATATATATAATATAATAAATATATATAAGCCTAATATGCAAATTGTCCCCACAGGAGTTCAACTGGAAGACCCATTGCTCGCTATGATGTGTGCTGACCACCGGGGGTGGCGCAGGACGAAGGAAGGCCCCGGCCGACAGCTGGCAGCTGGGGAAGGGAGGCCCCCCACTGGCAGCTGGAAGAAAGGCCCCGGCCAGCAGCCTAAAGGCCCCAATCGGCCCTGATCACCATCCAGGCCTAGGGGTCCTACCTGTGCATAAATTTTGTGCTTCAAGCCTCTAGTTGTCATAATAATAGCCTTTTTTTTTTTTTTTTTTTTTTTAGCATTTACCCATATCAAACAATGTTTTAAGAGTGACTCATGTGAAAACTCATTCTTTAAAATTTTTTTAAGAATTAAATTTATTGGGGTGACATTGGTTAATAAAATTATATAGGTTCCAAGTGTACAATTCTATAATACATTATCTGTATATTGCATTGTGTGTTTACCACCCAAAGTCAAATCTCCTTCATCATCATATATTTGACCCCCTTTACCATTTACTACCTCCCTCCCATCCCCCTTTTGCTCTGGAAACAACTCCACTATTGTCTGTGTCTATAATAAACTCATTCAATCCTAACAGGTCTATGTGGTGGGTACTATTATCTCCTTTTACAGATGATAAAACTGAGGGACACAGGGATTAATTATTGAGATTGAGAACCAGAGAGAGAACTCCCACCTCCTATTTCTTATCTATCCTTGGTCCACTTCTACAGGGTCTGCAGAAGTCCACAAATCCTCTCTGCTCAGAAATGAGGCACTCATACCCCACTTCCTTGGGTGTATTCCTTTATCCTTTTCTACTGCTCCTGAATCTTTCTTCAGCTAATCATTTCTCACAGGTGTTGGAAGGCATCTTGCGTGGCAGGTCAATAAGTTTGGTTTTCTTTTCACAATCCTACTCATCAGGTTTGGCATGACAACGCGGCTCCGTCTTTCTTAGTACACAACCTGTGCAGCAGGGATTACTCTCATTTTACAGACGAGAAAGCTGGGGAACTGAAGGCTAAGTAAGAAGTGACCTGGGATTTGATAGTACACACTCTGACTCCAGAGCCTGGCCTTTGATCCACATACTGCAAGACCATGAAGAATCACTTACTGTCTTCTCCAAATTCCTAAAGCCTGCCATCAACAAATGTGATCCCATACTAAACTGTATTTTATTGTGCTGTATTAGCCTTATATTAAAGTGTACTGTTATGTAATTGCTTCTTATATGGCCTATTTTATTGTAAACTGTTAAGACATCATACCATCCTTTTTCCTGTGGGGCCCCCAGAGTGCCTCTCTCAAATCGTAGACTTATTATTTGTTGAATACTAAATTAAAGGTCTTGTCCCAGGTAAATTCCTACAACCCCAGGCCACTCAGAAGAGTTTTCCAAGTGCTAACGAAAATCTTCTATTACTCTCTCCTCTCCTTACTCTATATATCCTTCCCTGAGCGCTCCCTTCATCCCCATTCAATTACCTTCTGTACTTCACATTGCTCTTCACAACTTTACCACAACTCCTGCATGTCCTTCAGACACCTCAAAATGTTAAGACTGAACTTGTACCTCCAGATACTTGCTCCTCCTCCTAGGACTAGAAGGCACTATGGACCACCCAGTTTCTTGGGTCAAAAAGATCAGCAGGAATCAGCTCTTGAAATGTGTGCCAAAGGCCTAATATTAGAAATAAGAATAATAATAAGGACTATATAGCAAACTTAGGCACTCTACTTCATTTTTCTAATTTTGGCCTACCGAATTACCCAAAAGTTTTCTCTTTCTCCATATGCACTAGACAATCAATTTTATTTATGCTAAAAAAAAGAGAGGCAAATATACAGCCCTATTTCCTATGCGCATATAGGCTGTAATGAGTCAAAGAAGTGAGATAAAGTGAAGTGCCCTATCCCTGCAAGGAATAAACATTTATTTATTTTTTTTAAATTATATTTTTATTAATTTCAGAGAGGAAGGGAGAGGGAGAGAGAGAGAGAAACATCAATGATGAGAAAGAATGATTGATTGGCTGCCTCCTGCACTTCCCACACTGGGATTCAAGCCTGCACCCCAGGCATGTGCCCTGACCACGAATTGGACCGTGACCTCCTGGTTTATAGGTCAATGCTCAACCACTGAGCAACACCGGCAGGGCAAGGAATGAACATTATTTAATTTATATTGTATATAAGGTCACATGTACATCACTTAATGTAATCCTTACAACTAGCCTATGAAACTGGTATTATTATTCACATTTTATAGATGAATAAACTGAGGCCCAGACAAATGAAACGAGTTGCTCAAGTTCACATGGCTGACAAATGCCAGCGACAGGATTTAAACCCACATTTGCCCCCTGGAACCTATAAGCACTCTCCTTACACCATACAGTCCCCAAATAAACCAAATATGAAAGCAAAACAAACAATGTGGTAATGAGTTTTGCTTATTTTTCTTATAGCCGATAGACTATAAGTACCTTGAAAGTATTAACTATTAAGTTTTTAAATTAAAATATTTATGTTACTTTTGTGACTTATTAGGACTTTATAAATAAGCAAGGTACTACAGCTGAGAAGATTAAGATACAAAAAGATCATTCTAGAGAATAGAGACTGATACTTATAAAATCATAGATTAATTTTTTTAGCACCTAATATGTCCCATAACCATGATTGTTGATAATCTTGGAGAATAATACACAGCCTAGCTCTTAAGGAGCTCCTAGCCCTGGAGGAGAAACACACAAACAATAATGTATAATAACATCTTTCAGGTTCTATGACAGAAGATGTTACAAAGCAGATCACAGATCAGTGGCGTGCCAACCACGTATGACACACAACTGTATCTTTTCTGACTTCATGGTGTTTTCAGAAATAAGAACCGAAGGATGAACATTTAAAAATTGAGAAACTTCACATCGGAATCCACATGTGTGGCAACCCCAAAAATGAAAAGTCTGATGGCACAGCCTTGATTCCTGTTAGGCCGCCATCACCTTGAACCAGTGAATGCTGCCTCCAAGGATGGTATGTGTGTATATTTGTACAGAAGGGCCATGTTCCATTAAATTAACAGTTTTCAGGGGGGTATAGACATTTCCTACCAGGACCACATTTGATACGGTATTTCACCTTGGCAACATTGCTCACCAAGGTAGGCACGGATAAAGTCACAAAGTCTTGCACTGACATTTAAGGTGACATATATAAAAATGTCAAGGCAGTGTTGACAGGAAGAGAAAGGACTGAGGTTAGGGGGAGTGCAGGTGAAGAGTAGTGATGGGAAGATAGGAAGGTGATAAAATTATACTATTTGATTTCCTTCCCTCCTTCCATTTCTCCTTCCTTTTCTGTCTCCTTCTTTCCATCTCTCTCTATGCAGAAACCTCTCATGACTTCTCCAAAGCCCGTGTTCTTCCCCTTGTGGTCCAACAACTTGAATTAAGGACAGAAGCACCTGCGAGTGCTCGAGACAGCTCTCACCCTAGACTGAAGGGCACTGCGAAGCTGCCTCAATGGGGGATTAAGTGAATCAACTGCACCTTGTATGTCCTGCTTAAGACAGGGAACAAAAAGCACAATGACCTCCTGTTGGAGACAGGTATGAAGGCGACTGGAAAATCCTCAGGCCACAGTAAATGAATCATTCATGTAAATGAATACATTAATACACGCCCTGACACATTCATCTCTCATCCTCATACCTACTGTGAGGAAGCAATATTCACATCTCTATGGGACATTTGTATCTCAATATACTTACACTGAGTCAATACATACATCTACTGATAAATCTCTTTAAACATGGTCTACATTATCTGTTTTGAAAATATATGTTTTGAAGCATGTCCAATGGCCTTCAACGTCAACACAAACAAAAATGAGGCTCTATCAGCTACAGGTAGGCACCGTCAATTAAAACCTGGCTGTTTGACACCAAAGGCACATCCTCAGCTTTTCCCTCTCTAATCTTTGAAATTATCCACCTTGTCAGGAATTTCATGGAGAGGACACAGAGTGGGCCAGTATGAGACTTAAAATAAAGAAACAATTAATTCTAAAGTACCACTATGTGCCTAGCTCTACTAAATTTGCTAATACATTAACTCATTTAGCCTCCTACAATGAAATGTGAGCCACATATCTTGTCTCTTTATTCATCCTGGTACTTGCAGGACAATTCCTGGCACACTGGAGGTGCTAGTTCTGGCTATAACCTACTGGTCCTCAGCACCAATCATTAACCCCACCCTCCACCCCAATGCTCTCCACATGTCCCAGGGGCTAGAAGCCTGAGAACCAACCATTATCCCAGAACCTCTTGCCAGCAGGGTTGCAGCTTATATTCTTCCAATCAGAGCAACTTATATGAGTTTTGGGATGTAGGAGGGTGGTGGCCTATTGGCAAAGGATTTGCACTACTAACCACTGCCGTAGCTGCTTACAGTTTCCTCAGACTCCATAGATTACTGTCGGTCCCCAGCTCCAGGGCAAGAAACTATTGCTCACAAATGGCTTCTTTTTAAAATATATTTTTATTGATTTCAGAGAGGAAGGGAGAGGGAGAGAGAGATAGAAACATCAATGATGAGAGAGAATCATTGATCGTCTGCCTCCTGGACACCCCTACTGGGGATCGAGCCTGCAACCTGGGCATGTGCCCTTGACTGGAATTGAACCTGGGACCTTTCAGTGTGCAGGCCGATGCTCTATCCACCAAGCCAAACCAGCTAGGGCACAAATGGCTTCTTGAAATTTCCAATTAAGGTGTCGCTGCCCCTGACCCCTGCCAGCACTGCTCCCAGGTTCCAATGATTTCTAAGCACACTAATACCCTGAATTACTTCTCTCGCTGCTTAAAATACATAAGGTGGTATCTGTTTTCCTGATTGATTCAATGTTCTATAAATATTTGTTAAAAAATTGAGTGAGAAAACAACAACAACAACAACATAATTCAATGGCCAATAGTATTCCTGCCTTGCCGTTGGAGAATAGAGGCTTCTAGGGTGAAATAACTTAAGCTCACACAGCCAACTCTTAAATGTCAGAGCTGAGAGTTGAGCCCTAGACTGTCTGAGGCTAAAATGCTTGTGCTTTCTCCATTCAGACACAGCCCTCAGAGGACATAACATACCACACTGCTGCCAAAATCTTATCTCAGAGGTTAATAGCTGTTGTTTTTTACTTTTCCTGCTGTTCATGAACCACCGTGGTTGGAAACCTCCCTATAAATTAGAAAGGTACATTAATTCCCAAGGCAAGCTGTCCATTAAATATTTATGAGATCCGGCAAGATACCCTGTTAAAAATGTACATCGTGTCTGCATTATCAGTGTGTGGTCCACAGGCCAAGCTTGCAAAGTATTAATTGAGAAAGTGAATAAGTGAATATATGTTCCCTGGTTTTGTTTGGTCAAAAGTTCCTTTGCTGATAGGTTGCATGCTCTGACTCAGTGGTCACTTGGGTCATAAACTACTTGTGTGCTGGTAATTCCATTAAAATGTTCATAGCGGCACAATTCACCATAGCTAAGATTTGGAAACAGCCTAAGTGCCCATCAGCAGGTGAGTGGATTAAAAAACTGTAGTACATCTACACAATAGAATACTGCGCTGCAATAAAAAAGAAGGAATTCTTACCATTTGCAATAGCATGGATGGAACTGGAGAGCATTATGCTAAGCGAAATAAGCCAGTCAGAGAAAGATAAATATCACATGATCTCATTCATTTGTGGAATATAATGAACGACATAAACTGATGAACAAAAACAGATCCAGAGATAGAGAAGCATTGATCAGACCATCAAATCTCAGAGGGAAGGTAGGGGATGGTGGGGGTAAGGGAGAGAGATCAACCAAAGGACTTGTTTGCATACATATATGCCTAACCAATGGACACAGACACCAGGGGGGTGAGGGTATGAGTTGAGGGGGCGGACAATGGGGGGGGGGGGTAAGGACACATATGTAATACCTTAATCAATAAAGAAAAAAATTAAAAAAATGAATGAAAATGTCTGTATCCTTCCCATTGTCCAGCACAGTAACAATATCACCTAGGCTGCTAATTTTCTTTGAGAAACCTCAGTGATCAAGAGAATTGTAATTCTGAGGCAGATAGAGATAAAGAACCCATCCTTACTTTACAAATGAAGGATTGAGGCACTGAAAATGATTAACCTACTTCTGTTGTGATGTAGTAGAAAAAGCATTGCACTGGGAATAGATCCGGGTTCTCATCCTGACTGCTGCCACTTCCGAGACCTGAAATCTCGGACAAGCTGTGACTGTGGCCTCAATATCCTCATCTATAAAATGGCAGTAGTGATATTTCCAGAGCTACTGCAAGGATGAGCTATTGCAGCACCTAGCACAGCATCTGCCCCATGGTATGGGCGGCTCAGTGAGTGCAAATAGTATTGCCATCATTAATGGTGAGGGTCTGTCAATACCTAGGCTGTCATCCTGTAGGCTGGCCCATGTTAGTCCACAAGGCTCTCCAGTCCCAAACAGGCAGCAGTGGTTGGGTGGAGGAACACTTTAAAGCATGTTTTGCACACTCATAATTGTGCTACCTAGAGAGATTATGTCATTGCGAAGAACATATGACAACTTTTGCTTGATGGTGTCTGGTGCCTTTGGGTGGGGAGAGTGGGAATGGCTGGCAAGAGAGTGGGTGGAGCAGGATCATCACACTTCAATTTCCCTAGGAGGACATCCAAGATTAGACTTGCTAGATGATTCTGGGGGTGGGTAGGTGAAGTTGGGAGCCTTCTGCAAGCCAAGAGGTAGTAGTTAACACATTGCACACCAGTAATTTTATTGCTAACTTTACCCAGTGGCCAGGTAAGTTTCTATTGAATAAGTACAAAAAACGTTTTACAAAGTATCATGTTGGAAGCTGAACCACTCTGGCTGCTTGAGGCAGTCCCTGCAGGGATGTTTCAAGGGACCTGGTGTATATGGCATATTGTTCTTAATATGTTTGCTCCCCTCTTAACAGCTATGTGTTTTAAACAGGACCACCTCCCTGAGAAAGGTTGTTTCCCCAGAGGGGTGGCTGGTCGCTTTGATCTTTGCTTAGAGTGAGTTACTTCCTTGTAGCTTAGTGCAGCAATAGAGTAACCTTTGAATGGAGATGGGAAGCCCCCAGGCCTTTTGTATAGAATGGATACGATTGGGACCAAATAGTATAAATACAGATGTTAGATGACAATAAAAGGAGGAACCTGGCTATGATGATCACCTAAACCCTGCCTCCGTGTCTTTCCTTCCTCTCCGACTCCGTCCACACCTTTGGGAACCCCTGGACCCACTGGGGCTGGACCCCAGCAGTATCATACTTTAAAAAGATATTAGCTTGTAAGAACATGTAATAAATAACTTCAAAATGCAATGGGTATTTAATTTTAAGGCGTGCCTTTAACACTTATGAAAAACCCTGTGTAATATGAAAACACAAGAATGCTCGTGATCCGCCTGCAACATATTAAAACTGTAGAAATGAATGAGGTCACAGATGATTTGGGATTAAATGAGGGAAAACTGAACCACACTTGACCTAAGAAAACTCACAGTACCAATCTCTAGCTTTGTGCTCCACACACAGTAGATTCTCAATAAATATTTGTTGAATTAATATCAGATTGAAAAGGATATCAATCTTCTTTAAAATGCATGTGTCCCCCATTTCTCGTATGATGTAAACTCAACGTATCTTTGAAAAGCTAACCGAAGTATGTATACTTCCTGAAATTTTTGTCTCTCAGCTTGAAAAAATCCTCTTCTAAAAGTCTGTCAATCAACACTAATATTTATGAGAGTTCCCATCCTACTCACATAGCCTAAGCTCCAAGTAGACTTTAAGGACAGAGAACATGTTTTTTGCATGGCTGAAAATCCTTCTGTCCACTAAGATCACCACATGCTTGGCTACACCAAGCTCTCAATAAGCAGAAACTAAGTGCTTCATTAATCAAACAGTTTTAAAATATTGCCAGAGAAGTAAGAAATACATAGAATGCTTTAGAACCTTAGAAGTGTGGGAAAATAAAATGTGTGCACAGAGGACTTAGGGCACCACAAGAGAGAAGGTGCTGAACCAAGTTCTGAGTAAGAGCAGAACTGAGCTAAGAGGGGGAATCTTGCATGAAGAGACTGGTAGAGTTGGTTCCAGGAGAGAAGAGATGGGCTCCCCATCATTCCTGACTCATTGCTGGGTTTCCTTCTTATGTTAAGTACTAGGTTAGACAATACAGGTACAACAATATATAAGGCACAGGTTTTTCTCCCAAAGACTTTAAGCAACAGGAGAAAAACTAGGAATAGCTACAACATAGCACACGGTTTAGAGCAAGGAGAGTATAAGCAGGGGATATACCTTTTATAGATTAGATTAGCTGTTGGGTGCTCTGTCACTGCTAAGGATGACAGATACCATGATTGGGGGCTACACAAGGTTGAAGCCAGGGCTTCAATCTCCTCTGTCAATCACAGCCAACCTATTCAAATACACGGAGAATGAAGTCCCTTCATTCCTTCTTCAACTAGATCTTAACAGAATAACCTCATTCCAGCCCTGTTTGCCTGTGTGCAATAATCTCTTCCCAAATCTAGACATATACTGGAACTTGCCTGGGCAACCTGGGATGTATGGTTACCAGCCTTTTTATAATTAAAGCTGCATGTATTTATTGGTGTAAATCAAGCATGTCAAATTCGAGGCCCATGGGCCACATGCAACCCACAACGAATATTTTTGCGGCCCAGCCAATATAACGGTATGTAAGAAACATTTTAATAAAAATTTGTAACTTAATTTTTACAATATCCTGTTATACATAATTATTAATAACGAACTAGAATGTTCACTAATGACTGATTACTATAATCGTGTTGCCTTCATTTCCTGTACACGGTTTACGTGCAGGTGCACCATTTCTCTCCACTAATACTAGCAGCAAATATTTTAGCAGCTGATTGCCACGTTATTAATCTTGTATTGACTTTTTGGCGTGCGCAACAGGAAATATCTCACTTCTGGAGAACAAGAAAAATAGGTTTACTTGCATTACGCTTATTAATTTGTGCAGTTATTCAGTGTCTGGTAAGTTAACTTCAAGAAAAATATTAATTTTTATTAAAGTGTTCTATTATTTTATGTTAAGGATTACTCATTTATTTCAGCCCTTTGTATTCAGTGTGTCTCTATCAAAATAAACCTACGTTTCTATGAAAACTGAAGCTTTTGTTTTTGTGTGGCCCACATAAGCTTAAACCTTGTTTATTTGGCTCATGTTAGCCTTTGAGTTTGACATGCTTGGTGTAAATCAAGAGACTACAATATAGAAAAACATTAATAAAGGAGATTATTTCAAGAAAGAATTTCTTAAAATAAGCTTTTGTCTTTTGTCTACATTAAAGATTAGATCACCTTTCCTCAATTCATCTAATGAGTTTTCAAGTGCATTTTTCACTCATTTGTTCTTTGAAATAGAATTATTGCCATTTAAAGGTGATATTCAAAGTCTGTCCTAAGTACACTTATTACTATCTAAGGATATGACATTCAGAAAAATGTGCTTTGCTGGAGGATGGTGGACATGGAGCTAGTATGGTGTTGATACATTCTCTAATTCATTTGTTTTCATTTCTATCAATCCTGAAGTTTAGATTGAATTTTAGTTTCCTAGAGCCCAGCACATATCTTAAAAAGGACATTGTGGTCTTCACAAAAACTTATTATCAGAATATAGAGTTGACAGCATGGCAGGTGGTCCAAAATTACAACCAACTAATCCAAAATTTTTAGGATCCATGCTAGAGAAATTAGTGATGCTTTTTCCTTCTGTTTGGTTTAGGATTCACTGTTAGGCATGCTCAGAAATCAAAGTTAGAGGACAAACAAGTCTCCCACTCATTTCACCGTCTCATGGGGAGATGAAGTTCAAAACCAGAATGATGAAGCTCAAGCTGAAGTCCATGGAACAAGATATTTAGATAGATAGCACTGGTCATAGCAGGCATCACACATGTGGTGGGCATTGAAGCATGGTAGGATTTTCATAGAAAGAAGGTAGAGTAGAGGGCCTTTTGATGACACATTTATAGAAACATCCAATAGTCAACTTGTAAACATGTAGGAATAGAAAATCCACTTCCAACCTTCCCTTTCTAGTCTCACCTACTTGTCTCTGAACTGCTAACACAATTTATTGGATAGGGACGCGAACCTATAGAGCCTCAGAACACACCTTGTTGTTTTATCTCTCTGTGCCTTTGTGTAGACTGCTCACTCTACCTCAGATATTCTTGGTCCTTTAGTTCTTTAAAGTACTGTGGAGACATTCCTTTCAGAGAAACTTTCTCTAGTTCAGTGGTTCTCAACCTTCTGGCCCTTTAAATACAGTTCCTCATGTTGTGACCCAACCATAAAATTATTTTCGTTGCTACTTCACAATTGTAATGTTGCTATTGTTATGAATCGTAATGTAAATATCTGATATGCAGGATGGTCTTAGGCAACCCCTGTGAAAGGGTCGTTCGACCGCCAAAGGGGTCGCAACCCACAGGTTGAGAACCGCTGCTCTAGTTCCTCTAAGTATAGGTAATCATTCCTTTACCTGGGTTACCTCTCTATTTCGTTAACAATAATATAATTATTTTTATATCCTATTATAAATTAAATAATAAAATTGAAGTAAAATTGTGTACATACCGTTTATTTGTCTTTCTACAAGACTGAGAGCTTCTAAAGCTTAGGGACCTGTTTCACTCAGCACCAAATCTCTGATCCCTGGCAGAACTTACAAGACATGTTCGCTGAGTTTAATTAAATCTCCAGAAAGCCAAGATTTCTTTTTCATTCCCTGTACAAATAAATGTCTGGCCCATCACCATGCTCTATTAGAATATTTTCCCAATTCTGAACTTGTATTAATTGACCTGCTTAGTCACTGAATGCCTCATAGAGCCAGGCAGGGTGTTAGGTCCTGGGAACAGAGTGGTGGGCAAACAGATGTGGCCCTTTGCCTCATGGACTCCTGCCCTTTGTTCAAACTCATTCAAATTATTCATTCATATTAACTCACTATAAAATAATATTCTTGCCTCTGGCAGTAACTTTTCATTTCGGAAGGCCATGTATAAAGCAAATTGGTTTTATGCTTCAGTTGAGAAATCTATGAAGAAACATTCCATGCCACTGTGACCCTTGGGAGGTGCACTTGTTCTTCATGCATATATGTATGTGTATCCCTTTTGACATGTACATTTCTATGCCAGATGTATGCATATATTATAGATATGCAATATGCAAGTAAGGCCCACAGAAGGCTGCAACCCATTTATAAATAGAATGATCCCCTGGCCCTTCAAACTTAAACCCACTTAATTAAAAACAGAATATGATTTGTACCTTAACATAATGGCTTATGATTTTCAAGTTTAATGTTGGTCCTTTATTTCTCTTAACCCCATTGTGAAGGCCCCACAAGTATATTTATGCCCTGACACTGAGCGAGAGACAAATAATCATTCCAACCTTGAAAATAAAGGAACAAAAATGGTTACCAAGTAAATTTAAAAAGCTATCATATATTTCTCAGCACTCAGAATAGTGCTAAACAAAGTAAGCACTAAATGAATATCTTATGATTAACTGAACAAAGGAATGAGAGAACAAATACTTGGAATTCTCCATTAAGGCAAGCCAATGGAAGAGTTTCAATAGGGAAAATGGCTTTAATAGGGAAAAACAGTTCAAAAGCAAGTCTTGATTCAAATGATGAAAGAATTCTATGTAGATGATAAACACACACACACACACACACACAAAGTTAAACCTTATAGCAATTCTTTAAATTTATTGGCCTCTCAACTCTCAGGGCAATGATGTACACTTTGGTGCATGTAATAGCCCATCTCCCTAACCCAACCAGCTTATCCTGCTGCTGAAGTCAGGAACCAGTTAACATCCAATCAATCTCAATGAAGATTAGAGATAAGACATTACCAAGGGCCTTGTCAAAATCTGTATAACTTTCTTCAGCTTCTGTGCTTTTATCACTCCTGGGCTTGTCCTAAACATCACAAATACAGTGGATGCTCGGTGGTGTGGTGGATGATAACACCCTTGGGAGAAGGTGAAAGCAGGAGGAAAGGTCATCGAACATTTACTGAGTGCCTAGATTCAGGCCTGTGCTAGATTCTGGAAAACAACAATAACAAAACCACTCCCCTGAAGGCTCTGTAGCTGGACACTCAATACTGAATGTTGGGAAGTATGATAGGTCTTGGTATACATAGTCCTTAGTTGTTATTTAGTATCAGAAAGTATATCCATAACCACAGAAGGAAAGAAATCCCTTTGGGCTCTGTCACAGGCCCATCATTGTGAAATTCTAAGTTTGGTTGTCATAGATGAAAACATTTCATTTAAAACCTCCAGCAAATTCCATCTAATCTTTGAAACAGGTTCTCCAGGGTAAAAGGGGATATCATGCATGTTTTAACAAGTTCATCTCATTAGATTACTCCTGGGTGAGTAACTATCTAAGAATTCTGAGGGACAGATGGATTCCTTTCTATTGTTAACACATACATGCCCAAACACTTTTTAGAGAAAAAAAATGTGGCAATATAAGTAACTTAATATTTCCAGGAGGCATATACTACTAAGATGTGATCTGATGAAAATCTTAAAACAATACAAATGAATCAGATTTTTGTTTGTCATGGCGACTTCAGCATAGTTTGGATCGAAGGCAAGAGCATTGACTAAATCACTTGGCAAAGTCCCCTCCAGTTCTTCCCATTCCCTACTTCCCGGAGCTGTAATTTTCATTGGTACAGAATAAACTCCTGCAAAGGACCAAAGGAGTGTTTATAAGACTGTAATATGGACATTGATGTTTTATAAGTTTACATGCAAAAATTAGGTTCAGATACCATAATTTAACCAAAAGGTGTTTTTTAAATGCAAGGAATATGTTTTTCTTTATATTTTCCTTATCTCTATGACAACTACATAGGTTTGGAGCAATGCTGTCTTGCACTCATTACGGATATGGCCTCACAACCTGGCCCTCCATGAACATTACATGCAAATGTGTTAATTATCTAGTTGTAATCAGGCTGCTGCATTCCTGGCCTTCAGTTATGAGCAAATACTGTTTTGTACATAGAACATGAATTGAGATTTGTTTCTTAAGAATTAGTCGGAAGTTAAAGAAATGAAGGGGAGCCCACTGCTTGAATCAAGCTCTGTGATGTGGAACTTGGAGGTCTGTATCCACTCCCTTATTTTTTTTGTCTTCTATCCAATATTATTGCGTCCCTCCTATGGGCCTGTCAATGGGAGAAAGAAAAAAATCTCTGTCCTTACTACTACTAATAATAGTAATAATGCTTATTTATTTCTTAGTTAAGCTATACCCCTATTCATTTTCCCTCTCCTGTATTATTTTGATGAAAATCATTTCATCTGTGAATGATAGTGTGTATTTCTAAAATAATCTATTTTTAACATTACCATAATACCATTATCACATCTAAAATATGACCAATAATCTGTCATCCAATATCCAGTTGGTATTCAAATTTCCAACTGTCTTATGCATGTCATGAAATTTTTTTTCAGTTGTTTGGATTTGGATGCAATAAGGTTTATGAGTTACAATTAGTTAATTTGCCTTTTAAGGGCCTCCCTCTGTCTTTTTTTCCTTCTTATTTGTTGAAGAAATCTGAATTTCAAAGGATGAGCGGCAGATAAGACAAAGGAGAGGGAGTAGGAAAAGAAATTCAGAAAAATGGGTAGACAGGAGTAAAAATATCTTAAGGCATTGAGGCCTCTTTTCTTTTCTTAGACATAAAACTCTGTGATCATTCTTATTTTAGAAACACTGCTCAGTATACACTATCTCCTTACAATGCCCTTTTCCGCATATCTAGTTAATGTCTGTATCAACTTCAAGGTTCATCTCCATAAATTATTCCCCAAATTCTCAATCTCACATTGTCTCCATCTTCCCTTGAAGGATATATAATTGGGTCTCTGTCAATTAATCATGCTAGATGCTGATTACACAAGGATAAATGAAATCAAATCTCTGCTCTCAAAAGACTCACTGGGAGGTATTTTGGCAAGAAAGGTAGTGATGCCATACGCTGGCCCATAAAGGTATGCTTTCCCATATAGTGTAGTCATAGCAAATACATGCTTATTTTTGTATAAGGCATAAGCTGGAAAGCAGAATTAGGAAAAGTTAGATTTAATACCAAATCATTACTAAATAGTCTTGCTTTTTCAATTTCCACTTAGAGATGGAAAGCAAGACTTTGTCAGTAGGCTAAACACTTTGGTCATGTGCTTTATTGCTTTTTGTAATAGTCCTATGTTATGCAAAGGTTATAAGAAGACCAACACTGGAAGATTAGATAATCAAATTATAATGAGTTTAGCTGGTTCCCTGTGGCTCACCTACATTTTATATTGCTATTGAAGCAACTGAAGGGAGCGATATAAAAATGTATTACCCAGTCATATTTTAAAATGATGCTCTCAATTGTGGAAGGCCCAAGAATACTCTCTCATTCACTTAAGGGCTGTCAATATTTCCTTGAGTTCGCTTTTGGCCATTGCAAGCAAAAAATACATCTTCATGTTCACCATGCCAGCACCTACAGTGTCTTGCACATAATGAGCAAGAGTGGATGAGACATGGACTGTCCTGCCACTTCCTAACTGTGTGATCAAGGCTTATTTTCTTCTTTCTTCCCAGTGATGTTATGAGAGGTACACAAAATCCTGTGTGCAAGGCACTTTGCACACAATGGCAGTAATAAATGGGAGATTTAGTTATTATGTGTTAAATGCATTTTAAAAAATTGTACATTCTGCTCTTGTCCTTCATTCATGTACTATCCAAATCCCTGATCAATCTTTCCAGACAATCTCAAATAATATCTCCTTTACTACTCTTAAAAAATTATACAGGGGCCCTGGCCGGTTTGGCTCAGTGGATGGAGTGTCAGCCTGCGGACTCAAGGGTCCCAGGTTCGATTCCGGTCAAGGGCATGTACCTTGGTTGTGGGCACATCCCCAGTGGGGGGTGTGCAGGAGGCGGCTGATCGATGTTTCTCTCTCATTGATGTTTCTAACTCTCTATCCCTCTCCCTTCCTCTCTGTAAAAAATCAATAAAATATATATATTTTTAAAAATTATACAGGGTGTCAAACAACTTAGCACTTAATGATACATTGCTTCTGAATCGGAATGTTATTCTCCACAATGTAGCCATAAGTTTTTTTGTTTTTGTTTTTAAATAAGGTGGGTCTTACACAGAAGTGCTGTCAAAATATTTAACAACTTAGCTGCGACCGGCATTAACTCTTGATTTAATCTGTAAGCAGTTGGCTCTATACTTGCTGGATCTTGGAGATGTGAAAAAGACCCGAGAAAGGGACTGTGGTTGGGAGGTGATGTGAATCAGCTCAGAGCCCAGGGTAGAAGCAATTTACCAACAAGAACTTAAGTACCGTAGTCCCCCATTATCCGCAGGTTCACTTTCTGTGGTTTGTTACCTGTGGTTTATATTACCTGCGGTCAATCTCAGTCTGAAACTATTAAATGGGAAATTCCAGAAATAAACAATTCACATGTTTTAAATCGTGCACCATTCTGGGAAGCATGATGAAATCTCATGCTGTCCTGCTCCATTTCACTCTGACCCACCCAGGACGTGAATCATCCATTTGGTCATCATATCCACACTGTATGCGCTACTCGCCTGTTAGTCACTCAGCAGTCTTTATCAGATTACCTGGCATGATATGCAGTGCCTGTGTTCTCATAACCCTTATTTTACTTAATAATGGTCCCAAGTGCAAGAGTAGTGATGCTAGCAATTCAGAGAGGTCAAAGAGAAGCCGTAAAGTATAAGTATGTAAATATATATATATATATATATGTGTCTATATTTATATCTATATCTATATATAGGATTTGGTACTACATGTAGATTTAGAAATCCACTGGGGGTCTTGGAACATATCCCTCACAGATATGGGGGGGCGGGGGGAGCTACTGTATTTCAATGGTTGAAGAGCCAGGAGTATTGTATGGAGCCTGAATATCAGTACTGGTCTCTTTGATACCTCTTTGGCATCTCCTATTTGTCAGGAACGCAAAACACTTGCTGATGAGATGAGAAATCCAGACAAACAATGGCTCTTACTTTTTCTCTCCTTGTATAAGGAAATCTCAAAACAACTCAAAAAGGAGTTTATCTGGTTTGTGTTCTGAGGAAGTGACGTTCTGCCAGGGGATAATGGCACCTATACATGGTGGGATGACATACGCGCTTACCCATCACCCTTCCACTATATTTAGTTGCTTCTTTCTCGGCACTGAAGAGCTGTCAAATTTGAAGAGGAAGAAACCAGTGCCTTGGGGAGCATTTCCTACCTGGTCGCTGCAGCCTTGTCACACTCAAGCAGGTTTCCTGAGTAAGCCAGAGGGTCCTTCCTCGCACAGCTGGGCTGGGCGCACTTGCCCATGCCTGGCTGCATGTTTTCTGAACAGATTTGCTGCACCAGAAGCAAATCGCAAGAGGAAATATACTTTGATCCCAGTTATTACCATTATTGAGTGTTCTTTGAAAAGAAGCTAGACAAATGAGTACTTAGGAGTATGCTTATTAGGTACGTAGGTTGAGAACATTGAGACAAGCTTCATGAGTAAAAAAAAAAAAAAATGTATGATTGCATTTGACTGCCAGAAAATCATGAGCAGTATAAGCACTTTCCCTGTAGAGAGTAAATAATAGTATTTTCATGTCCTCTTCTAGGCTGCAAAACTGGGAAAACAATCCAAAATACAGCCAATTAAATTTGGAGTCAGGAGTTTTAGTGAAAACTGTTATCAAGCCATCCAGGACAACCATATCCAGGAGGTATTTTACTTTCTCAATGGAAAGAAAAGGTGACTATTACCTAAGGCTAGGGACAGATAAATTACATAAACTGTGAATCACACAGACACCAAAGTCAGGTCTAATGCTTCTATGCAACATTGATATTTGGCTAAAAATATTTTATTCTAGTCTATTTCATTTCCAATATGATATACACTATACAACAGCAAGCACATCTAGTCAAAAGTACTCCTGTTTGTCTGATACCTCTTTTTTAGCATCATAAATTTTATGGCATAAAAATTCAACTAAATTTGAGGAATCAGGTGCGTCATTAACCTTCTTGAACAAGTTTCATGAGAAGCAAAAATAAAGAGAGAGGAAAAGGTGACAATGGTATGGCCTAGCTCTAAAATACTATAATTTTGAACCAGGGGGACAAAAATTTTAAGGTTATATTGAATTGACTCCCTATCTGTACTTTAAAAAATAAGACCATTGGCCCATGGTTTAGCTTGAAACCCAATTGCCACCAAGAGCAGGTTTTGGTAAGACCGATAGGTTAGGCTTTCACTTAATTAATACCAGATGGCTTTGTCTGGTAACCTTTGCAATAGTGCCAATGTAAAGATAGGCAGAGAGGTGAACCGTTATCTGGTTAGTTTTTGTGACTGCAGAGAGCTTTTTTCTCTATCTCAAAACCTTTCCCTCTCTTATCTCTTGGCAAACCCCTGCTCATCATGGAAGTCCATTTAAGGACATGCAGCATTAAATGCTTACCTTTTCTCCATTATGTTATGGACTAACTCCTCTGGACATTTTTGTACATTATGCATTGTACCTATCAGAAGTTGAGGGTGGCTGCTGGACGCTGTGCAAGCCTCCATCACACCACCATCCCTTCCTAACAGCAACAGCTGCCAGGCTTTGTTTAGGAACTCATGAGGTCATGGAGAGGCTGTCTTTATTGTTTCAACTTCAGAATGTAGCTGGTGGCTCAGTTTTAGAACCATGAGTAAGCTAGTCCAAAGTAGATTTTAGGGACCATTCTCAGGATCTCTTTCTGGTTGTATGTGACTAAGAAAACAAGTTGCCCAGGAGCCATTGACAACCATCCTGGAGCCATGAGGGCAGTTAGTCTTAGGGTGCAGCTAATACCAAGACAGGCAGCGTGACAAAACCAAAGGAAAAAACAAACACTTTTCTTGACCACCTTGTGAGCTAAGGGGTCAGACCTCTTGAAATGGGCTTTACTGCTGTACTTTCAGGTTACAATCACCAATACATTCCCTTTGTTGAGCAAGTCGGCTTGAGTCATGTTTTCTGTTACTTGGAATAGAAAGCAACCTTAGCTGCTCCCGCTCTGGCCCAGCAGGAATCACACTGTGTTAGACTTGTGGGCCCATGCATTCATTTCTCTTGGATTATAAACTCCTTGGGTTGTAGTACTATGATTTTTCATTTTTGTAATCTCAGCACCTAGCAGAACTTCTATGCTTAATAAATGATTCATAACAGACAAACAAAATAATATAAAACAAAACAAGCTAATCTGTATTGTTTAGACCACAAACATCTCTCCCAAGTATGCTTTATTGTTTGACTTGACTTTTCTTAAAGAATTCGATATCTACAACATACACAAAACTATTCAAATCCAATTCCCTATAAATATTTTTCTTCTCTTTTCTAATTATATAAATAATACATGCTCATTATAAAAGTTCCAAAGATACATAAAACATAAAAAAGAAAGTAAAAATATGAATGGGATTACTACCACCCAAGACATTCACTATTATGAGTTCTCAATGCAGGGGTTAAATATGCTTTATTTTGTCCTATTTGTGTTTGGTTTTATCTCCCTGTACATCTAAACTACCACTTCTGGTTGGCAAAATAAATGTGCCTCACACCTTAGTCATCACAGAGTCATCATTTTAACTGCCATATTTTCAGATTGAACATTTAATGTAGACACACTACGTGCTACATACTGTGTCAGATGTTTTCACATGGATGGCAGGATAGCTATTTACTGGGATATGAATTACCTCACTTACATCTTCCTAACACTCTGAGACAGGAATTATGAAACTTGGTTTACAGCTAAAGAAAGCAAGGTTGCAAGACTTGGTGATAGGGAATATTTTCCAAAATGCATTGTGCCTTTTCATTTAGAAAACTATGAAGCTAAGAGTGACAAAAACAAAAACAAAAATCACTCTGTTAAGTGCATAACATCTTTCACTGCTTTTAAAAAATAAATAAAAAACTAAGAACTCCCTCCAAATCTCAAGATTCATAGTAATTGCAGAGGTTTTGCTGCCTGGAACTCTTGGCTGTTAGTTCTCCTTAGGTGGGTCTTTGTCTCCAATACAACAGATGAAAGGAACCATTGGGAGAATGAAGCGTTGGACAGAAGAAGGGGCTGTAATAATGACGGAAGGCCACACGAAGACACTGGTTGCCATCTCTGCTTTTCATACCAGCCTGTAAGGCCGAGTCCCACTGGGATCCTTCAAGCAGCCTCCCATTAGTCCTTAGCACTCAGGGCTACAACTGCAGTTTAAAGCTAGAGATAAGAAAAGGCACCTGGAAGTAGCAGTGGTCTCTCTGAGCAATTATACATTCAAATGGCATAAAAGACAAATGGCGGAGAGTTTGAATCAAGCTGACCCTAAGATCACCACTGTCGGTCTATGCTTCTGACCTGGAAAAAGGGCTAATGTCTACCTAGTCTTAATGAATCTGGCTGCTATCAATTCCAAAATGCTTTTAGTCTGAGATCTTTGTAGCTTTGACCATTTCCCAACCCCCCCCAAATAATTTCTTTTGGCTTAATGGGGAAAGGTCAAAAGCAAAAACAACCAAAAACCATACAAATCCAGCCTACTGAAATTTTAGCGTCACTACTATAAGATACAAGTAAACACTACTGAATGCAGGGTAGGGCTGTCTCTAACATTTGAGAGGCTCAGAGCAAAAACACAAGTGGAGATCCCAGATCTGGGCCGCTCCTTTTCTCTGCCATAGATCCTTCCTACACCACAAAAAGCCTTTCATGCAGATGTGTGAACATCCCAACTCCCGTAGTACTGATGATCCAACACCATGCAAACAGCAGCCTCTCAGTTTCCCCTCCATACCCAGAAATGGGCACACCATACAACTTGGGGAAGTGGGCTCTGGATTGCTCGGGGAAGACATTCTGGGGCCCTAGAGAGCAAGATCCAAATGTGCCCGTTGCTTGGCTCGCAGATTCCTCTAGAGCCAGAGAGGCACAGAGGGAAGTTGCCCAGGTCTAAGGGCAAGTGCTGATTCAAGGTAACTTTTAGATTTTATCTGGAATCTGGTAGACTGATGACTGTTCATAATTTCATGTCTTTTCATACTTGATTGTACAATTTGGTGATAATTACAAAGATGGCTCAGGAAAATGTGATCTGGATTGGCACAGCTCAAAAATGAGAACAAACAAAATCCTTACCTTAATTTTTTATACCCCGTAAACCCGGATAGAGGTTAAACATGTGGGGAAAAGAATCAAAGCAGATATAGGACCAAGGTCCCCAAATGGAATCAGGTAGAGCCGGGCAATCCTACTGGAGAACTGCACCGCAGTGGTTATAGTGTCGATTCTGGAATCACACGGCTATGAGTTCAATTTCCAGCACTGCCATATGTCTACTTAAATTAGGAGTATTTAGGCAAATGTTCTCTAATCTTGTTTCCTCACTTGATAATGGGAAGCAGAGAACCTATTTGATAGGGCTGCGATGAGCACTAAATGACAAAAACGCATGTGCAAACATTCAGTGCGACACCCGGAATGTAATAAATGATGTATGTCACCAGGTACTTTAATGCAATGTCAGGGCCGGGGTTAGGGCAAATTATTGTTTAGCAAATAACTTAGAAGGCTATGATATCTGCTTTGGCATAAGCTTATTTTCAGGCTCCCTTTTTGAAATCCAGACTATTCTTTGAATAATTATGTAAGGACTCCGGATGCCATTCTAAAAATTAGTTGAAAATGAAGCTGAAAGGCAACAATTTTGTATTTACTAGGTTTCCCAAATAAAAAACAAACACAAGAAGAATTATCTAGCTGTAGGAAGTATATCTCGCTAACAAGAAAAAAATTTATATAATCTTCCTGTGTCATATTTCTTTCAAAACTAACATCAGAATGAGTTCAGTTATCTTACAAAATTCAACTTACAACATTAACGACTACCTTTTCGGGATCCCCTTTGTGCCAAACAGTGTAGCCTTTGTCATTTATCTGGTGAGGTCTTCCTAACGCCCCCGCCCCACCCCATTTTACAGATGAGGAGAGTGAGGTGAAGACCGCAGGGACGAAAAGCCCTGCCCTTCCCATTGAGCCCTGGGGGAGCCAGGGCTCAGAACAAACCCCCCCTCTCCCCTTCTCCGCCCCCCCCCCCCACGCCACCTCTGTCAAAGAAAATTACAAGTGTCACGTAGGCAGCGTGCTAGTGCTTCTTTGACTTTTAATCCTTTTTGAGAGACATGTTTCTGCGTGTGTATGTGCTTTCTCAGAAGGTGCTTATTGCCGTTCCTATTTGCCTCGCTGTAAACTTAATTGAGAATAACTCATGCTAAATTTTCTTCTGTTGCTATAGAGTGATTCTCGGTGGGTGGAGAAGATGGGAAAACCACCACTGAGTGAGAAGCAACTCAGTTTATTGAAATTGGTACATTGGTTTATTTCTCCAGAAGACCACTCTGACTCGAAAACCAGACACTGCTGTGAAATAAACCACAGGCTCTGGCATATGTTCTTTAAACATGTGATACAATAAAACCCCAGGTATAGTACATCGCGAAGGTACTTACAACTACATTGTTCTTGGCATCAAGATGTATTAACATTTTTAGGGAATCTTCAGCTGTGTATCCTGGGCTGGCAGGACTATCAAATGCAGATGCGGGGTTAAACCTGCGATGCTTTGCTGATTTCCTACCTCAATCATCCTTGCTGTAGCCCAGAAGGCTTTGAGCTGAACATAAGACAAGAAGACATTTTACAGAGCCCTTGTGGGGCAGTCGCTGTAGAATAGAAACCGAGTCTCAGGTTACACACCTCTGAGTGCCAACCACAATATATCACTCCTCTGCTCTTGAAACAGAACTTATTCAGGGAAATGGAAAAGCTATTTGTGGACAGAAGAAATATGCCTGAAAAAATGTGTTCCTGGAAAAAGATATATCCCATATTCCCAATTTGCCAAGTTTTGAAGCAATCGGAAAGTATAGCAGGAAAGGAGAAATAACTTGATGGGAAGTGTAGTGTAGTGATGACCAAAATATTTACCTGGAGAAAGCAAAGAGCAAGCTAAGTCTCTGGTGGGGAAAAAAAAAAAGCAGACATCCCCCCCCCCCCCGCGCTTTCCCCCCAAAGAGATGCTAAAATAGGTTGCTATTCTTGCGGATAAAGAGAATGTTCCTGTCAGAGGTACAGCTGCTACCGCTACAGAGAAAGTGCAATTATGTGTAAGGTAAACGCGCTGGGCAGACAGTTATAGGTTCGGAAGACAGGAGCTCCTTGCCAGTGAAAGAAAGCAAATGTCAACAAGCCAGACGTACTTGAAACAGTCAGAAAAATGTCTTGCTATTCCTCTCTGTATATAATATGCCATATGACACCACAGTTAAATCTGTTACTGCCAAAAAAAAGGACGTCAAGCTGTTGGTATCCAGGAGATTTGGACAGAGGCAAAACAACACAGCAGAAAGGAGTCCGCGCAGGCACAGCTTTCTTTCACTTCTTTCATCCCGAGGAGGAAATGACTTCCCACAGCGAGCTGACCCCCAGATAGTGGTCACCCTGCCTGAAGCCAGGACCTCACACCAGGACCTGGAGCCCTGGAGCATACCCAGATAAGGACCGAAATGCAGCCTCAGGTAATCATTAATGGGAAAGGGAAATGAGAGAAAGCAGTCCCAAGTTACACAAACACAAGTCATGCCTTCTGCATTTGTCTGTCCTGCCCGTGCATTGCCTAGCTCTTTCTATAGCGATCAGATCAGCCTTTTCTTTTCACCATCTCTCCCACATCAACAGGCATGCCAACTGCAAATCTCGGATTCTGATCCCATCCTGGCACAATGCAAAGACTACCACCACCATACTGAGTTTCACAATAAAATCTCCACAATGGCAATTATTCACAACCCCTCGGTTCTGTTCACACAAAAGATTGCAATTGAATCTTGCCGTGCACAGGTTCAGCTCTGTGGGAGCTGGTTACCAGGCAAACTATCTGTTTTAAGATTTACCGAACCCGGGGGAGGGTATGGGGGGGGGGTTGGGGAGGAACAAACCACCCTGTACATACCTCCTTTTGGCAGCTAAGAAAAACAATTTCGTGACAAAGCTCACCCAACAAATGAAACCGACAGAATGAAACCTGAGAAACTTTAGCAACCGAAGAAAGCAGCCTTCCAAGGATCAAGGTGAATAATTGATTTGTCGGGTTTTGTTTCATCTTTTAAGCTAATTTTGCTCATGAAAGAGAATTGTGGAATTTGTCAGAAGCCCCAGCACAAACACACACTTCTGACAGCCACTGCATGTTCCGAACTACAGATTCAATTGCCAAGCTTATTCAACAACAACCACGATTAGCTGCAAAGCCAGGGAACTTACCGAGCGCAAAATTATTGGAACAAAGCAGGGAGGAGGCAGGAGGCACTAAAGGCAGCTTCCCCGTCTCCTTGGTGCCAGTTTCTCCTGGCTGCCGTCCGGTTCACACTTGCCTTTATAACTAAGACTCTGACAGAACTCACTAGCGAAACCTGATGAATTATAAAACAGCCCCTCCTAGATTCTCATATTTTACATCACAGGGGGTGACCATGTAGCATCCTCGCTCCCTGGGTGCATATATTTCCTTGTAACTCATCCTGATAAATATATCAGCCTTAGAAGCGGATACAGTAATTGGGGTTTGGGATGTGCCTGCATTAACCAATAAGATGCTTTCCCACCACGGAACCCTACCCCCATCTTTCCCTAGTGTTCCCCCATACCTTGTTAAGGTGGATCCACCCAACCCAGTGGGGGGCAGGCAAAGATGGCAAAATGTGGAAGAAAGCCCCTGCATCTCAAATGTACCCAGAGCGAGGTGTCGGGGTGTCGTACTCAGGGTTAATTCTCCGAAGAGTCCTGTAAAGATCAGCCCTCATATTTGCATACCATGTCACAATACACCAAACACTTCCACTCCTCCTGAGCCTCCCAGCAACCAGGAGGTAGCAGCAGCGCTACAGTATATGTGAGCCTGCAGAGCTCAGGGAAGTTAAGTGACTCTGCCCAGTGGTCACAGGGATCAAGGGATGCAATCAACCTGCTCACTGTGCGGATGAGGAACCTGCAGCGAGAGAGATAAAGTAACTTGCTCAGGTCACACAGTTTCCAAGTGTGATTGGAGCCTGAACCCGAACCCAGGTCTTCTGATGTCAGGACCAGTGTCTGTCTATCCGACCACGTGACCTCTAGAGCACAGAAGCCCTGAGAAAGGAAGGCATGCAGGAAGCAGAAACAGTGTCACCGGTGGACAGAAACCAGCAACAGGCAGGCTGCAGGGAGGAAGAGCAGTGCCTGAGCTATCTGCTTCCTCTCTCCAGGTCAGCAACACCTCTTCAGATATCAACACTAGCAAACCTGTTTTCAGTAACCACAGCTACTATCGAGCCCTTCCCATGTGCCTGGCAGTGTGCTAGGTGCTTACACCCGTTTAACCTTCAAAACATCCTTAGGAGTCAGGTGAAGAAACTGAGATTCAGAGGGAGAGGTGGACAAGTCCCAGCAGGACCACAGCGGCTAAGTGGCAGGGCTAGACCCGACTCCAGACAGCCTGGTGGCCCAGCCCGCACTCAAACACACCATCCTCTCCCAAGCAGAGCTTCACATCAGCTGTCCAAGGCAGGTGAGCAAAGTGAGCAGGCGGGTTTACAATGGCTTTAGGAGAAATTATAGAAAGATCAGAGGTTCTGAACCACACAGACTTGTGTTCAAGCCCTGGCTTTGTCACTCCCTGCACAGCCCCTTTCAGCTCCCCGTTCACCGAGGATTCGCTCCTCACTAGTCAGGATCTGCTCACTGTCCCCCAGGGAAGACCTCCCGGACATCCTGCAGAGCACAGCATCCTCCATCCCTCCAGCATGCTCTGCTGTCTTACTGCACTTTGTTCTTACTTAACAGTACTTATCGCTACTTAAACTTACATTCAATTTATTTGTTTATTTTATGAATTTTTGCTTCCCCCATGACAATGTACGTTCATGAGGCCGAGGCTCTTGTCTGTTTTGTCCATGGTACTCAAACAGGGTCTTCCACATAATAGTTATTTAAAATACTTACTACTAAATGAACGTGTTCGAAGGCCATTTCTTGACTACTTAATGAGACATTTTAGTCCCTTAGTCCGGTGGTGATGACCTCCCCGCGACAACATACCTCTGGCTGAGGTCCTCCTTCCTCCCTCCGCAGAAGGAAAGAGGAGGCACAAGAAGTGCCTGGAGCAGAGCCCTAGTTCCCACTTCATGGACGTGAAAGGCCCGGGATGCTGTAAAATCACCGCCGCCTTTGGCCACGCACAAGCGGTGGGTTTGTGTGTTGGCTCTGTCAGCCTACAGGAGGGAAAGCAAGGCTGACAGAGGGGGCTCCTTCAGAAGGAAGCAGCACTCACAGCTCCGGGATGAAGATGAGCGGGGGATCGTCCCAATAAACACATTATGGATTAAAAAATAAGCCAAGACACAGACAACACCCCTTACATTACACTCTGGTTCTTTACAAAGTATTCAGCTTCTCCAAAAAATGGCTTGGATACAATGCCCATAATTCCATGAGATTGGTCAGTGGTGTGGGTTACCTCGTATCCCTCCTAGTACTCCTATGTTGCAGTCCTAACCCCCCAATACCTCAGAACCCCCCTGCACTCAGAATGTGAATTTATTTGGAAATGGGTTTGTGGCAGATGTAATTATCAAGCGAAGAAGAGGTCAGACTGAAACAGTGTGAGCCCCTAATCCATGACTGGTGTCCTTATAAAAGGGGGACATGTGAACACAGACATGCACACAGGGAGAAAGCCATGTGAAGACTGGACTAATGCTGACAGAAGCCAGGGGAGCCAGGCAAAAGGCCTGAAGCAGACGATTTTCTAGCACAGTGGTTCTCAACCTTCCTAACGCCGCAACCCTTTAATACAGCTCCTCATGTTGTGGTGACCCCCAACCATAAAATTATTTTCGTTGCTACTTCATAACTGTAATTTTGCTACTGTTATGAATCGTAATGTAAATATCTGATATGCAGGGTATATTTTCATTGTTACAAATTGAACATAATTAAAGCATAGTGATTCAACACACAAAAAAATATGTAATTATATATGTGTTTTCCGATGGTCTTAGGCGACCCCTGTGAAAGGGTCATTCGACCTCCAAAGGGGTCACGACCCACAGGTTGAGAACCACTGCTCTAGCACCTTCAGGGGGACTGTGGCCTTGCTGACACTCTGATGTCAGACTTCTGGGCTCCAGAACCCGGAGACAATAGATTCTGTTGTTCTAAGCTACCTAGTTTGTGGTACTTGGTAACAGCAACCGTTGAGTATTAATACAGTCAGATGTTATCCTCATCTAACAGGAGGAAACTACAGCCCAGAAAAGTTGAATAATTTGCTCCAGGTTGCACAGCTCAGAATTAACCCGCTATCTGCAAGACCTCAAGGTCCACATACAGCAGCATTCGTGGTTCCTGGAGACTGGTCCCTGACCCTTGTTGTTCTTGAGGGAGGATGAGAAATGTAGGATGCAGTGATTTTTCATCAAGTTAAAATGACCTTTTTAAATAAGGTTATGTCCTTTCTGCTCTTTGTTTTTTCTTCCGATTGCTTTTGCTATTAGGCTGTCTTTTTATTTCTGACATGATGAGAATAGACAGTAGCTTTTTGTCTTGTTTTGGTTTGTGCTTTTTAAATGACCTTTATTTTCCTGACAAGATAAAAAGCTGGCCATTCTATTGACCTATACAATTTATTCTGAAATGTTTCTGGTCTATGAAATGTAGACATTTGGGAACAACTGTTCTAATGTTGCCTAAATGCTGTCCATTTTCAACAATAAAGAAAGGCTTCACCTGGAGACCCATTTGATGGTGGAAAAGAACGTTTCTCTCTCAATGAGCTGAAAAGGCCCCTCCCTGCTCAAATATAAAGTGTCTGTGCTAACGGTCACAATTTCTCACGCAACTAATTCGTGTAATTCAAACAATATTCATTCATAACTGAATTCAACAAAATTCAGGCTTTTTCTTTTCAAAATTCAGCCCTGCCCCACTCCTTCTTCCCTCTTTCTTAATGAAGATTTTCTGTTTCAGTGACATTCTTGCCTCGCTTTTGACTTGATCCATTTCCTTTTGGATTCAAAACCTGTGGGTTTGTGCAAACGTCTGAGGATTACATGCAATCACCTCTGTTAAGTATCTAGAACACCGCAAAAGCTCTCAGTAAATGCTAGTTCCCTTCAAAGAAAGCAGTAGAGCTTTATGTATCCAGGAGGGAAATAGCTTTAGGACCAAAGGAAATTTAGAGCAACTGGATGATTGGCAAGATGAGCCAACCTGGGGAGTGTTCGTGACCTTTACCCTTTTGCTGAGCACTCAGTAATCCATAAGACAAAGCACGAAAATTATGGTAGTCTATGTTTTATGAATTCATGTTCATGAATATGTATATATTTATATATGTGTACACATATAAACATATAGATAGCTATTGATAAACCATATGTATCATTAATATTAATTTGATTGCTGAGAGTATTGTACCCTGTTCAGTTTCTGAGAAACCCAAAAGGAAAAAGCCTTTATACATATAAGAGTTTGTTTTCTTTGTTTTCCCATTATCTGGTCCCCTATAATCTAATATATACCCACCAATTTGTCCTAGCCTGGGAAAACTTAGTAAAAGCAAACTTCAACCCATCTATTTGCCAAAGGTATCTCAGACTCCAAATCAGGAAAGAGGAATTCCTTCCTTCCATGAGTATTTATGAGGGCCTATTATATCCCAGGCACTGTATTATATTGTTGGATGCAAGAAGAACAACGCAGTCAAGGTTAGATTTTTCTGTCCCCCAGTGACTATCAATCCAGGGAGTAACAAGATCATAGCTAACTACACCGCTATGTAGCATATTTTATAAGAACTTTCATTAAGGTGCTATAGATGCCTAGAGGAAGGGCATCCAACCTGGTTTTGAAGAGGTGAGGTCAAGAAAGCTTCCTGGAAAAGGTGATGTCTAAGCTTGGTCTTGATGGGTGACTAGGAGATATCCAATTAAGAAGGAGCCATCCAATCAGAGTTAGAAGCATGTGGTGTGCAAAAGTCTTGGAGGCAAGGAGTTGATCATGAATCTCCTGGGGAATGGACTTTTACCAATTAATAACCTAAATACATATGATAGAAAAAGACTAACTTCAGAGTTTTTAGGAATACCAGAAAATACTCCTTTTTCATTAACTTCCTCAAATGCAATAAAGGCTGAAGTGGAAAATGTCATGCTTTATAGATAGTCAGTCCTGATATTCAAGCTGACCTTTGCAAGTTGCTTAACTTTGCTGAATTGAGCCTCGGTTCCTCTTCTGTAAAATATGGATAATATCTCATACAGCCATTGTGTTATTATGAAATTAGAAATGTAAAATATATAGCTTCTTGCCTGCCACAAAATAGATACCAGAGAAAATGTTAACTCATGCCCTAAAACTGTGTTATTGTGAGTAAGAACTTACAACATTCATCCTAATTCTTCTTTCCCATTAGGAAACTTTTATTTGTCTTCCTTGTAGACCAGTTGTCTCAAAACTTTGACTACTAACTTCATTATTTTAAAAAATTTAAAGCACAACCCCCCTTTATCTAAATATTTACAGACACATTTATAAACTAGAGGCCAGGTGCACGAATTTGTGCATGGGTGGGGTCCGGCCGGCCAGCCCCAGGGCCGATTGGGCCGGGCTGGCCAGGGGAAAAGGATGGAGGAGGTTGGCCAGCTGGCCCCAGCCCCTGGTCAAACTCCCAGTCGAGGGGACAATTTGCATATTATCTTTTTATTATATAGGATTGTAGGATGTACAACCACAGTACCACAGTACTATGGTACAGTATGTACATTATAAAACATAGATCAAAACAGAAATTTAAAGGCTGAGATGAAAAATTAATATAGAGAGAAGGATTGTCACCTTTAATACTCTTGGGATCATGCACCCACTTTAGAGAATACTAAGAGCTGCTGGAGATAAAGGACCTAATCGAATTTATTCATGGAGCACCTAGCAGCACATACCAAGTACTAAAGAAATGTCAGGAATTGAAGAGGCAAGGCCTGGACATTAGAACGAAAAACCAAAAATCAAAAAACAAAACACTACCTGTTCAAAACAGTTTTTATATTTTAAGTTTTAATATATATTTTAATAATAATAAAAGTTTAATATAGTAGAAATGTAAAGCAACCAAAATGAAACTGCCTCCCTTCCAAGCAGAGATGTAATATATTTCTTTTTTTAAAGGGCTAGTAGTAATAATAACTTCCATTTGCTGAGCACTTATAAAGGATAGACACTATGCTTATTACTTTACATGTACTTTCTTATTTGGTTCTTAGGATAATCAGGGTACCACTGCAGCTTTCTAGAAGGTATCAAAAATATTTTGGTGTATGTTGGGGGTCCATAAACCATGGCCTGCAGGCCAAATTTGGCCCATTGTCTATTTTTTTTATATTCTATAAACCAAGAATAGTTTTCATTTTAATTGGTTTAAAAAAATAAAAAGTCTCTTATGTCATGACACATTATATAATATTCAAACGTCAGTGCCCATAAATACAGTATTATTGGAACACAGCCATATCCATTCATTTAGTATTATCTATGGCTGCTTTAACAGACAACAGCAGAGTTGATTAGTTACAATAGAGAGTTGATTAGTTGTAATAGAGACCATATGGCTCATAAAACCTGAAATATTTATTATCTGGCCTTACATGTTTACAATATGCTGACCCCTAGTGTGTGCGAGAGGAGCCCACTGGAATGATGCACATTGCCGCTCGCATGGTTGTAAACCATGGTCCAGATAACAATCCTGTACGGAAATGGAGGCTCAAAGTGATGAAGTCACTAGTCATGTAATTAGGAAGTGGCAGAACCAGAGACTTTCAGGACAAAATTTTAAGACTGGAATATGCCCTTAGTCCTATAGAGAGTTCAGGTCCTTTTTCTCTGATGATCTCCTCTGGCTACATGACTTAGCCAGCCACTGCCAATATCACCTCCCACCGCCTCCAGTGTCCTCTCTGTGCTCTCATGCCCAGGGTTTAATATTGTTATGGCTAAGGACAGGGTAGAGTGGAAAATGGGGTCAATGGAACAAAAGCACAATTCACTCCTTTATAACTGCTCCTTGAGTCTCTCAAATACACAGTTGGCCCCTGAGTATGGCTGAGCTGAGAGTGATGAAAAGGACATGTGATGGAATGCTGGAAACCTCATTACTGGCTCGTTGCCTACAGAAACTCAGCCAGCTTATCTTCTCTCCCAAGGAACTTCTAACGTGCACTGGCTCAGCTGGTTCCTTCCAGGTGCCTAGAACAAGCTGCTCTGCCCAGCTGAGATCAGAAGTTGAGAGGCCAGGCTCTGCATATGCCTCTTTTTTCCAATCCTCATTGTACCCAAGCCTACTGGGGTCTCAGTCACTCTTGGGCTGTAATCTGGATGCTGTTCAATGCAAGTCACAATAATGTCTTCCTGGACAGCATCCTGGAGGCTTAGATATGTTGACTTAATTTCTGTTTCACTTCTGAGCAAGAACAACTAACAGTGGCAAGGCAGCTACTATGCAAAGTTATAAGAACAGCTTTCATGTAAATGAATCTCATTGAATCCTCCTAGCATGCAGAGATCCATTATTCCCATTTTATAGAGAAAGACACTAAGACTCAAGAGGAATTAAGCAGCACATATGTTGTATGCACCTGGGGAGTGGTAGGTCTGGACTTCAAGCCAAGCTCTGTGGCTAAATAAATACCTCTGAAGTCTCCATGAAGAAGTCAGTGTTGTGTTTTTTTGGGGTTTTATTTTTTGCCATATTATTTATTAAAAAACAAGCAAACAATCACCCCTTCCATTCTCTCTCCCCAAATCATGGCATCATTATTCTTTATAATTGGGGTATGGCATAAGAACAGTCCCACAGTCTCTAGCCAAAGGAGAGTTAAAGACAACTTTTGGACATCATGAGAAAGAAAATAAACTTCTATTGTTTTTAAATCATTATTCATATTGAGAGTTGATTATAACAGGAGCTCGTATTATTATAACAAATACATCATTGTTGCAGTTTTAACTCTTCCAAATGATCTGGAATAAATTGACTGTGGATTAGCTAACCATGCTGGGCCTGCGGGTCCTGAGGACATACAGGAAAGGATGTTTGGCAAATGCAACTATTTTTCTAATACTGTCAAATAGTTGTTAACAGTCTGGTGAGAGTACACAGCTCCTAATTAGCTTTCAACCTGGGGAAGCTGAGTCCTTGTTGTGCCCTCCAGTCCTTGCAGGAAGGGCCAAGTGAACAGCAGGCAACATGCCATCAGACCAGGAGCAGTGTAGGGTGCGGGGAGGGGGGGGGGGAGAACTCGGGCAGCTCTGTGACTGCAGCTCTGCACTTCCCTCCTGCTCTCCTTCTTGGAGGACACGTACCCTAGTGCCTTCTCCTTTGATCAAAGAGAAAACAATACAAATCAAAGTGGTGACCCAACCAGATTCTGCTCCATGCTTGTCGCTCGGTGCTTCCTAAAGCAGAATCCTTCCTGCTCTAAATGTGGGAGGCAGAGAGCTATTAGCTCTCCTGGTGAGTAACGCCAAAATATTTGATTATTGTTGTCTCTCCCTCAGACAGAAGCTTCACTGTCAGAAGTAAAAGCTCTGAGTCATGCTTTAGAAAAGGTGAACAGAGGATAGGCAATCACAACGAAAGGTGGCCGAGTGGAGAGGGATCTGTCCCTGGGGCAGGGGTCTAGGTTTATGATCCCCTTTCCTCTGTCAGATGTGGCCAACCAGGCCTCTGCGGTCTTTCTCACAGGGGATACTGTGAGGACAAGTGGTCTCATGTAAAGTGAAGGTGCATTCAGATCCTATAAAAATAGCGAAGGATTCCCAAGTATTTGCTGTTAAGTCCTCTTATATAGCTTATTTAATCTTCTCAACAGCTTAACAGGCTTATTGCATAAGTATTATTATTAGCACCTCTTAGGAGGTAAGGCAAGTGAGCCCCTGAGAGGTTAAACAACGCAGCATCCCATGGTCACTCAGGTGGTAACCAGCAGGGCTGGGACTCTAACAGGCACCTGGTAGATGCCAAAACCCCACATCTCTAACCACCACACCCTTCCTCACTGAAGAAATGAAATGTATTACCAAGGTGAATGGTTCCTTTTTTCTTGCTTTCTTTTTTTAATCCTCACCTGAGGATATTTTTCCATTGATTTTTAGAGAGAGTGGAAGGGAGGGAGAGAGGCAGAGAGAGAGAAACATCGATATGGGAGAGACACATGGACTGGTTGCCTCCTATACACACACTGATCAGGGCCGGGATCGAGCCTGCAACCGAGGTATATGCCCTTGACCGGGAATTGAACCCGAGACCCTTCAATCCACAGGCCAATGCTCTATCCACTGAGCAATCCCGGCTGGGGCTGAATGGCTCTTTTACTGAAGAATGCAGGATGCCCAAAGCCAGGATGCCTATCCTTGCTCATTGCGTAGGCAGAACATCCTACAAGGCTGCCTGCATTCAGGCATATGAAGTACCCAAGAGAATAATGAAACAGATAGGAAAAGGGAAGAACAAAGACCATTGTCCTGGGCCCAGAGACTAGCTTGCATAAACATGATTCATAAAGTCACTCCCAGACTCAGATCTCATAGATTTCCAATATCAGATCATTGCCAGTAGACATGTGAACTTTCAGCTAGAAAGCACATCTTGCTGAAAATAGCTTCCCTCTCCCAGCACCAACTCATAAAGCAAGAAACCAGAATCTGAATTTCTCTCTGCGTCCTCTTTGCCAGGCAGTTCCTTTTTTCCTTCAGCCTCACGGTCCCATCGTTTCTCTCGTTTCTCCTTAGTATGCTCTCTTAATTCAGATGGAGCCGTAACATTGTGGCGCTAGCTTGGAAGCCCAGGGGACTCGCATCATAAATAAATAAACAAATGAACAATTCAGCAATCAGGCAGGAATGAGTTTAACAACTGAGCTGGAAAAATAGCTGAACATCTACTCCCTGAGGAAAGATCTGAAGGCGACCCAAGTGTTCTTCACCTAACAGGTAACTACACTGACTTCTTGCAGTGAATCGGGGGCTTGAGAGAGAAGCAGTGGGAAGGCAGGCTCAAAGAGCCCAGTGGCCCTCCGGCCACTTTGCATTACCACTATGCTGATACATTATCCCACGGTGGCTGTGAAATATTTGTTCACCGCCTATAAAAGCACGACATTTTAAGTGCCACTTTTCTTTAAATATATTCTCCTTCCATTAAGTCTTACATAATTCAACTATCATCCCATGTGAGAGGCTTAATTTAAAGACAACCCTAAGTTGAGTGAATTCCTTGTGAAGGGTTATGGAAGTTATATGTAATCCAGAAAGTCTGCTGTGTAATGGAGTGTCTATTATATGCCTGACCAACTGCCAGGTTCTGGGAACACAAATATGAATAAGACCTAATCCCTGTCTTTAAGGAGGTCATGGCCTCCTCAGAGAGAGATGAATTCAAAAATGAAGTGAAAGAAGTATTATAGGAATTAAGGTAGAAGGAAACACATGAACAGCTCCAATGAGGGAGGGAGCATGTGTGTGTGTGTGGCGGGCGGGGGTGGGGGGTGGGGGTGGGGGACGGGAAGTAGGGAGGGGACAGAGGATAGAGATGGAGGTTCAGTAAAGGAGACTCTTATATGTTTACACAGAAGACCCTAGAAGCTGCTGTTTACCAAGGAGACAGGTTAAGTTGATGTTCTGGGCAGAGAGAGCAGGAAGAATGGAGGCAGTTGTGCTAAGTGGCATAACAGTGAAGGTTAGGGTTAATGCAGATCCTTGAACCTGGCTGGGAAACAGACTCAGAGGGAGAGAAATGAGAGGCAGGCCTGGGCGTCATGGGTCAGATCCTTCTCTGCCGAGTGGGTCATGTGAAGGAGTGTGGACTCTAGCCCCCATGTGGTGGGAACATCTGAAGGACTTTAAAAACCATGATCCGATTTGCACTGTAGAAGATCACCGTGGCAACCATGAGGAGGCCGAGCTGGAGGTGTTAGGACTGGCAGCGGAGCAAACGGAGAAGTCAGGAGGAGTGCAGCGTCCAGGTGGGAGGGATGAGCCTGATCTCAGGCAGCATCCGTGGGGATGTAAAAAAAATGAAAAGGGGGCAGATGTTAGGAAGGTAGAAATATGGGTTGGAGGTGATGAAATCTGGCTCGTCACCTTTGGAGTACTCTCTTTATGAGTCCATCCTTCTCTGGACATGTTTCCCACTTGTCTGTTGAGAGGGCAACCTTGTGTGACTACATGAGAAGACTCTTTATTCATGTGTTTGGTTATTATTCATTCATAAGCAAGTCAGTCAATCAGGAAAGGCACTCATTCCTTGATTCATAGGTTTTGGGGGTCTTGCTATGAAAAAGCAAAATGCTAGTACAAAGAGCTCAACCAAGGGAAAGATGAAACTTGAAGACCACAAGCATTTGCTGATCATGTCTCAGGAATAAAATGTGCATCAAAATGTACTATAGAAAGTATGAAAATCGAAATGATCAGTGCATGGTCTCTGCTCTCTGGGAGGGAAATGCAGCAGCCTGTGATTAATTCCATTCAATAAATACTAACTGAATGCTTATGTGCAGAGAATTATGTCTACCACAGTAAGGAGACAGAGGAATAAGACACGGTTCCTGATATTTGTCAGTCACAAATGGAAGAAGTATCATTGCTATTAGAGTTGCAAAGCACTGTGGGAGCCCAGAGATAAGAGAATTTGTATCAAGTCCATCTTTAATCTTTGCCACAGCAAACAGAAGTATGAATGCCCTTTTTTTCTGTGAGTCAAAACTGCCAAGAGTTCCCTTCATGACAGCAGAGGAAGCAAAAAGTTACTTTAAACAAAAAAAACTTTCCATGGAGGAAGTCCTATATAATAATAAAAATATCAAATCAATAATAAAAATATCAAAAAATAAAAGAAAAAATAATTTTAACAAAACACAGAAAATGAAGTTGGCTCTAAAATAATGACACATACTTGATATTTAATTATACAAAGAATTCACTCAGGAGAAATTACTTTTATGTAAGAAGTCATTAGTAATTAATCAAACCACAGGCAACTGGCTTGTTGTAATATTAATTCAAACAAGATTTCTAAGCAGACAGTCTACATTCCCAAAGTCCTGGGAAGCAGATGGCATCTAATTAGCTTTAAGAGGCTTTGATTGACCACTTGGTTCTTTGAGGCAGGGTGAGTTCAGATTTTGGAGCTCTCCTTAAAACAAATTAACTCCTAACAACTTAAAACAAGTGGTTTCTAAATATCTAATTTGGAAAAACCATACTTGCGAATGGTCTTGCTTAGAAAGAATGGAGTGTGTTGAGGATATGGAAGGGGAATTTCATTAGAAGCCTAAGACAAGTTGCTGACTTGACAAATGAAATAACATATGTAAAAAGCTTTGCAAAAAACATGTAAAGGTGCTAACAATTCAAGTGGAATTAAAATAAGAGCATGTACAACATTTTGATTTTTTTTTTTTTCCTGAACAGAAAGGCGCAGAGCATTGAGATCCAGCTGGTAAGAATTATGACATTGAATTTAAGAACTTTGACCACTAAGAAATGATTCTAAATAACTTGCTATAGACTTGGCTCATGAACTCTGCAGAGATGTGGAGGTGCCCACCATGCTGCCTACCATTGGTGAGAGGAAACTAGAGTAAAACAGTAAGGGGCTTTTGGTCACAGGCTGGCTTGGGTTGACATCTGGCCTCTGCCATTTGCTAAGATGTTATGACTTTGAACAAGTCACTTACCCTCACTTAAGCCTCAATCTCTGCAGATGAAAATACTCATGCCTATGTCATAGGGTTGTTATGGAGAGTACAAGAGATAATAGATGTAAAATGCTTATTACAGTACCTGGCATATAACAAGCACGGTAACTATTAATATTATAATTAGGGTTAATGAAAGGAAAATGTTCTTTCCAAAATTGGCTAAAATCCTTGTTTCAAAGATTTCTGAGACTGAAAAAAATTATGGATGATGGATTTGCAGAAATGGGAGTGGGTGTTTCATTCTAATATAATTGTAACGTGCTGAAGAACATAGCAGGATCTTGTGCCTATCACAAACCCTTTCTCATAGTGAAATTATTTTGTGAGTGAACCTGGGATGTATGTAGAGCATCTTATTAACTTCTAGGGGTCTGGTGCATGAAATTCGTGTACTGGGGGGAGGGGTCTCCCTCAGCCCAGCCTGCACCCTCTCTAATCTGGGACCCCTCGGGGGATGTCCGACTGCCAGTTTAGGCCCAATCCCTCTCACAATCCAGGAATTCTGGCTCCCAACCACTCACCTGCCTGCCTGATCACCCCTAACTGCTTCTGCCTGCCAGTCTGTTCACCCCCTAACCACTCTCCTGCCAGCCTGATCAACACCTAACTGCTCCCCTGGCGGCCCAGTCACCCACAACTGACCTCCCCTGCAGGCCTGGTCTCCCCCCCCCCCCAACTTCCCTCCCCTGCAGGCCTGCTCGCCCCTAACTGCCCTCCCCTGCCGGCCATCTTGTGCCCACATAGGGGCAGCCCTCTTGTGTGAGGGCATGATGGTCAATTTGCATATTACCTCTATTATATAGGATGTGCTTCAATGTGCCATTGGTATCACAAATCTCCTTTGAATTGTATTTAATAATATAATACAAGGAACACTAGCCTGCAAGGACCTTGATTTGAATCTCACATCTGACAATGAAAATATGAGCTCTGGCAAAACAAAATCCTTGCTGAGCCTCAGTTTCCACAACTGTAAAATAGGGATAACAATTGTATTTAGCGTGATTTTTAAAGATTACATGAGTTCATTGTCATCATCATCACTGTTTTTGCCAAGTTCTGGCAGCCTTTACTAAATTACCTCACCCTTACCACATCCTATCTTGCCTTTCAGAAATGTGATTGTAAAGTCAGGGTCTGCAGCCAAAAGTTCAGAATCAGCCAACTGGGATCAGTTGAAGTGACAGGCAGAGAGCTGATAAATGATGATCAAAATTCTCAGTAGCTCTTGATGCTTAAACGATAGCTGGGTCTTTGACAGGTGGACAGTGGTCTGCAGACAGAAGTCTAGCAGGGCAGGGGGAAAGTTCTGAGTAACACAAACATCAGAAAATTGGGACTTGCAGTCAAATCTCAAGTTTCTAAGGCTTATCACACATAACTACTCCCAAGACATCTAGAGCAAACATCTAAAGAATCCCAATAAAGGCAGACATGAGCAAAGGGAGAGGACCCCAAATGTGTCAAATGGGTTGAAGGGATGGAGAGGAGAAAACACAGCACATCGATATGCTCTACTTAAAGCAGTACCCACAAGGCTCTGAGCAGAGCATTAGGGGGGAGGTATGAAAGGGAGCAGAAAGAGAGGACAGCTGAACTGGGGGGGCGGGTGTGGAGGGAAGAGGAAGGGAGTTGCGGGGTGGGGGGGGGCTGTGGCCTTTCTTTGTCAGATGATCTTCAGATTTCTGTGGCCTCTGGGGGAATTCTTTACTTTTCTTCAGTTTAAGAAAGTTATTTAACCTTCTCTGCCCTGGTTTCATCTTTAAAATTGGAATAATAAAAGTATGGCACAATTTACATTGGGCGATGACATACTTGCAAAAAAGAATGGAGAAACTTTCTATATATTGGCATAGAAAGATCTCCAAGACATATCAAGTGAAAAAAGAATAGTGCAGAAAAAAAGTGTATGGAATGTTCCCTTTGGTGTGGAAGAAAAGGGTTAAAAGAAAAAAATGTGTATATATATATAATTTGCTATATTTGCAAAGAAAACTCCAGAAAGGTGCACAAAAATTTTTTTTTTTTAAATAATGGTTAGATAATGTAAGGTGAATGGGCATGGAAGAGGATAAAGCTTTTCAATAAATACCTTATAAGAATAAAATATTTAAATTATTTTAAATAATAAAATAAGGGTAGCAATTAGTACATACCTCCTGCAGTTGTTTTGAAGATTAAATGGAATAATGTAAAGAACTTAGCATGGGGCCTGGGATTAAATGCACATTAGTGGGGATTGTCATCTATTTTTGAAAAAGATGAGTGGGAAGGAGCCCTTCCTTGGCCTCTACTTTCTGCTCAAGGGCCAAAGAGAGCTTGAGACAAGTTGCGGGAGACTCTCATTGAGGCTTGAGGAGCAGAAAGGCCTTATGTCCTGGTTCGCTCCTAGTTATCCAGTCCTGGTCCCTGGGGATTCAGGGCAAAAAGCCCATCCAGAAATAAAGATGGAGCCTTTACCCAGGAACATGAACACAGTGAGCTAAAGGGTCTGAAAAGGTAGAGATCTCAACTCCAACACAGAGCAGACCTGTCCACTGTCCATGATGCCAAGAGTTAGAAATGATTTAAAAACAGGCATGCCTCAGAACAAAACCTGAGAAAAGATGAACAGATGCCAATGAAATGTCACTTTCTTTCACTGTGTTGCTAAAAAAAAAAAAGCTTCAGTGTCCTTAAAGCATACATCTTAGTAGATTAATTGAAAATGCCACAATGGGATGAAAATATTTTTTTTCAAAAATCTAGCTCTGAATAGAATCCTTTATACA
Organism: Myotis daubentonii; assembly: GCF_963259705.1. Lineage (NCBI taxonomy): Eukaryota > Metazoa > Chordata > Mammalia > Chiroptera > Vespertilionidae > Myotis > Myotis daubentonii. Next base: position 33,498,109 of record NC_081848.1, on the reverse strand, counting down.
GTCACAAAATTTAATAATCTACTTTTTTTCTCTCCATCTGCACTGAAAAGAGATTTAATAATCAGATACAAAAGGTAGGAAATTATAATGAATCGCACAAGTATTCAGATATTGTAATCCGAATAATTGTCCTAGTAGTGCCAGTTTTACTTAGGATTATGCTAAATAGCTGACAAAAAAGACTCTGATTGTAAGTTGCTTTAGGAATAAAACACATAGCATTTGGAACACAGAAAAGTACCATTTTAGGCACTTGGGGAAATAGCACACAATAGGAGGTCTTGGTTTTGTTAGATGCTTCCTCTAACAAAAAGAGTAAGCAGCGGGGGTCTTCGAGATGGTGATGTGGCATCCCTTGTGTAGCTCCCACATTGTTGGCTGTAGTGGTTAAGATTCCAGCTCAGAAAGTAGACAGATTTGAACACAAATCTTAGTTCTATCAATGATTAGTTAGGTAATTTTAGGCAAGTTACTTAACCTTGCTGAATGCCAATTTTCCCCATCAGTGAAATGGGGGTAAATAAAATGCTACCTTATAGAAATGTTATGGGGCTCAAAAGAGATACTGTATTTCATGAAGAAACTTAGCACAGTGCCTGGGATAAAGTAGATGCTCAGTAAGTGGTAGACTTTATCATCATCTCTATGTCAGCGGTTCTCAACCTGTGGGTCGCGACCCCTTAGGCGGTCGAACGACCCTTTCACAGGGGTCGCCTAAGACCATCCTGCATATCAGATATTCACATTACGATTCATAACAGTAGCAACATTACAGTTATGAAGTAGCAATGAAAATAATGTTATGGTTGGGTCACAACATGAGGAACTGTATTTAAAGGGCCAGAAGGTTGAGAACCACTGATCTATGTTTTCACTCATTCATCCACCCACTAAACCATCATTGATCAGGAACCACTTCAGGTCAAGCTTTGTGGTAGGCAAAGGAAATCCAAGAATAAATAAGACACAGTCCCTGCTCACAGGAAGTTCCCAGCCCAGCACGGGGAGATGAATAAAGGAGGCACTATGGCTTTGGGGATATTATGAGAAGTCAGTGCCAGGCATATTGGGGCATAAAGAGGGGGTGATACAAGGATGAGGAAGGGGCTTCCTGGAGGAGCTGATGCTTGACATAGGGCTTAAAACTTGTACATACAATTTTGGGGACAAACGTAACAGGAAGGGTACAGGCACTGGGAGGGATGGGCAAGAAGAACGGCATGAACAGGTCCGAGGTAATGATTAACCAGCCTGAGAGGGAAGGCCAGAGAGTGCTGGGAGGCTCAACACATAGGGCTGAGTACACATAAAAGTTTCTGTAATTTGCTGTTTGACAACTTAACTTCTTTAATTAGAAGCTGAGAAATAGTCAGCATTGGAATGTCTGCCGGGGCAATGTTTCGAGAGTGCTCCATACTATTATGGCGGAAAGATAATTTTGTACCATCTTAGCCAGCCTTACAAGATACCTGCTGAAGGAGTGTCTTGCCTGCCTTTGCCAGAAACTTATTGTCTGCCAACTCAGAGTTGACTTGGGATCAGGACTTTATAAGCAAATTCTGCCCACCCCCTCCCCCACCTCACTTTTTGTTTGCTTATAAATCTTCTCTTAAATAGGTAGTTCACTTCAGTACAAAAGAATTGTCAGTATTAGTTCAAGGGGATGTAGTGAATGGAGGGGGATCAAGACACACAGTTTCAAATATCTTCTACTCAACAATGGTGTAAAGTTAGGAATTTCCAGAATCTGTTGTTTTTGTCAACCCTCACTTGAGGATATTTTTCCATTGTTTTTTTTTTTTTTTTTTTTTTTGAGAGAGAGAGAGTGGAAGGGAGGGGAGAGACAGTGAGAGAGAGAAACATCTATGTGAGAGAGACACATCGATTGGTTGCCTCCCTCCTGCACCCTGACCTAGTCCAGGGATCAAGCCTGCAACCTAAGTACATGCCCTTGACCAAAATCAAACCCGGACCCTTCACTCCGTGGGCTGATGCTCTATCCACTGAGTCAAACTGGCTAGGGTTTTCAGGAATTTTTTAAATCTTTGTGAATTTCAGCTTCTTTATCTATAAAGAGGTAGAATTCGATCTATCTCATGGGGTGGAATAACTAATGCCAAGTCTCTATACCCAGCCTGACATAGCTCCACAAATGGTGGCTCTTGTTACTACCTGTAAAAGTAAAGTAGGTGATTTGGACAGCAGCCTTAGTAGACAGAAATCTGAATCTTTCAGGGCAGAAGGATGCCAGGTGTGGGTAGCAATGGAGAATGCCAGGTCGGCTTGCACTTCTAAACTGTGCCATGCTCTGGCCGGGCTGGGGCTGAGAAAGCTCTAATTCCTGTGTGTTGAACCGAGGTTGGAGACACTGATCTCTCTCTCTCTCAGTACACTGAAAGCTTCCCTTAGCTAGGCTGAGCTTCATGGACCAATAAATGTTCACCAAAGCATTTCCTTTCACAAGTTTTCAAGTTGCCCTGGGTCTCCAGAGCTGGAGCAAAGAGAAGAGCTAACAGACGAGGCTTGTCAAATATAAGCAATTTTTTCTGTAGTCCATACAGACATACTTGGGAGAGGATGTGATGGAAAGAAAGCAAATGCACTCTGTTGCTAAGGAATTGCAGTTCTTCCCAAATACACTATAAATGATAATATGCAGCCCAGTGGGGAAAATACATTATTCTCTGTGGTACATCTGTGCTGTGCAAGCATTTCATAGACAGGATTGAACTCTCATATAACCCTAGGAAAACCACATGCTCTTGCCTTTTAACCCAGTATCTTTAACTGGTAAAAGCTCATTACCTCCGTAGCCCACAAATGTTTTATGATGAAGATCACTTATGAAGGACTATAAAGGAAATCACTCGTAGCACACCACAGGACTCTCACCATCTAGATCCTGGTAACCCAAAGGCGAAAAAAATAGTGACCAACAGACAAGATGATACTTTTTAAAATATGTAATGCCAACCGTTAATAGAATAGTACACATGAAAATTTCAGCAAAAAATGTTTTATATTCCAACAAAATAACCTGTGTTTTCCAGGCCAACTATCATGAAAGCTTTGGTTTTTAAGGGGGAGCTACGAAGGCTACCACATTATTCAACATAAATGACCCACAAGAAACTAACCTAACACTTATCATGACAGTATTATTTACAGCAGTGAAAACAATCAGAAATGACCTAGATGCTTATTAATGGTATATTAGTTAAACTAACAGAGTCACATCCACATAATAGAATCCTAGCTCTCTTTAAAATTAACTTTTACCAAAAAAAAAGGTAATGAAATGGGGAAATGCCTACAAAATGTTATTGAACAAATATGGAGGTTATCAAGTACTATATATGATATGATTCCAATTTTATAAATGCAGAAAAAAGTTGTAAAGACCTACAAGAAAATCAATAGGTATTATTGTCTTAAAAAAAACCACACTCATTTATTTTCCCAATAAAATATTCTTTTAAAATATTTGGTTTTCGGGGCCCAAGTCCTTCTGATCAAGGCCCCCCCCCCCAAAAAAAAAATAAAATTAAAATAAAAATAAATAAAATATTTGGTTTTCTAAGGAAAACTTTGGTGGACAGTGGTGGTATGAAAAAGAATGCATCTAAAAATATGAAAAACTTTGTTGACATTAAAATTAATATAACCTATGTTAAATAACACTACTCAATGTCTATCCATAATGTAACTGAAATAAACCAGGATAGAAATGTTTACATACACTATAACCTACCCTGTATATTTTATGCACAGAAATAGGACTGAAATAAAATAAGTCAAAATGTCAAACAATAGTTGCTGCTGGGTAGCAGACATTATGGATCATTTCTTCTATCCTTTCTTTCTTTTTCTAAACATGCTTCTGTATCTTCCAAAGTTTCAACAATAAACACATAATGCCATTATAATCAGAAAAAAGTTATATTTTTTAAAAATTTTTAAAAAATATAACTTTAGTTATATCACTTTAGTTATCTAAAGTTATAAAAAAATATAATTAAGCAGAAAAAAAGAACCTTAGTTTAAAGTCACTCAAATATTAAATTCTTCAGACTAAACATCTGACCCTCTAAATCCAAATCCACATTACATGGAAAATACTATCCTATCTAATAAAAGAGAAAAATGGTAATTGGCGTACGACGATACCCTTTTCATTGGCTAATCAGGGCTATATGCAAATTAACTGCCAACTAAGATTGGCAGTTAGCTGCCAACTAAGATTAGCAGTATACTGCCAACAAGATGGTGGTTAATTTGCATATGTAGGCACAATGCAGGGAGGCGAAAGGGAAAGCAGGAAGAAGCCCCCTGCCAAGGAGAATCAGGCGACTTTGCTGCCCTGGCCAGTGATAGCAGGAAGTAGGGGTGGAGCCAGCAATGGGAGCTGGGCACGGTCGAAGCTGGCAGTCCTGGGGCGGAGCCTGCAACCACGGGGAGCTGGGGGTCCTCTGTCGGAGGCCTCAGGCCTGGTCAAGGGGCCGATCCGGTGATTGGTGATCGGAGGGTGATGAGGGTCAACTCTTCTGGCCGAGGCATCAGGCCTGGGTGGGGGGCGGAGCCGGGGATTGGAGGGATATGATGGTCCCCTTGCCCAGGCCTGAAGCCTGGGTCAGAGGCGTCAGGCTTGGGCGGGGGGTGGAGCAAGCGATCAGAGGGAGATGGGGGTCCCCTGCCCAGGCATGATTCCTGGGCCAGAGGCCTCAGGCCTGGGCGGGGGCCAGAGCCAGTGATCAGGGGGAGGTGGCGGTCCCCTGTCCACGCCTGACACCTCTGGCGGAGGCGTCAGGCCTGGGCAAGGGCCGATCAGGCGATTGGAGGGTGATGGGGGTCTACGCCTCTGGCCAAGGCATCAGGCCTGGGCTGGGGGCAGAACCAGTGATGGGGGGAAATGAGGGTCCCCTGCGCAGGCCTGACGCCTCTGTCAGAGGCGTCAGGCCTGGGCAAGGGGCCGATCCTGCGATTGGAGGGTGATGGGGGTCAACGCCTGAGGGCTCCCAGTATGTGAGAGGGGGCAGGCTGGGCTGAGGGACACTACACACACACACACACACACACACACACACACACACACACACACACACCCAGTGCACGAATTTCGTGCACCGGGCCCCTAGTGTAAATATAAGAAAAGAAATTCCTACATCAATTAAATAAGCTAGAAAGTCATACTTCCATTATTATTATTATTATTTTAAAAACATATTTTTATTGATTTAAGAGAGGAAGGGAGAAGGAGAGAGATAGAAACATCAATAATGAGAGAGAATCATTGATTGGCTGCCTCCTGCATTCCCCACACTGGGGATGGAGCCCCCAACCTGGCATGTGCCCTGACCAGGAATTGAACTGTGATCTCCTGGTTTATAGGTAGATGCTCAACCACTGAGCCACGCTAGGTGGGCCATTATTATTATTTTTTTAAAGTACATCATTAAAAGTCTTACACATCCCCTGGCAATGAATATTGTTTATGGAAAAACCACCCAGACTCAAAGCACATGAAGACATTTTTATGTGGGAAACTAGATCTAATGCTTGGAAGGCAAAGGAAGGTAGATTTTATTCACTTAAAAATTTATTCAACAATTTAAACTAAACTCTTATTCCATCTCAGGTATTATTCTAGGTGCTAGGGATATGAAGGTGTCTGCAATTCAGACTGGAGATAGAACATTCCTTTCACGGGGCATACTAAAGCAGTGGCTGATGACCACCTGGCAAAGATGTAACAGAGGAGACATGAACATGTGAGGTGGCAATGATCTAGACAGCCTATTTCTTAGTCTGGAAACCTCTCATTTCCACTCTTCCATTCTCATTCTGTTCCCATGCCTGTTCCCACAAATCCCCTGGAAATCAGAGCCCCATTCAAAGACTTGCATGCGATAATTCATTTTGAGCAGCGATCCCAGGGAAGAAGAGTGAACCAGGGAGACAGAGCTTGGGAGGAAGAAAAGGCACTACAAGGATGTGTTGTCAGGTTATTCCCTGTTGTGGACAACTGGGACTCAATCTCTCCAGGACCTTCTAAGAATCCATCACGCAGTCCAGAACTATCTCCCCAAAGGATGAGGAGGGAAGCCTCTATCCACCAGTTCCCTCATGCCTCAAGACCTTCAACTGTCAAGAGTTGCCACATGGGGTGGGGAGTCAACTCCCTTTACACTCCCAGTTCGGTGCATGCCAGAATGGTGAGTGGACTCTTGGGCAGAAAGCAGAGACAGGTGTGGCAGCTGAGGCAAGGTGGTGTCTGGTTACACCTGCATGAAGCTGGTTGCTGGAGCAACACCTTGTTAGTTTAGCAGAAAAGATGTGAGGCTGAGTAAAGAGATGGCACCACTGTAAGGTTCCCCCATCTGAGGACACGAGAATAACAATACTGAACAACTGTTGAGCATGTACAGAAACTTTGCATACATTTCATCACTTAATCCTCAAAGCCAACTCTGTGAAGTAGATTATACGTTCACCTTTTTTTTTTTTTTTAATACAACACAACATGTTTTAAGAAGCTATGTGTTCTGTCTGAGGTCATCAATAATCAGTGGCCTGAGGGTGAGGCTGAAGGACTGGCTGCAGAACCAAATACAACACTGTCTCCCTTAGTGCCATGAACACCCAAAGGTCTCCAAACGTGGGAAATCAGAAGTGTATCTGTCACTGGTCGGAGTGTGAGTTCCTGGAGGGCAGAGATTGTGCTTACTCATGTTTTATCGCCAACACCTGGCACTGTATGAACTTTAACAAGGCACAGTGCTTGCTGAGCCTATTTGAGTGTCTGTTCTCCCAAGTGGACCTGAGAGCAGAAATTGTGTCTTATTCGTCTTTCTATCCCACCTCCCAGCACGTTTGTTGACCCTAACAGAGTGGACTTTTCTGCAAGGCGGAAGGAACATATTGTGGTTAAAAAAGTGGACTTTTTGTCAGATGGGCCTGAGTTAGAGCCTCACCTTTTGATAGCCTTCCCAGCTATACGATCTTAAGCAAACTATGTAATAATCTTTCTAGGCCAAGGTTTCCTCATCTGTGAAAACGTATGATATTAATTGTATTTCCATCATAGGGTTATTGTGAAGATTACATGAGGAGTACATAAAAGTATTCACCATCAGAGCCTGACACATGGCAAATAGGCAAGAAAAATTAGCTGTTATTATCATTATTAGGAGATTTGTGCTATTAGTGCTTACCCTATATTTGGAGTTCCCAAACTAGACCAATGACTTTTGAACTGTCCACTGTGGTACATATGGGAAAAGCTCTAGAACACAAAGTATCTAGTAGGTGGACAGTATCTGGCGCGCAGCTGGTGCTCAATAAATATTTTTTGAATATTAAATAAAGCCACATTTGTCTTTGGCAAGATTCATTCATCAGTCCATACACTGAAAATGAGTAAATACTTTATACAGGTTGCTAACAAACAGATGCTTGAAGAAAACAGTCCAGAATTCTGACTGTGAACAAAGAGGAGAAACAGCTATATTACCTATGGAAGGTGTGATGCCATAATACAAAGCCAGAAATTTGGGACGTACTCTCAACAGTAAGATTTATTCTCAATATGGTCACAAATGTGTGTTTTTTTTTATTATTTGAACATATATGTCCCCCCCCAAAACTAATATCACTTGTATACTATAGTAAAAAAATTGCTTACTTTGCAGTATTTCCTGTCTTGTTTTTATTATACAACTATACGTTTTCTTAAAACACTTGGTTAAATAATAATATTGAATTATAATTTGAGTTTAGATTCTGAACACTTAGGGATCTATTTTTGAGCCGTTACTTGATAGGATGTAGAGCCCAGTTGTTTTTTTTTTTTTTTAAATATATTTTATTGATTTTTTACAGAGAGGAAGGGAGAGGGATAGAGAGTTAGAAACATCGATGAGAGAGAAACATCGATCAGCCGCCTCCCGCACACTCCCCACCGGGGATGTGCCTGCAACCAAGGTACATGCCCTTGACCGGAATCGAACCTGGGACCCTTCTGTCCGCAGGCCGACGCTCTATCCACTGAGCCAAACCGGCTATGGCATAGAGCCCAGTTTTTGAGGGAGAAATTGGATGGCTGAAGGCCAAGGCCCAAGGCGCTGTGCGAATAGTGGACACGCTCTTTGGGTCATCACAAAAAGTCCTTGGACAAATGCTAGTGGAGTGACCTTGGACAAATTCTTTCCTGTGTCTCAGTCTGTTTTCCATAGTTTCTAATATGAGGTTGCTGGCGCCCATTTCCCTGACTTCGCCTAATGACTTACTGGGAGGACAGGCAGAGTGCCTGGAGTCTGGCATGCACTCGACCACTCAACCATTGCCACTCCCTTCCTCTCTTACAGGTAAGAGATGAGTGTGAGTGCTGGGGTAGCTGCCAATAATATTTATTCTCTTACGCCCCCTTTTAATCTAGTGCAGTGATGGCGAACCTTTTGAGCTCGGCGTGTCAGCATTTTGAAAAACCCTAACTCTGGTGCCATGTCACATATAGAAATTTTCTGATCTTTGCAACCATAGTAAAACAAAGACTTATATTTTTGATATTTATTTTATATATTTAAATGCCATTTAACAAAGAAAAATCAACCAAAAAAATGAGTTCGCGTGTCACTGTGTCACCTCTGACACGCATGTCATAGGTTCGCCATCACTGATCTAGGTCATACATCCTTAGAGGAAGAAAAAAAGAAGTTCTCAAATCAGTAGTGCATATGAACAAATTTGCAAAATAATTTTTTTTAACAAGATTGCTCATTAGCAACAAACCACATTGTAAAGTTCAGCTCAACCTCAGCATGCTTTCTGGACAGCGAATCTGGCCGACTTTTAAATCACACTGGCTGGAAGATGAATATGGTGTTTTTTTGGCATCATTACAATTACCACCCTGGTGTTGGTAATATTCCTTAGCCTACCCATGATGCTTCATGGCTAAGCTGCAAGTCAGGAGTTTAATTTAGCTTTCTGAGCATCTGCAGGGGTGTTTTTTTTTTTCAACAAAGAACTTGAGGTTACATAACTGTCTTGGCTTCTGCTTCAGAAGGTGAACCTTGGCTCTCTAAATTAACTGTCGATACCGATGCCCTGGGAACAGAGCTTGTTGTACCTGGAAGTAATTTGCCCAAATCGTTTGGAAGTTAACAAGATGGCTCTTGATCTCTCTAGATACTTGGCAGAAGACGCAGGAGAAAAAAAGGTTCTAAGCATAACTAGGTAGTCATTGAAAGGAGAGGTACAATCTAAAAATCCAGCTATCCTTTCTTTTCCAACCCCTTTCTAACTTAACCCTATTGCTGCCCACACTCCATTGGGTTGGTCTGCTCCGCCTTCCCAATCACATGATGAAAACAGGCTCCAGGGAGCAAATGAGAGAAGAATAATGAGGTGAATACACTGTTCTGAACTGTTCTGTTTAACAAATGCAAAATTAGGTTTGAATTAACCCTAACTCCAGCCCACAAGATACTTTTCATCTACTCAAGGGAAGACAAATAGAGCAGATAATTTGAGTATAACATGTTAAGTTCTAAAATGAATGACTTTTAGGAACATAGAGGAAGGAGTAGGGGGTAATCAGAGGTAAATTACCAACAGTAATTTTGTATTCATATTCATGTATCTATTTGCAGATAAGAATGATGTACTAGTAATCAAAACTTATAATTGGTACAAGGACATTCATGTAGTTAGCATAATTCAAGGCTTAGTCTTGTACTTAAAATTTCTAAGTTCAAATCCTATGCATCCATGTGTTTATTCAGTAGTGATAGGGAGCTGAGGGCATATGGGGTGGATTCATATCAATATACTCAAGAAATACAACTAAAATTTAAAGGGCTGTGGAGAGGGGAGTGGGTATCTAATTTCTGTGTTGCAAAATGAAAAAGCTCTAGAGATCTGTTGCACAACAATATGAGTATACTTACCCTTACTTAAATGTATTCTTTAAAATGGTTAGGATGGCCTGGCAGGTGTGGCTCAGTGGCTGAGCATCGACCTATGAACTAGGACAGTGATGGCAAACCTATGACACGTGTGGCAAAAGTGACACGTGAACTCATATTTTTGGTTGATTTTTCTTTGTTAAATGGCATTTAAATACATAAAATAAATATCAAAAATATGTCTTTGTTTTACTATGGTTGCAAAGATCAAAAAATTTCTATATGTGACACGGCACCAGAGTTAAGTTAGGGTTTTTCAAAATGCTGACACGCCGAGCTCAAAAGGTTCGCCATCACTGAACTAGGAGGTCATGGTTTGATTCCTGGTCAGGACGCATGCCCAAGTTGCAGGCTTAATCCCCAGGAGGGTCATGCAGGAAGCAGTCAATCAATGATTCTCTCTCATCATTGATGTTTCTCTCTCTCTCTCTCCCTTCCTCTCTGAAATCAATCAAAATATATTTTTTAAAAATGGTTAGGATGGTAAATTAAATGTTATGTGCTTTTACTATAATTAAAAAACCTAAAATGTAGCATTATATTAATAAAGTGTCACAGTAACATAAATACGCTAATAATTATCATTGGCAATATAATAAATATAACTAGTATGTGTGGAGCACTTAACTGTAGGTCGGGGTCTGTGTTAAATATTTAACATGGACTATCTCATTTATTCTAACAACTCCTTTGACAAATGCAAAACCCGAGGCTTAGGTTAGGTAACATGCCAAAAGGCTCACACAGCTTGTCCTGAGCGGGCCTGACTGTAAAACCATGGCCTCAACACGAACTCCCCTTACTGAACTGTGCAATCAAAGCGTGCAATTCAAAATCAGACGTGCATTCTTTTTGTCTGTGTGCACAAGAACTAGACAAAGAAGACAACGACTCACCACTGGCCAAATGAAGTCTATGCTAAACCATTTAAAGGGAACCTCATGTGGGACAGGCTCTGTAGGTGCTCTGAGCACTGGGGTCAGCAGAGGCTCTGCACTGCGGAAAGGAAGTCAGATAACCAGCCTCTCAGTGTTTCTCCTCATTTAGACGCCTCTGTGGCATCGCCTGGTGCAAAAGGAGGTCTTCCCAGGTAACAAGATGACGCTCCCTGTGTCTTGACGTCAGGTGAGTCATTTCATCGTCATCATGTCGTGGGCACCTCCGTGTAAATCAAGTTCACCCTGTGGGAGCCCCACAAGTTTCCTGGGGAATTTTCTATTTATTCTGAAGTAATTGCTTTTGACACCCCGGGTGACTAATATCTATGTGTGACCAAGATAAGTACCAAGTCTAGCCAGTGTGTGCAGTTGTGAAGGAAGTTATAGGCAGAAAAACATCATTGGGCACCGAGAAGAAGGTCACTGCATGCCAACACCATGGTTAGGCTCCAGCCAGGGAGGGCAAACTGAGAGCATGGGTGTTTTCATCACCCTGCTTTATAGTTGGGGGTACAGGGAGCCTTGGTAATCCAAGTGTGGCCCCTGAACAGCAACAGCAGCTCCTCTGGGAGCTCATTAGAAACACAGAACCTTAAGACCCACCCCCGAGCTACTAAGTCAGAATCTGCATTTGACAGGATCCCTCGGCAATTCTCAGGCACATCAACATCTGAGAGGCCCTGACACTGAACGACCACAGCTTTCCTTCTATGCTTAATTACAAATCAAAGTACCATATAAAAAGGAAACGATAATTAATTATACTAGGCAAGATTATCATACTAGCTACACAATGCTCTCACATGGTTTTTCTACTTTGTTTTAACAACCTTTAAAATCTTACCTATCTTTACTAATAAGGAAATTGTCCATAGAGGGTGAAAAGGTCACATCTCTAAGTGAGCATTTCAGCCTAGGAATTCCAGCTCTAGATCCCCAAATGTTCCCTGCAAATCACACGACCTCATTAGAGGAATTCAAAAGGTGACTTTAACTTGGAATGGTCAGAAAAATAGGACTTGAACTGAGACTTGAAAAATGGGTGAGTTTTTCGTGAGAGAGGGATTTCCAGCGCAGAGAAGCAACAGGCACAGAAGCACGCGGAGACCGGTGTGTGAGAGTATTTTTCAGGAGAAGCCTGAAGAAAATATTTAGATGTAGGATTCATGTGCCCACAAGAGCAGAGGGAAGAAAATATGCAATGATGAGAGAAACCAGATCATGAAAGCTTAGGCCAAAGGGTTTGGCTACTTGGTGTTTCAGAGCATAAGGAATGTATTTCCAGGAGAGAAATCTTTCCAGTTTTATTCATTAAGCTTTTCTTGTAGGTTTTAATATGCAATGGTAAGCAGGCTTTGAAAATCAGAGATGGATAAGTTCCAGGAAACATGTTAGAAAGCTTTCTTTACATGACTGCACTGTGGCAATTGCACCTTCTCTAATGCTGCACCTGTTTCCCCGACTGCTGGCTGTATCCTAGGAGACTCGACATCACTGTTTTCCACAGGGGTGCACAGTATTTGCCAGAGCACTTGAGAATGTGCAGGGATGGAGAGCATTAGCTAAGAACGCAGATGTCTTTTAAGTAGGGCATTGGGTGGGTGATTCATCTCTAGACTCTCAAAAGAGTGTGGAGTAAGTAAAGTTGCCAGAGTGGACCTGAAATCTATGTACCGTTAGGTCAATGATGTGCGAGTGTGAAGTTTTTCCCTACTAAGGGTCACATGTACAGAACATCTTGACTCCTAAGCAATTTCTTGACAAAACACAAATGCTTACAGTTTGAATTCAGGAAAGGAAACACAAATGTAACAGTATAAACCCTAAAAAATATCAGTTTGATAGTCTCTGAAGATTAAGGAAATAAGATGAGAAATAAAGGAAAGGGAAATTGAGAAGGGCTACAATGTGGTCAGCTGCAGAGGAAATGGGGGAGAAAAGAAGATAAAAGGAGTACTAGGAAATGAGACATGGTGGGAAAACAATTTATTGCAAGTTATCAAGCTTTTTAATTAACATCCATTATCTACTTCAATAATAACCTAACTGTGGTAGATATACCCATTTCACAGATAAGGAAATCAATACCACTAAAGATTAAGTAATTTGCCCCAAACCACACTGAAAAGGGTTATTTAACATACTAGCTGCTGCTAACTACAATTCTAAATTCTCCTTGTCTCTGGTTCCAAATTTGAGGATCAAAAACTGGAATCCTTGGTGTTTTGGCAAAGAATCCTCAATCCTCAAATATCCCAGGTACCAAATGTTGCATAGACTAGATCAGTAATATCTCCTACATACATGTCCTATTAAATGTTAAATGTACAAAGGTTGCGCTGTGACTAATTAAATATACATTAAGTTTAATTCAATGTATCATTGTATCATTAAGTAGTATCACTAACAGTGAAATCTAAAAATACAATCACTCTCAGATCCTTATAAAGGGAATTCTTATATTCAAAAAAGCCTGGGGATGACCAAGGTTTAATCCTTACAGTATCCCACTGAAGAGGGTAGTGAGAGTGGCCAGCAGAGGCCCACATCTGACATCTCTACCCATTAAAGTGACAACCCTCATCCCTGACTTCTTAACGATTGTCCTCCCTTCTATCCATTCTGCTCACAGCAGAGATGAATGATTTTTTTCTTATGGCACAATTGATCCTGTTCCTGTCCTGCTTAAAACCATTTAACTAGCCCCCACAGCCTCCAGACGAAAGATCAGACTCCAGCTGCGTATAAAGCTCCTTCTGCGATCTGGGTCATCCACAGCGACCCAGGCTCCAGCAGACACTGGTTGGAGCTCCAGCCTCCTGAACTACTTCCACTTCCTAGGGTCGGACAGGCTGCGAGCTCCTTCTACTTAGTGTTCTTCTTTTTTCCACTCTTCAGGGCTCATTTCTCGGAATTTCACACCCAAGCTTTGACACTTCCTCCAGGGAGCCTCCTATGATTGTATCCAGCTGAGTTAATGACAGGCTCCTCCTTCAGCAGCTTAAAAGACCCCTGTAGAATTGACCGCATTGCGTCACAATGGCCCCATAACTGAATTCCAAGCTCTGTGAGGATCGAGACCATGTCTGCCGTGTTTTCCAATACTTAGCACCATACTTAGTACATAGCAGGTGCTCAATAAAGCTGTGCTGAATACATTTTAAAACTTCATGTAAAGAGTCCTATCTTCAAAGGAGGGAGCACAGTTTTTTTGTTCATTTGTGTTTTTTTAAAATTTTTGGTTTATTTTAATCCCATGCAGAAGAAAATTACACATAATAAATCTACAGTCAGAGCCTCAAGCACAGAGACATTAAAAATGGCTCAGTAGTTGAGTGTCGACCTATGAACCAGGAGGACACGGTTCAATTCCCCATTAGGGCATAAGCCCGGTTGCAGGCTCTATCCCCAGTGTGGGGCATGCAGGAGGCAGCCAATCAATGATTCTCTCTCATCATTGATGTTTCTCTCTCTTTCCCTCTCCCTTCCTCTTTGAAATCAATAAAAATATAATCTAAAAAAAATGATTACCGGGAGCCAGCAGCCCTGGCAGCGAGTCCCTGGCTCCTTGATCAGGTCTCTTACCCTCATGACCTGGCTTTCCCTACCTGGTTTGTGGAATTAATACCAGTTGTTCAGTTTTTCATTTCTACAAGAACTTCAGGACCCCATAGAATCTTTATAGGAGCTGGTGATAGAATTTATTAATAGTTCAATGGGCACTGTTTTAGAAATACTATGTTTTTAATATGGCCTTTATGTAATAGCTATCCTTGGAGGAGCACACTGTTCAAAGTCCTTTCTAACTGACCTTCAAAATGCATACCAAAAGCAAGGAGATCACTGACATGGGATTGTACCCATTTTGTAGATAGAAACCTAATGACAAAGTCAGCAATTACCTCCTCTACAGCACATAACAGAAAGTTCTGGAAAATATATTTTTTCCCCTCTAACCCTACCTCTTCCCCTTTGCCCTATTATACACACTTCCCTCGCATCATAATAGATGCTTTGTATGTTTTATTTTTTAAATAAATATTTCTTTTTCTAATAGACTTCAGGCTCCTTACAGGAAAGGACTAGCTCTTACTTTTTGTCTCTAGCTTAGGATCTGGAATCCTATAGGCATGAAAAAAACGTTTGCTGCAATGATTGTCCAATTCTCATAAGTGCTCTGCCCACCATGTTCTGAGGCTACTGTCAGGGAGGCACGCATCCCTACCTGGTGACTTAGTGGAGAGAAATCTCAGGTCAAAGGGAACAGAGATTTTCTAGTGCCCTCCACGTCTCTCAATTCTATTGACCGTACATCCGCTTAAATTTCTTCAGTAAGATGGAGCTCCTACCTTTTCAAGGAATTACAAGGTCCATCTCAAAATTAAGAAGTCCTAGATTTTTTTTTTCCCTTTGAAGCTATGAAGGACATGATTTGCAGAGCCCATTCCCAAAAACACCAGTACCAATGCAAATGGAATAAAAGCAATCCTCTGCCATTTAAAATTTAAATCTTAACTCACCTGAGTTACATTTTTGCTTTTCACTTTAACAAAGAGGACTTACATGTATTTCTGTCTCTCTTTTTTTTTTTAGAGAGGAAGGGAGGGGAAGAGAGAGAGAGAAAAAAAACACACATTGATGTAAGAAAGAAACATTGATTGGCTGCCTCCCGCACACATACCTCCTACCCTTCCCCCGACTCCGGACTGGGGATTGAGCCCACAACCTGGACATGTGCCCTGACGGGGAATCAAAACATCGATTTTTTAGTGCACAGGATGACACTCAACCAACTGAGCCACACCAGCCAGGGCCGCACATATACTTTTCAAATAACTCTTAGATATGAAAGCAGATGCAAATCTCCCTGGAGATTAATGGATTTCTGCCATATTTTAAAGGAGGAGCTGCTGAAAGTTTTGTAAGGGCTTAGTCACAGGGTTCAATAGTAATAGTGGGGGAAGGAGTAGAGAGGGGAAAGCAAAAACAAAAACAAAGCAACTATTCAATTAATCCAGATGGGAAAAAACAGCCTATAAACTAATTGATTACAGTTATCATGACAGCTGATTACAATGTCTGCCTGTAAAAACACAGGCCCTGCTTGGCTGCCTTTCACCCTCCGTGGAGATGACGTCATGCAGTTAGGCCTTCTCTGGTAACAAGCGAACCCAGCGATGTGGCAGTTGCGGTGGGAGGCCTGTATGCTGAGCCCAGAAGGTTAGGCAGTCCTACTCGGGATGCCCAGGAAGCCGGTGTCACACTGCTGTGTGTAAAGGCGGAGCCTCTGGGATACATCTTTTCTGTGCCCAAGTGACTTACAATATGACACACTCAGGGCTGCTGATCCCAGGGCTGCTGTCAAAGGAACCATCTGCATCCAGGTGTTTCTTTAAGACTGAAGATGAGATGCCCTCAAACCGGCTCCCCCATCCCCCTGGTGGCTCCTGACTGCCGGTGACCCATTCTGCTCAAGGGATTCTGAAGACAAATGCCGCCCTTGCCCTTGGGAGGGCAGATAGATTGTAAACAACAAATGACAACTCAATACGCTGGCTTCTTTGTGCAGTAGGGGCCCCAGGAAAGGGCAACTGCTCTGCTCTTGGGCAATTCGGGGTAGAGAAGTCTGAGAGCAGGTCTCAGGATGGGGCTGCTAGGCCTTTAAGAGTTTGTCAAGCTCTGACCGGTTTTGCTCAGTGGATAGAGCGTTGGCCTGTGGACTGAAGGGTCCCAGGTTCAATTCCGGTCAAGGGCATGTACCTTGGTTGCAGGCACATCCCCGGTAGGGGGTGTGCAGGAGGCAGCTGAATTGATGTTTCTCTCTCATCGATGTTTCTAACTCTCTCTTCCTCTCTGTAAAAAATCAATAAAATATATATATTTTTTAAAATAATAAAGTATAGACTCATTTTTTTTAAAAAAAAGAGTTTGTCAAACATCCAAAAAGCACATAGCAGAGGGTGTAACAAAGATTACATTTTCAAATAAAGAAATGTTCTGTTAGGCCTGAATGAAAGTCATGTTATTACTATTCATTGGAGGAAGGGTGTCCCAGCAGGGAAACAATTTCTCCTGCTGGAAACGAGGAACAGTTCTGTGTGGTAGAAGCGGGTGGAGTAACAGTGGAATCCTTATTTTAGCAAGAGGACTTTGCTGGCAGAGTGGAGAGTGGACTGGAAGGTTAATAGAGGGGAGTGAGTGGAGCCCAGTTAGGCTGCTGCTACATAAAGTTCAGTGAAGATGTGCGGGACAGTCTCTGAGGGGACAGTCCTGAGGAAATGCTGCCCAAGGCGGGAAGAACCAGCAGCAACCAGGTCCCTGCACCCTCTCAGGCAGCTGGCACCCGGGCCAGGCTCCAGGCCAGTGAAGGTCACATTCCTGCCCGACAGCTGCAGCCAGGGCTGGTTTTGTTCTTAGACTCTGGCCCCTATAGGTGCTAGAGCAGTTCTCAGCTCTGCCTGGCCCTCACCTGGGAAACATTTATTTGTTGTTGTTAATTCTCACCCGAGGATATTTTTCCATTGACTTTTAGAGAGAGTGAGTGGAAGGGAGGGGGAGAGACACACAGAGAGAGAAACACTGATGTGAGAGAGACACAAAGATTGTTTGCTTCCTGCACATGCCCTGACCAGGGCCGGAGATGGAGTCTGCAACCACGGTACATGGCTTTGACCAGAATTGATCCCAGGATCCTTCAGTCCTTGGGGTGGGCAAACTTTTTGACTCCAGGGCCACAATCGGTTCTTAAACTGGACCGGAGGGCCGGTACAAAAGCATAGATGGAGTGTTTGTGTGAACTAATATAAATTCAAAGTAAACATCATTACATAAAAGGGTACAGGTTTTTTTTTCAATAGTTTTATTCATTTCAAACGGGCCGAATCCGGCCCGCAGGCCATAGTTTGCCCACGGCTGCTCTAGCCACTGAGCAAACTGGCTAGCGCAGGAAACACTTTTTTAGAATGCCGGTGCCCACATTCCACTCCAGAACAACAGAGTCAGAATCCCTGGACGAATCTACACCTTTTAAATGCCCCCCACAGCCAGAGTGTGAGCCAGGGCCCACTCAGCAGTCGGGCATAGCAGTGAGTATTACACAGTTGCCTGCCTCAAACAGTCTCCAAGTGTGTTCATATGGTTGTGGGTAACCGGACGGGGTCGCCCCTGTGGCCTGGTGATCATTTCAGGGGAGGCAGCGCTGTTAGCAGAGGAGCAAGAGGGGCCCTGCCGTTATGGGACCTGAGAGTCATTTATGGAACGCTTAGAAAATGCCTTTGAACACACCCAACGGAAGTGTTTTAAGAGGATTTAGGGGGCTGACTTGACAAAGGCAGAAGATAATACAGAATTACCAATCACCAAATAACAATCAGCAAGGAGACAGGAAAAAAACACGGGTCAGCCTTAGTCTGTGCACCAGGCGGGTCACTTCTGTCAGGTCCATATGTATATTATGCTCGGCCTCTGCCACCGGAGTTCTGCACACTGTGGACTAGACACTTAGCGAAGAGAATGACATCCACCCGAATGATGCCTCAGCAAAATCGTTTCTGTTTCCCAAGCTCTTATTCTACAAAAGATACTACTCAGAGTGCACGGCATCCTTATCTTGTTCAAGACTCTCAACAACCCTTGGAGATAATGAGTACAGGCTGCCGGTGGAGAGATGAGTTTGCGCGAGCCTCAGTAACCGGGAAGGCTCACTGAGCTAGGGAGTGAGAGCCCATCCTGCGCCCACAGCAGACAGGACCTGTGCTGGGGACCCCCCTCTGCTACTGCTCCATGCCTGCAGGACTCACAGCCCAAAGGGACTATACACTCCTAGAGACCAAAGACTAAGTAAAGTTCAGGACTTCTTGAGTCCCTCCCCAGTTCTCTTCCACTTCTTTGTTTTATTTGTTATTACTGGATTTTAGGACCAGAGAAGTTCTGCCAGCATAAGACCCGTTTCTTCATCTGTCCACTCCCTCCCTTCTCAGGAGAAGACACTAAACTACATTGGAGCCTGAGAGTCCCTTCAGCGTTCAATGTGTAAATCTGCTGATGAAATGGGTTTCTTTTAGAAGTAAAGTTGGGCACTCAGGGAGGATTTTGATAAGAAAAGAAGTAGTTGGGCCTTTAGCACATGAGACATGAAGCTCAGAGTTCCATGATTTGTTCAAAGCCAGCTGTTACCAGACATGCCTTCACCTGCTATTTTGGACATATTATACAGGAAGGAAGAGAAGGTGGATAGTTGTGGGCAAGGCTATAAGGACACTGAGACTGCAAAACTGAGATTAGTAGGAATGTATGCATTCATTCATTCATTCATTCATTCATGCATTCATGCATTCAACAGACATCTATTATTGAGCAACTAACTGCAGGCGGTTTTTTATTTGCATGGTTCCAGTATGCATGCATTTCTATTATGATGGCTTAATGAAGTGACATCAGTTCCCTAACATAATTCAAATTTAAGTTACCACAGTACATTAAGTGTGAGTGAGTGAATAAAGTATAAACTGGCTCCTAGCTCTTTGGTTCACAAATCACCATGTAATAACAGATGCACATCACGATCAGGGACTCATCTCTTCGCTTCTCAAATTCTGTCGATAATGGGTCAGTGCCCACTTCATAGGAGTTCACACACAGGCAGCCAAGCATGTAGCTGTGTTGCTTCCTTGTGCCCCAGTGATAAGCCCTTGTGACATTTTCTAAAAATGGGTAATCCAAAGAGGGAAGTTGCCCACAAAGATGAACGTGCAGCATAAGAGAAAACAGACAAAATGCAATTCGAATGGAACTGTGTGACTAAAGCAGACTTAGCTGATGGCAGGAATGCTGACTGTGCCGCACTTTGAGAAACCCCAGATGTTTGGCCAGGGGAGCTTAGTAAAGGAAACTTCATGAACCTAAGTGAGTTAGGTGGTTGAGATGAAAGGGTGAAAATGTTCAGAGGAAATAACACTGGCAAAAACTTCACATTAAAGGAATTCTTGGAGATAGCTCATAACACGGAAAGTACAAAGGATGAAAAGGTTGAAAGCTGAACCAGACTTAGAAAGGTGGATGACAATTTGCCCAGGCTCAGTATAGATGCTTGCTCAGTGTTGTGAGTTATGTGACCAACAAAAAGAAACAACAAACACTATTCCAACTATTCTTTTTTTTAAAAAGAAATAGAACACTTTAATTCTTAATGTTTCTAATATGTTAAGTAACAGCGTACTAAACAAATATTCATTTTACTTCTTTTTTTCATTTCCCTATACAGTTATAACTAACAAAAAGAGAGTCTTAATGTTTTGACAAACATTTTGAAAGGACATGGACAATGGTAGTTTTTCCCATTGATTCTTAGGATGTCTTTTTTTTCCCCTCTCACTATCATGCAAACAGTGAGGACTGCCTGTATTATGTGAAAACAATCCTTGCCCTCTTGGTGGTCTTACATCAAACAAATTAATTCTAAAGACCTGTGACTATTTGTTCTATGATTAATGGGGGTGCTAGCCTAGCTTGGAGAACCCACAGGGATTTAGAGGAACTGGGGGAAGTAAATTTGGTAGGGGGGAATGAAGAGAATAAAGTGGCAAAGGAAGTCCACACAGGGGGAGGGGTGGAGTTGGGGCATTCGTATCTGAGGAGAATACAAATCTCCCAGCCCAGCAAGTCTACTTCCTCATCCCAGAGGCAGGGTGAGGAGTGGCTCTGGGCTGGTTTTTAAACTGGCTGCCAACAGCTCAATTGTAAGGCCAGATGCATATTAATTGCTGAGATGCAGGTTAAGGCTCCTTCTCAAAGGAACACAGAAACTAGAAATGCTAACACATGCCTCTCTCAGCCCACTGGTGTGAATAAAGGCTCTTAAAACCAGCACAAAGTGTTTGGATGCAAACCTCTAGGTCCCCAATGCCACAGCCATGCAAAGTAGCATCTGGGGCTGTGAAAATCTATGTCTGAAGGAAATCAAGTCCTGAGAATGTATAAAATGACACATCTGGCTTTATGCACTGGCTATGATTTTTACGTCCAAAATGTATATTATGCTGGGTTGTTTTTCTATCATAAAATATGTTTGCCATTTTAATTTATGGTCTTTTCCAGGGAAGATGAGGGGCCATGTGATACGCATGCGCATGTGCCTAGGAACACAGATGTTAGGAGGCGGAAGACTCCTTAGGAATTATCTTGCCCAATCTCTGCATTTGAAAAAACCAAAGGAGGTGAATTTAGTCTTTGGAGGCCAACTGTCTAGCTCCACAGTCAGGTGGCAGCCTCATAATAACACCAGCCAACACCGACGAGTGTTCACTGTGTGTTAAGGACCATGCTGAGGGCTTTTCACATGAAGCATCTGAATTCTCACAGATCCATGAACGAGTTACTCCTCCTACTGCCACGGCGGAAGCAGGCTTACTGTTCAGCAACCTACCCGAACCATGAGGAAACTGAAATTCAAAGCCAGGCTGAAGGATCTGAGCTGACATTCTTAACGAATACCACAGTTGTTAATAAATTGCCTTTTCGGTTACACAACGGAATACTACGCATCAGTAAAAAAGAGGGATCTCTTACCCTAAGCGACAGCATGGATGGACCTGGAGTCTATTTTGCTGAGTGAAATAAGCCAATCTGAGAAAGACAAATATCACATGATCTCACTTATTTGTGGAATCTAATGAACAAAATGAAGTGACCAATAAAATGAGACATGAAGCATGGAGGCATGGGACAGACAGACATACCTCCGTGTGGGGTTGGGGGGATGAGAAGAGATAAACCAAAGAACTTAAATACTTATGTGCATCGCCTATGGGCACAGGCAATAGGGGGTAAAGACTTGGGGGTGGGGGGCCTTGGGGCTGGAAGGAAAGGGGAGAAGAGGGGAGGGAAGTGGGAGACATCTATACTACTATTAACAATACAAAAAAATATTTTTAAAAATTAAAATAAATAAATAAAGTATCTCTCCTGGATACTTCACTATATGCCCCCAAATTAGGTAATCATTGTCTGTTTCCTGGAGGACCTTAGAGTCCAGCTTTCCACATGCAACTACCAATTTTTAAACAACCTTACTAAGTAAGGGATGTAATTCCCATTTTATGGATGAGAACATGAAGGCCCAAAGTTCCGTGGCTTTCCGAGGCTGCATAGCTTACAATTAGTAAAGGCAAGATTCAACCCTGTAAATCGACTGGTTCTTTCAGACATAAGTCTGCCTCCCTGCATTAGGACTACCCTTTCCCTCAGCAGTCTCTGGCTTTCTGAACAGAACATCAAACACCTGATGAGAAGTCAATGTGGATCCAGGCATTTCTGGAACCCCTTTAAGTGAGCAGCAAGAACTTCCTATTCCCAAATCTCTCTCTGTGATACACAGAATCAAGCCTAGCGGCTCACAGACTAACGCTAAAGAGGCCAGTGGTGAGTCAAACTCACAGAGTCTGCTTTCAGGGCTGCACTGACTGAGGTGCAGGAAGAGAAATACTCATGGGGTGTTGTCCCCCCAGAACACAGGTGGCAACAGACAGGCAAAGAAGCAGCCGTGAGAAGATGCCTGCAAGCAGTGGGTGCTAAGAAATGGCAGGCAGTTAGTTATAGGACAGGAAAGGCAGGCAGATCTGCTGTCTCTTTTCATGTCACTGGCCACGATTCCCCACTGGTCTGCCAAGAGAGATGGGCCTGAGAAAAGCAGCATGATTCTCACCACAGCTCCTTAGCCAGTGTCCAGAGGGTTTCAGCATAGCAGGCAGCTGCTCCCCGGATTCAGCTCCATTCCCTTCTCCGGGCTGAGTCGTGTGGTGTATAAACTCCGCCCGCCAACCAACCGAAGTTCTGGAGCTGTGGCCAAAGCCTGAGGAGTGAAGCCGGTGGAGCCAGGTCCTCAGGCTGGTGGCACAGCTAGTTGAGATGCTTTGCAAAACAAAAGGGCCACTTTAAGAGCTGGGATTACTGTCTCCATCCTGCCCCTTTTTTAAAGCAATAGCAAAGCATGTTGCAGGTGTTGGCTGTTTTACTCACCTCTTTCTCTTCTCAGCTGAAGAGGCCTTCGCACTGCAAAGCTGGAGGAGGTGGGAGTCTGCCTGGGCGCCTGTTACCCCCAAATCCCATCCCGCCCTTTCGCTAGCTGCTGGTGTTTGAAATTCCAACAAGGAAGTGTTAATCTGCTATCTTCTCTTAAAATGTAGAAGAGTCTAAACAAAGTTATTCACACTATAGAGGTGATGCTTCAGCTAGGGGGGAAGGAGGGGCTGGAATCTGGTGGTCCCCTAGGCCAGGAAATGCCTGCTTACAGCAGCCTCAAGGTGAGAAGAGTATTCAAAACGGGATGGTTTAGGGAAGATGACCTTGGAACTTCACCTTCCATAGCTACATCAAACCATTAACTAGCCCCGCCCCCTAATCTGAGAAACCAACCCCTTTTCTCATTTCCTTTAAACTAGGCAATCTGCTAATGCCAACATCCAGACCTTGCCTAAAGTTTTTTTTTTAATATTTCAGGATGAACAGCTAACATGTGGAAATTAGAATAATTTTTATTCTTACCTAAGAGCATTTTCCAAATATGCTTAAGGACTCTTCATTTTCATATGTGCTGCAAGTTTCTTTTTGTTTTGATCTGTACAGTATATGCAAGGGAAGCCAAGGTGTAGATACTGCTTTTCATGCATTGAGTGATTAACCAGTTGCTAAGTGGAGCCCAGACATTCCAATTTCCTCTCACAACTACTGATTGTAATTGCAATTCAGCTTAGTATGGCACTGTTTCCCTCTCCTATCTGTTGATACACAGATCAGATGCTGTGGTCACCATGGTAACCACCTACTCTTTCTCCCTATTTTTCTGTTTATCAAACTTAAAGTGCACAGGCTAGAAAATCCTATGATTTTTTTTTAAACTCAAATAGGAATCAATCAAGCTCACCTAAGATGAGGAATCATTTCGGTGTAAATGTTTTGTTTTTAAAAATAAGCTGCAAATGTGTTCATCAGAAACAAATTATAGCTAGAAAAACAGAACTAAGGAATTTGAATTTGCTTAAAGATTAAAAAAAAAAAATGTTCCAAGTGGTTTTCAGGGATGAAATGGGATTATCACTAACACTTCTGGTCTTGACAGACTGGCTGCCTTGATGGGCTGGAACGCTGTGGGAGTCTCACAGGTTTAGGTTGGGTCACAAACTAAGCAAGGTCTGTTTAAACCACGCCTATGGGTGTGGGAGTGCATTTTCTGTATGGATTTCACTTCCACCCCACACAAAAATATTAGGGGTGGGGGTGGGGAGAGAACTTTCTTTAAAAGCAGTACTTTGCTCATTTATTTTACAAGTAGTTACTGAGTCTGCTAATCGTAGATCAATGACAAGGAAGCATGCTGAAATCAGATGAGCTTCTGAGGCAGGGAGACAGATAATCAATGAAAGCTCCCAGAACAGTGAGGGCTGTAGAATTAGGGAGCATGTCCTCTATTAAACACGATTATTTGACCACCATTTCCAAGTCAGTCGGCCACAAGTGAGAGCTGATTGTCAGGGTAGATTTGTTATTGTGGACCCTGTGAGGCATCATATCTGTCTTAAGAAAAAACAAAGCATTGAGGAGTTTTCATTGAGAAAACTGTCTATTTTTTTCTCTAAGTACCCTAAACCCACTTCCCCCATTGGCTCCTAGAAACTGACAGTAATGACCCCTGTAGATGAAAACGCTCTTCCTGCCCACAAATGCCTGCCTCGACTGAGAGAGGTGTTTTGCCTCTTCCCAGTCACCAGCATGGACAGAGGATAACTGCCAAATGACTCTCCCTACTTCTTCTAATAGAGAAATGATGGGACATTTGGAAATTAGGATGATTTGTATTCTTACCTAAGAGCAAGACTTGGGACCAAGACAGCATTTCCTCTACTCACTGAGGTTGAAATTTCACTTTAAATCAAACCGGCTTATTCTCATAGCTTCTGCACAGAATCTCACCCAACAAATCAACAAATCTACTTGTTTCCTGGTTGAGATTTCCTGAGCACAGATTGTGAAGGTAATGCTGATGAGTAAGCCACATGAGACCCCTCTGAACAGATTTGAGGGACCCGGGGCCTGTCCTAAGTAGAGGCCACTATAATTGCCATTCATAGCCATTACCCTTCCTACCTTCCAGTCCCCATCACCCAGGGTTAATGCGATGTGCAGGGATGAAGTTATAGGGAAACTAATACAAGTAGATGTCTTTGTACTGTGAGTGATACAAAGGCCTAGAATGCTCATTGTCATTCGCTCCTCTTTGCACCTCTGCTGGTTGCTTCTTTCTCCCCCCAAAGCTTCCAAGACTTCTCCGTGGCTTTTCCAAAGCTCCCAGCTTCCCCGTCTATTAAAAAGTCTTTCCCATTCTAGTATCATTCATGCAAAATAGGAAAAAATGGTGAGTGCATGGGGTGCAAGACTGCGTGATTTGGGATTTGATTAAAAAACTTAAGACTATCCCTAAGTCTGAAAATTTGGTTCTAGTCCAGGGGTGGGCAAACTTTTTGACTCGAGGGCCACAATGGGTTCTTAAACTGGACCGGAGGGCCAGAACAAAAGCATGGATGGAGTGTTTGTGTGAACTAATATAAATTCAAAGTAAACATCATTACATAAAAGGGTACGGTCTTTTTTTTTTTTTAGTTTTATTCATTTCAAACGGGCCGGATCCGGCCCGCGGGCCGTAGTTTGCCCACGGCTGTTCTAGTCCCAACATAGCCAAATCCAGCTGACAAATTTAGTCAGATCATTTACAATCAGTTTTTCATTTGTCAAATGGCATGTTTAATGAGACCTGGAAAGTTAAAACTTTAGTACAAATGTCAGTTGCCACAGAACTAGTATACAGTTGAAGTCACACTATAGTTTTAGAAAGGTTTCAGGCAAAATCATGGTTTTCATAGGGCATAAAGTCTTTGCTTAATGGCATCACAGTCTTCCTAGCAATCTAAGCTACGTACTAGTATTTCAGTCTCAAACCTTGATTCCACATTTAATCAGGCATAAACCCCCATCAGTTCTTTCTCCAAAATGTCCTCTAGTCTGTATGTTCCTCTTTGTCAGCACTACCACGGGCATGAATGAGGCTCTCTTGAAACAGGTCCCCTCCCTCTAATCTCAGTGCATTAGCCACGCCTGCAGTCAGAGAACTCTTTCTAAAGTGGTCTCTCCTCTTAAAAGCTTGTGCTGGCCCCTCACCAACTGCCACATAAAGCCTATGTTCTTAGTGATGCACAGTGCTCCTTCACAAACCTGCTCTCCTGACAGCCTCTCTTCTCCCTGTCTTCTTCCTGCAGAACTTGGTGACTTTGCAGACAGCTCTTTCTCCCTTTTTGTCTGCAGGACGCCATTCATTCTTCTAAAACACACTCAACATAGCTGCCTCTGGGAATCCTTCTGAACTTCACAGACCACCCTGCTATTCCCACAGCACCTTCCACATACCTCTTAGTCCAGGATTTCTCACATCAGATTGTAATGCTTTGGATCCTCGTTTGGCCGGAGCTACCACTGGTGTAACCCAGCGTAGCATTTCTGATGCCCTGGTTTTAATGAATCATGGAATCACAGAAGACTCAGCATCAATCCCTGGACACCTCTGACAGCTCTGGGGCAAGGAGCCATCTCTACCCTCCTTTCGGTAATGGCCTTTGTCATATGGCAACACCCTTGGCTTAAGCCTGATTTACAGACTCCTCCTCCAAGAAACAGATACAGTTTCTGGGAGCCCATCTACTTCCTCCCCTTGAACTAACCTAAAAATTGAACTAAATGGAGACTTCAGAGCCTGTATACCACAGTGATGGCGAAGTAGACTATAGAACATTGTTGCCCTTATTTTTGCTCTTTCCTTCTGCAATGCAGGAACCATAGTCACTTCTATATAGGCAGCTTCCAGGGTTCTTTACCATGAAGATCTCTGAATAAATTATTTTAGAAAATCCTAGAGAGAGATGCATACATTTGTAAAACATATATTTTCTTTCTTTCTTTTTCCTTTTTTTAATCCTCACCTGAGGACATGTTCTCTCATTGATTGGTTGCCTCCCTTATGCACCCCCATCAGGGATCAAACCTGCAACTTAGGTATGTGCCCTGACTGGGAATCGAACCCATGACCTTTCCATGTATGTCTGACACTCCAACCAACCGAGCCACACCGGCCAGAACAAAACATATCTTTCTTGTGGATCAACTACTTAGGCTGCTGTTTTGCCCTATCCTTATTCACTCAATGCCATAAAGGGTATTATTACTTATTCTGTAAGTGACTCTAAATGCAAAGTTGAATGCTGGATAATTTCCATTCAGATCCAAAGCCTAAAAGGGAAAGTAGACCTAATTCCGCAGAAGTTTCTTGTGGCACTTAAGTGACAATTAATGAATCAACAACAAAGGTAGACAGAGTTTTCCAAAGATATATATCAAATAATATGGGACAGCCTAAGCCTTCCTGAAAAACAAATCACTTTAAGCCCCCCCAGGTTAATCATGCCTAGTCATACCGAAATTATTCTTCCTTGGCCTCTGTGGCTGAGCACTGATACCCTGGGGCCTGGGGCCAACTTCCACTTAGAAAGACTTGCCAAAATTGACTATAAATCACATCGCTTCCATTAAGTCCTCCAAACCAGCTCAACCAGTCTTCACCATCATTTATGAGCTGAAAAATTCTGGCTCATCCTTCTCAGGCTGCTGATAAGCAACTCAGCAGCAGTCAACTCAGTGAAGCTTTCAGGCCTTCTGGCTCCATTCTGGGCAAAGTAGAATCAGCAGACTTTATGTACGTGGATATTTAATGCTTTACAGTGAAGCTGAGTTGCCCATTTCTATACAGGTTCCTTTATTGCTAAGTAAACATGTGACCACTTAACTACATCTTCATTTAAGAAGAGAGCATGATACTTCATATACCATAAAGCTAGATCAGAAACCATGCAACTTGTATCAGAAAATTAAAATGCTTTATAGAACCAAAAATAAGACAAGACCAAACTTTTTTAAGTTGTAGAAGCAAACTCATTATGGAAAATAGTTCTGTTAATTATCACCCAAGGATGCTCTTTCCATTGATTTTTTAGAGAGAATGGAAGGAAGGGAGAGGAAGGGGGGGGGGCGGAGAGAGAGAGAGAGAGAGAGAGAGAGAGAGAGAGAGAGAGAGAGAGAGACATCTATTGGTTGCCTCCCACACCTGGGGCTAGGGGTTGAATCTGCAACCCAGGTATGTAACCTTGATTAGGATTGAACCCAGACTCTTCAGTGCACTGGCCAATGTGCTAACCACTGAGAAACACTGGGCAGGGTAAGAATATATATATATATACATATATATAAAGAATATAGTAAATATAGAAAAATCATCCTGAATAATCAACTGAAGACTGGCTGGAGAGAACCCTTATCACCAAGGCCGTTAAGAGGAGGCCGCATTGCGACTGGTAGGAAGTGCAGATGCCGAGAGGGCTGGCTGGGCTCCCACAGGCAGCAGCTGGAGTTCTGGAGGATATCTCAGCTGTGGGAGGTTCCATCTGATAAGTCTGGGGTCTAAACCCCAAGCTGGGCTCCCCAACCTAGAGTAACAGAACCGGGAAAGGTGCCCACATAACATCTGGCTGTGAAAAGCACCCAGAGTTTTATCTGGCAGGGAGAGACAGCTAGGAAGACAGGCACCCCCTTAAAGGGCCAACACACTAAACTTTGTTGGTAGCCACTCACCTTGGGCTCCAGCACAGGGAGGGAAGAGTGGACTAGAGCTGTATAAGGAGAGCCTGGGGTTGGTGGAAATGGGGAGAGATCTGAGAGGACAGCCCTCAGATCCCTGTGCTGAGTCATTCCCCCATACTGCAGAAACCATCTTTCTCAGGCAGAATTTTCCCATCAATGCAGCCTGGGGGGAGGTTAGGGGGGTAGTAGGGGGATGGGGTGAAGGGGTTGGGGGAGTGGATTGGGGTGGAGTAATTGCATTAGAAACCCTTTCGCCTCCAGGGGAGCTCTACAGCCTGAGGGTCATTAAGTGACTGAGACTAACCCATCAGCCTGAAGGCAGAGGTGGATCTCTAAGTGCTTTGAGTCTTTGTCTGACTGTTTCTGGGCCTGAGGCTAGGAAAAGCAGGCCTTGGTGTGAAGCTCGGTCCTTTCCACACATACCCAGCCCAAGCAGAGGGAGTCACAAGATGTGGGTTGCTGTTAGCTCCAAACAGGGTACTCAGGGCCAGTCACAAACAGCATCTGACAATGGCTTGCACCAGAGACCCTCTGAAGAGGCCCAAATCCAAAAAAACCCCAATGGCCTGCTTTGGACAACAGAGCAGGATCCAATAAGCTTCACAAGCAGAATATACACAGGGAGATCTGGGCAGGCTGAGGTACACTCTGCTTTGTGTAATACGCACCTGCACATCAGTCCGCACGCTGTACTGGGGGCTGAGCCTCATTGTCAGCCAGCCAGAGGGTAGGGATTAACAACCTTGTTGCAGAAACCAGAGCTACCAGCCCTTTGAAGACCCCCAGCCTTTGCATACCTGCAGGCCTTTGCAAATCTCCAGTCTGCCCATTTGGCAATACCCTTTTGCCTAATTCCCCACGTAATCTTTGTCCTTCTACCCAATATAAGCAACTGACTTATGGGGAGAAGCAAAGCAGATTTTCGTGGATGACCTACTGTTCTCCCATACTACCGGCAGTATTGGAATAAATGCTCATATATGATTCAACCCTGTCTCTGCTTAATTGGCTCAATAAGGGACAGGCAGCCTGGACCCATTGATTGTCCGGTTTCACTATGACAAGGGAAACAAAGGATGAATAAACAATTGGGATTATATAAAAATAAAAAGTTTCTGCACAGCAAAAGAAACCATCATCAAAATGATCCACCATCATCTCTACTGTATGGCAGAACATATCTGCCAATGATACAACTGATAAGGGGTTAATTTCCAAAATATATAAAGAACTTACAACTTAACAGAACGTACAACTTAACAGAAGGATGATAAACAACCCAATTAAAAAATGAGCAAAGGACCTAAAATAGATACTTCTCTAACGAGGACATACAGATGGCCAAGAAATATATGAAAAATGCTCAATCACTAATCATCAGAGAGATGTAAATTAAAATGACAATGACATATCACCTCACACCTGCCAGAATGGCTACCATCAGCAAATCAACAAGGGACAAGTGCTGGTGAGGATGTGGAGAAAAGAAACCCTTAGTATACTGCTGGTGGGAATGCAGACTGGTGCAGCCGCTATGGAAAACAATATGGAAATTCCTCAAAAAATTAAAAATTGAACTTCCATTTGACCCAGTGTTCCCACTTCTAGGATTATATCCTAAGAATCCCAAAACACAAATCAGAGAGAATATATGCACCCCTGTGTTCATAGCAGCACTATTTACAATACCTAAGATCTGGAAACAGCCCAAGTGCCCATCAGTAGATGAGTGGATAAAAAAAGATGCAGTGTATTTACATAATGGAATACTATGCAGCAGTAAAAAAGAAAGATCTCTTACCCTTTGAGACAGCATGGAGGGACCTGGAGAGTATTATGCTAAGTGAAATAAGCCAGTCAGAGAAAGGCGAGTAGCACATGATCTTATTTATATGTAGGATCTAATAAATAAAATAAACTGATGAACAAAATAGGTCCAGAGACCTGGAAGCATGGGGCAGACCGATGAATCTTAGAGGGAAGAGTAGAGACAGGAAGAGATTAACCAAAGAACTTATATGCATATATGCATAACCCATGGACACAGACAATAGTGAGGTGAAGGCCTGGGGGGATAGCGAAAGTGGGGTGGAGGGAGTCAATGGGGGGGGGCATCTGTAATACTTTCAACAATAAAGATAAATTTTAAAAAAGAATAAAATATTAGAAAAAAACAGATATTATTACCCAAAGTCAATCATTGCATGTATTTAGTCATTTCCTTTCATAAACATTTTATTCTTAAAAAATATTTTTATTGATTTCAGAGAGAAAGGGAGAGGAGAGATAGAAACATCACTAATGAGGGATAATCATTGATTGTCTGCCTCCTGCATGCCCCCTACTGGAGCTTGACCCTGCAACGCAGGCATGTGCCCTGACTGGGAATTGAACCATGACCTCCTGGTTCATAGGTAGATGCTCAACCACTGGGACACACCAGCAGGCTATGAACATTTTAAAAACAAAGTTGAGGTCACAGGGAACAAAAAAATTCCACTTCATGATTCCATTAGCTATAATTGCACACATTTTCCTATGTTTGAGAAGTTTTGTGTCAAGAACATTTTAATGATTGCAATTAACTATTTTCTCGTTGAACATTTATGATACAATATTTCAAATTTTAAGATGGCTATTTAAACAAGAGTGTATATGCTATTCCCAAATAATGCAGATGGTTAAACAGAGATTAGCAAGGGTCAGGTATATGTAATAATAGACATTACATATAGCCTAGTGGTTATGAGTTTATTCTCTGGAGGTAGCATAATCACTGGCTTCATATTCTGGTTCTGTCTTGTCTGTGTGCCCTTCTGAATTATGTAATCTCTTATCCATTAAGGAGAATAAGAATTGTGTCCCCCTGATAGGGTTATCATTAAATCAGTGTCTTTAAAGTACTTAGCTCAGAACTTGTCACACAATAGTCAGTAAATGTTGGTTATTTAAGAACAATTATTGATGTTATGTGACTCTAGAAGGCAGGTACAAGAAGCACTTTTCTGGATAAGAACCAAGTTAAGAGCTGGTGAAATCAGTTGCAGTGGTCCTCAACCTGCCTAGTGCCGCAGCCCTTTAATACAGTTCCTCATGTTGTGGTGACCCCCAACCATAAAGTTATTTTCGTTGTTACTTCATAACTGTAATTTTACTACTGTTATAAATCGTAAAGTAAATATCTGATATGCAGGATGTATTTTCATTGTTCGCGACCCACAGGTTGAGAACCGCTGGTTTAATGGAAACATACAATCTCCAGGTTGGTAGAGAGCAGAAGGGCAATTTTGTATAACGTTTCTCACTCCAACCAGATGCCAGGTGGCCTGCGACTATTCTTGAATGCTTCTCACATTGGGGAACTTCTTATGTACCAAGGCAGCCCTCACATGTAGAAAATCCATTTTCTATCAAACCACAATATATCTCTCTATAACTTCAAGATAATAGTAAACTCACAGATCACCCCAAACAAGCTCTGACATTGAATTTTCAGTTCAGTGAAACAATGGGGATCACAGCCTTTAACTGATTTATTTTCTAGTTTAAAAGAGATTGGTGAGAGCCAAAGGCAGTAAAAGCAAGGCCACATTACTCAGGCTTAGTGAGAAAATGAGAAGATTTATGCATTCATTATCCTGTATGCTTTCCTGCAAATTGAATATTCTAAAATAAAATAAAAGCTTAATGAATTTTCTCAGGAAAAAAAATGTCTAAAGCCAGAGTCTTAAAAGGCTCCTTTAAAGTTCAGATGAAAACTCTTTTATAGTTTCATGCTTCATCTGGGGAGCCGAATGGGGGAGAGGCAGCCTTGGGCCTAGTTTTGGCTCGGTTTGTAAGCTCATCTTCTGAGGACATCTGCTTCTGCATTACTAAACCATTTCTGCTCTGAAGGGAATACTTAGAATTTTTTAGAAACTGACATCAAATGACAACCTTGATAAATGAGGGGCTACATGAATCACTAAAGCCATCCAATGGAACTTTAAACAAATTCATCATCTCTCAGTGCTATGGATCACATCTTCACAGATCTGCGTTAGCCATCAGGCATGCTTAACTGTCACATCATTGGAAAAGCTCAGTTTCTTTGCATGAAGTTTACCTGACTGTATTTGCTATTATTTTTCTATTTGTAGTTGCCAGTACAGAAGCTGGCAGGTAGCTGGTGCTCAATAAATGCTCAGGAGGCTGAGTGAGTGAATATCTGTCTGTAGGGGTCATAGATAAATGTCTAGCCCCTCCAACAACTGGTTACCCAGGTAGGTACTGAAGCTTTGGAGGACTGCCACTTATGCTTGGCTTCGGACATGGCATCACCTTTTCCTCCAGACTCAGCATCCCCAGTTCCTGTCATCTTTTCTTATGACCCACAGCTTCAAACCCATTCATTGTGCAACTTCCAAATGTGCTTTCATGTGTTTGTTTTTAAAGATGGAAAGACCTCACTTTAGATATCTAAGGCAGACAAAGCTCCTCTGCTGTCCGTGGAGGTCATAGTTAATTCATATCTAGGCAACATCTAAAATGTGGTTTTTTATATTTCAATTACAGTTGACATACAATATTCATTTCAGGTTTCAACAAAGTGATTAGACATTTATATAACTTACAAAGTGATCGCCCTGGTAAGTCAAGTACTCTGAGCAACATTTTTCAAAAAAATATTTTTATTAATTTCAGAGAGGAAGGGAGTGGGACAGAGACAAATAATAATGATGAGAGAGTGTCATTGATTGGCTGCCTCCTGCACACCCCTACTGGGGATCCGGCTGCAACCCAGGTATGTGCCCTGACCAGGTATTGAACTGTGACCTATTGGTTCATAGGTCAACACTCAACCACTGAGCCACGCTGTCTGGGCCTGAGCAACATTTAAAAAAAGTAGTAATATTTTTCAAATGGCACATTGTAACCCATAAGGGGGTGGCAAAATCATTTAATTGTGTGTGCCTGCGTGCTTTTTTGTAGAAATATTAATATATTTGTGCATAGTTGTCACTCACACACACAGGCACACACATGACGGGCATCCTGCAATGTGCACAGAATTTGGCTTAAGTATTGGCCCCTACTCACCAGCTTGTCCTGGCACTTCTGTGTAGAGTTCACACTGCACTGATATAGGGGCGACTGCGTATGTGTGTCCTGAGTTTTAAAGCAAATATATTTCTTACTGTGAGCTAGGGTTTAAAAAAAACGTTTGATATCAACATCGGCCAAGTGGACGAGTTAGGAACAGAAGGTGAGGGCATCACAAACATGCCAAACAAATACTCTTTGGCACTTTTAGGTAAATCACTAGCAATTTCATAAGTATTTTTTTTCAAATGCGATTAAGAGATGCTGACCAGTAACTACTGAGTGAATTAAGGATTATTAATTAGTTGGTCCTCAAGTTAGTGGGTTACCTGTTCATAGACAACTTCAATTTGGAATTCCTCCAGAAAGGCTAGCTGCCATGCGACACTGGTTATGTCACACAGCTTCTACTGTGCAGGCAGAGGGGTGGAAATCCCCAAAATGGGGGGCAAAATGCTTTTTAAAAATATATATATTTTTTATTGATTTCAGAGAGGAAAAGAGAGGGAGAGAGAGATAGAAACATCAATGATGAGAGAGAATCATTGATTGGCTGCCTCCTGCACGCCCCCGCAATAGGGATCGGGTCTGCAACCCAGGCATGTGCCCTTGACTGGAATCGAACCTGGGATCCCTCAGTCTGCAGGCCAACACTCTATCCACTGAGCCAAACTGGCTATGGCCGCAAAATGCTTTTTACAAAGACTGCATCCAAAATATTTTCATGAGTTGGTCACAGTTATCACTTATCACTATTCTTGCTTTTAATTATACATTCAGTTTAGGTTTACCATTACCCCTTCTATTTGTTATGAATAAATTTATTAATTCTTAATGATACATAATTGGCATTAACCATATTTTGGCCTAACATTTTCCAATATTAGGCTTCAAGACATGTACTGATCATCCCTAAATAGCGATAAATATATCCCTATTGCTAAAGCACCTGCACATATAATCCTCCTCACACCCACGGTCTGTTTTCCCAGTCACATTCTTCATTAACAGCGATTTTTTTTTGCCACTGGAAATTAAGAGCTATTAGTATAAAGGAGACATGGGGTGTTTTACCCTTTCTATGTGGACTGAATGCTAAAAAGTTTGAGAGGCACTCATTTTATAGATAAGAAGACTGAGATCCTAGGAGATGAGCTGACTAGTCAAGATCAGCAGAGGTACTTGGACAGGAACCCAGGTCGCCAGATTCTTTCTCTGCCATCAAATGACTCCAACTCCAGCTACACTGAGAACACAGAGCCTGACTCAGAGCAGAGGCCACTCGCTGTGTGCTTAGTCACTTGTGTTACTTACTAATATTAGGTTGAACAATATAACTACAGATTCATTAAGGTCAAAAACTGTCAAATATTGGCACTTTTTTATGGTTCAGGCTAAATTATATTATTTTAATAAATGCTGCCTATGCAATTCCATCTTAATTTGATCAGCACCTACACTGACTGGCCATGTTCCCTTGTTTCTCAGTGTCCTGAAAGGGGAACAGAATACTATAAAAGTGTTTGATACTATCATTAATTATTATTTTAATTGTTATTATTCCTGAAAGGGAACATACTAATTAGCCAGACCAAATTAGTGCAACTCTATGCACTTGTTCTGAAATGCATTTTCAGGCATGAATGTCTTTTGTAGAGGCAGATTTTCAACCTCTTTCCTTGGGAAGATTGTGGCATTTGGCTTCATAGCTGCCAATGGTCCTCTCAAAAGTGCTACTTCTCTCTGCAGACAGCACGGATTAATAAAGAAAACGGAGAGCCTGAGACATCGTAACAACGAAAGTCCACTGTGTGTGTGATTTGTTGCTCTGTTTTTACTTCATGTATTTTTGAAAATATGGTTGCTCTCAAAAGTGCCTGTTTATTCTCCAGGCAGTTAAACTAAAATCTTAATGTAAAAACTAAAAAAGAAGAAGAAAGTATCCAAATCTGAAGACTAGGTTTGTTTAGCTCATGGCGTAGAGAGAAAACAATTGAAGGGTAAATCAGAGTCAGCAAAGTGATTCCAATGTGACCTGATGCTGACTAATTACTTTTCCATAGGTGACGTTCAATTTACTGAGCCTCTGCATGACAGAATTTGGGACACTGTGGGTGGTACAATTCCAAGATCTCTACATGACTCACAAAGTCAAATAGTCCATCTACAACAGTGGTTCTCAACCTTCCTAATGCCGCGGCCCTTTCATACAGTTCCTCATGTTGTGGTGACCCCACAACCATAAAATTATTGTCATTGCTACTTCATAACTATAATTTTGCTACTGTTATGAATTGTAATGTAAATATCTGATATGCAGGATGTATTTTCATTGTTACAAATGGAACATAATTAAAGCATAGTGATTAATCACAAAAACAATCTGCAATTATATATGTGTTTTCCGATGGTCTTAGGCAACCCCTGTGAAAGGGTCGTTCGACCCCCAAATGGGTCGCGACCCACAGGTTGAGAATCGCTGATCTACACGCATCATTTTGGTAGGTGAAATGAAACAGGAGTACAAAACTCAGTGCTGGGACACACAACAGGGCTCCAAAAGACACACCTGCTTGGAAGCCAGTAAACAAACAGATCCCGCCATAGAAGCTGTGCCTCTTCATCATGTGATTTAGAACACGGAGATTTAGAAGAGAAGCTACAGTGATGCTGGGAATGATTCTTGACCTCCCAGATTTTAGGGGTGGGGCTAGAATAAAAATATGACTCTTCTTATCAAATGAATTATGTATGGATTACTTTTCACTATACCCCTACAATTTCCTACTGAAGATACAAAATTCTCCTGAAGAAAAAGCGAATTAACCAGAAGAAAATCAATTAATTCAACAAAAATGATGAGAAATGGGGGTTTGCTGAGAAATGAAATATTGATTGAGTTTTTATACCATGTTTTGGTTAATGGCATAAGATTTTCTCCTTTCTTGGATCTAAGCTTTTCTCTCCCTTTCACTTGGATCTAAAATATGTATTTTTCTATTTAAGATGCATTTCAAGTAGCAATATACTCAGTGACAAGGTATTTCAAAGTACATTGTGTCAGGGCACATCGATTAGAAAAGGATAGAAATAGAACTGAATGCTTGGTCCATTGTTCACTCTAGATAATTGTTAACTGAATAATTAATAAAACAACGAATTGATGAATAATTAAGCTTGTGATTAGGAATAAAAGATCCTTCTACTCAGCACTGCTTTGACTTTGGGGTTTTGTGTCATTTTTGACCCACTCATTTGACATTCAAGAATTCACTTAGTACTTTCTTCATATCGGGCATCATTCTAGGTGTTGGATACACATGGCCTCATGATGTTCATGTCATCTCAGTTCAGAAAATTACTAGTTGTGTTTAATTTGTTCTTGGTTCTCTTGGTCCCTTGAGTTTTCTCCTTGGCCATTCCACCTAATCTGTCAGTTTTCTAGCTATAAACATAGGACAGTAACGTCTGCTCTATCTACATTACAATGTTGGGAAGAATGATTAAACTAGTTTGTGAAATGACTTGGGAAGCACAGTAAAGGCAGAAGGTGCACGTACATTATAGGTTGGCAGGAGATCACTGTGGTAGAATGCAAAGGCTCTGGGTGCAGCCTGATTGAATTTGAGTCCCACTTCTTCCAGTCACTAGTGTGCTGTCTTGGGCAAGATCCTTAACCTCTCCATCTCTCAGTTTCCTCATGTAAAAGGGAATAATAATTGTACTGACCTGCATTAGTCGTCTCCAACTGCCATACAAAATACCACAAACTGGGAGGCTTAACGAACAGAAATTTATTTTCTCATAGATCTGAAGACTAGAAGTTCAAGATCTAGGTGCCAACAAGGTCAGCTTCTAACTACATCTCTCTTTCTGGCTTGTAGATAGCTCCCTTCTCATTGTGTGCTCATGTGACGTTTCCAGAGAGCTCTCTGGCATCTTACCTCCTAAAGGCACTGATCCCATCATGAAGGCCCCACCCACATGACCTCATCTAAACCTAGAGAGCTCCCAAGGCCCTACCTCCAAATACTATCACATTAGGGGTTAGAGCTTCAAAATACAAATTTGGGGGGAGGGACACAATTCAGTTCTTAGCATAACCTCATAGGTTTGTTATAAAGCTTATGTCCATTAACCTGTTTAAAGCACTTTAAACAGTGTCTAGGACTTGGTGAGTTCTCTATAAATGTTTGCTGTTATTTCTGGAGCCAAGGAAATAAAGAGGATAGCCATTTAGCTTACAGAGCAAATTGTTTAATAATACTGTTTATAAAAAAATTATGGAAACCAAATTCAGTGATCATTAACCTCTAGGTCTTTTATACAAGGACATTCTCAAATATATCAACACAACTGATTAAGTAATGAGTCAAGGAAGCTGGAAGAGGTCTTTCCTCCTCTTTAGTGCCCCGACTTTTCATAATCCTTCTTTCAGGACTCTAGCTGGCTTGTCTCTCAGAAGCTTCTCCCCTCTCTGGAACATTCTGCACCTCCTCCATCTTTGTTAATTTACTTATCTTTTAATTCCTCACCTAAGGATATGTTTTTATTGACTTTCAGAGAGAGAAGGAGTGGGAGAGAGAAAGAAACATCGAATGGTTGCCTACTGTACACACCTGGACCAGGGATCAAACCCAAACCTGAGGTATGTGCCCTGACCAGGTATCGAACCCACCACCCTTTTGTGTGTGGGATGACTCTCCAACCCACTGAGCCACTCTAGCCAGGGCTGTACCGCCTTTACCTTTGTTTTGTTTTCTGTGTTGATAACATGGGCAGAGAAGAGTAGGAGAAAAAGTGAAGGTAGTATCTCTAACTTCAACTCCTTAACCATGAAAGGCCAGGGTTACTGATAATAGCTCTATTTTAAACAAATATTATGATCAGAGAAATATCTATTTGAAATGGTTACCTAGAGGTCAACTGGTCAACTCCCATCAAACATAATGGTTTCCTCTGAAACAGTCCTGTTTTCATACTTAAGTTATGGGAACCTCACTATAATATAGGACCGTTTCTTTTGGTTTTCAACAATTCCACAGATTAAAAAATTATTCGTTGTGTTCAAATTTATTTTCTTATAATGTCTACCTACTGGTCTTAATTATATCCTCTGTATTGTAGTGTTGGACACATAGTAGGTCTCTAAGAGTTAGCTGAACTGAACTGGTTCTTGAGGTGCTCTTTTAGACTTATAATTTTTCCATCTTCTCTTATTTTTCCAATGAGGCTGTCCTAAAAAATCTTTTTGTTGTTGTTGTTGTTAATCCTCACCACAGGGTATTTTTTCCATTGATTTTTAGAGAGAGTGGAATGGAGGGGGAGAAACAGAGAGAAACAGCAATGTGAGAGAGACACATTGATTGGTTGCCTCCCCCACGCGCCCTGACCCAGGACAGGGAATCAAACCTGCAACCGAGGCACATACTCTTGATCGGAATCAAACCCGTGACCCTTCAGTCCATGGGCCAACGCTCTAACCACTGAGTGAAATCAGCAAAGGCCAAAATCTTCCTTTTTTTCTTCTTACTTCCATGTCTGACCCTCTTTGCTCTACCTCTCTGCTCCCAGCTCCATATTCAGGACCCCAGAGGGAGATGGTAGAAGGGAGTGAGAGGAGGGGCATTGAGTAGCTAATGAAAAAAGGGTCAGTGATGATACCAATTCTCTCCCTCCTGACCCTTTTATGAGAAAAAGAGGTTCACATCAAGTTCAGATTCCAAGGGGGTCTATGTTTCCCAGGGGTTTAAACATACACCATCACTAATTATATACTCCTGCTCATTCACCCGGCCAACTGCCATTACAATGTTTACAAAATCTCACATTAGTAAACTACTTACTGTCCACATTAATACTATAATTTACCAATTCAGGCTGCCTAGAGATGATGTGATGTGCAGTACATAGCCAATACTTTTTTTTCCTAGTTGTTACATGTGAAAACACGCTTCTCTCTGGAATTTGTTATCCAAAGGTACATGTGAGTCACATGTCGGCCACTGGCATTATTGTCCACATGAAATGTACATGTCTGGGACAGTCCAGCTGAGTTAGCTGTGTTTTCCTAAATGCATGAGGCAGAATAGCTCTGAAATAATTTGAATATGGTCCCAAGTTCTTCTGCCTCAAAGCAAAAGAAGATAGAGTCAGGCTGGACAGTTGTGTTCTGTACCAAGAGAGAAGGAATTCTAAGCATCAGCTATCACTAAGGTTGCCATCACTTTTTATTTATTTTTTATTATTTTAATCTTCACCAGAGGATATGTATTTTTAAAAAATTTATTTTAGAGAGAGGAAAGGAGATAGAAACATTGATGTGAGAGAGAACCATTGATCAGAACCCACAACTCAGTCATGTGCCCTGACAGGGAATTGAACCCTCAAGCTTTCAGTGTACGGATGACACTCCATCCAGCCAGGGCAAGTTGCTGTCACTTTTGTCATCCCTCTGAAATATGCTCTCCTCAGAGGTTCTCCATCCACCCAAATGCCTGAGCATCACATCCTAATTACCGAGTCCTATCAAGCCTACCTCTTACGCGTTTCTCTAGCTGCACTGTCTCTCACCTTGAACCATGACAGTAACCTCCCTGCTTTATTCTGATCCATCCTCCACATTGATATCAGGGTGGACTTTCAATACACAACTCCTGCTCAAAATCCTTCAAAATGTATCCACTGTTTATAGCAGTGAAATCTAAACTGCTAGGGATGGGCACAACCCAGGGAGTGCACAAGGGAGTGCAAGGGTCAGGAAAAAATAGCAGTGCTTCTATTTGTACTGTGTTTCTCTTAACAATCAGAAATCAGGCCTCACTCTACTCCACATGTGCATTGCTCCTGATGCTTTCACTCAGGTCTCTGTCAGTGCACCTCTCTTCTGTTTATGAATTGTAGGAAACCTGAGGAAAGAGAGGAGTTTCTCAAAGCTGAAGGACAAGAGTATGACTCACAGGTTGTTGTGCGTCTCGTCAAGAGGATCTGAATGGTAGGATAGTTATTGTATTTTACAAAAAGCTGGAAAATGGCCATAAGAAATAACCTAAATGGTCACTAACATTAGAATGGGTAAGTGAATTATTGTTTTCAACACAGTGGATACTATCCTATCTAATAAAAGAGTAATATGCACATTGACCATCACTCCAACACACAAGATGGCCACCCCCATGTGTCAAAGATGGCCACCACAAGATGGCCAGCAGGGGAGGGCAGTTGGGGGGACCCAGGCCTGTGGGGAAGGGCAATTGTGGGGGACCAGCCCTGCAGGGGAGGGCAGTTGAGGGAAACCCAGGCCTGCGGGGGAGGGCAGTTGGGGGGGACCAGCCCTGTAGGGGAGGGCAGTTGGGGGCAAACCAGGCCTGAAGGGGAGGACAGTTAGGGGCGCCCAGGCCGGCAGGGGAGGGCAGTTAGGGGCAATTGGGTTGGCAGGGGAGCAGTTAGGCATCGATCAGGCTGGCAGGGGAGTGGTTAGGGGGTGATCAGGCTGGCAGGCAGAAGTGGTTAGGGGCAATCAGACAGGCAGGCAGGAAAGTGGTTGGGAGCCATCAGTCCTGGATTGTGAGAGGGATCCCAGATTGGAGAAGGTGCAGGCTGGGCTGAGGGACACCCTCCCTTGTATGAATTTTGTGCACCAGGCCTCTAGTATAGCAATAAAACTACATGAATTACAGTTGTACCCAACAACATGGGTGAACCTCACGAACATCAAGCAGAATGTGAGAAGCCTGATACAAAAGCATACATACTGTATGATTTTACTTATATAAAGTGCAAACCAGGAAAAAACTAATGAAGGCTGTTAGAAGTTAGGCTAGTGGTTACCTTTGGGAAAGAGGCAGAGGGGGGAATAATTGGAAGAGGCCAAAAAAGGTACTGCCCTATCTCTTGGTCTAAGTGGTGATTACCTGGGTGTAGTTACCATGTAATAACACAAGCTGTACACTTCTGATTTGTGAACTTTCCTGTCTGTATGTTATACTTCAATAAAAATGTTTATAAAGTGGTAAAAGCAAATACACTTTCTCTATCCCTCATGATACAAAGGTTATATTTTAGCGATGGGTGAGAAAATAACTGCTTTGGGCAAATACTTGTCCCATGGAGAGAACATTCTGAAAATAAGAGTTCAGAAATTTTTTTATTGCTGTATGCCTTCACTGTTCAAAATGATTTGTATTTCAGCTCTTTATACACTAAAAATCATGGGGACACAGTTTTTATCCTGTTAAAAAATCTTCCAAATGAGAAGTTTCAGTGGATTTTGAACTATTATTAATAATGCCAGCGTGGATGCTCTTGGTTTAATACTTAGTGATATAGTGATTTTAGTGATGTCTTAGTCTGTTCAGACTGCTGTAACAGAATACTATAAACTGCATGGCATATTAGCACCAGAAATTTATTTCTCACAGTTCTGGAGAATGGGAAGTCTGACATCAAGATGCTGGCAGATTGAGTTTCTGCTTCATAGACGCTATGTCTTTTTTCACTGCATCCTTAAATGATGAGAGGGGTGAGGGAGAACTTTTTTGTGGTCTCTCTTATAAAGGCACTAATTCCACTCATCAGGGTGCCACCTCATGCTCTAATCACCTCCCAAAGGGCCCACCTCCCAATACCATCACATTGGAGATTAGGCTTTAACATATGCACTTTGGGGAACACAATTAGTCTACAGCAATGGATTATCAATTCAGTAACATGAATTTTGGAGGACACAAACAGTTTATAGCAACTGATTATTAATTTAATAAAATAACAAAATAATGATAGCTAGTACTCTATCACTTTTTAGGTTCCAGGCACTATTTTCCTACACACTTTTCATATATTAACTCCTTTAATTCTCACAATATTCCTATAAGATAATCATCATTATTATTATTTCTATTTTATAGTTTGCCCAAGACACACAGCTACTAATTGGTAGGCTCAATTGACATAGTATAAATAAACATAAAAATAAGGAGAGTGCTCAAAAGTTATTTGACAGAAAAAATTTGGAAACAAATTTCAGCATTTACGAATCAAATTCCACTGTATGCCATGATCTTGTCCCTTTAAACCCTGTTTAGCCTCACCCCTCACCAGTCTCATCCTCAAACTTGAGGCTCCCCGTGGTTCCCAGAGCTCATTTCACTCTTGGGTATCTGGACCTTATTCAATGATGTTATTTGTAAGAGATCCTCCCTCTATTTTTATTTTTAAAGAATAGTTTATTGATTTTTAGAAAGAGGAAGGGCGAGGGAGAGAGAAAAAGAAACATCCTGTATGCCCCAGCTACTGGGGATCGAACCCAAAATCTGGGCATGTGCTCTGACTGGGAATCAAACCAGCAAACTTTCGGTGCACAGGACAATTCCCAATCACCTCCCAAAGGGTCCACCTCCAATACCTCTTATTTATCCTGTACATTTCAGTTTATGTGCCACCTCCTCTGAGAAGCTTTCCCTGATATTCTAGGCTTTGAAGATTTCTACCTGCTTGCTGCCTACATATTTTGGTAAATTGTATTTTGCTTTTAAGTCTATGAAACAGTAGAAACACGTTAAATGAAAGGCATAATGTTAGCTATTATATAAATGGCAGTTCTGTGGAGGGGTAGGTATCTATGGAGCTAGATTGCCTGGTTTGAATCCTGGATCTTCTACTTTCAAGGTTATGACCTTGGGCAGGTTAGATTAAAGTCTCAGTGCTTCAGTTTCCTCAACTATAAATTGGGTATAAAACCATCGTGTACCTCATTGAGTTGCTATGGGCATTAAATGAGTGAAAATAGGTAGAGGACCCAGAAAAGAGTTAATGTTCAATAAAGGTGGCTATTTTTATGATGATGTCCTGGGTATGGTCAGTTAACCCTCAGCATCTATTCCTACTTCTTTATATGGAATTTCTCCTTATGACAGAGCTGCAACGCTAAAATCCACATTTTTTAGACTCCCATCCAGGTATGCTTCATAATACCAATTAAGTTCCCATCGTTAGATGCCCTTCTGGATTTGGAAGGTTTTTGTATGAAAGAGGCTACCTTTCTCTTGTCTTTCTGCTGTCAACAGATCATCCAGAATTGAGTATTGAGAGGCAGTTATGTGGTGGTGGAGGGTATAGCAACTACTTTCTAATCCTTTGTCCCTTATCTCTAGATTGCAAGTATGTTTTTACCAATTCTTCAGTGACACTACAAACACTTCGTTCCCTGAATTAAATCGTCTTATACTACATAGGATGATTTCTATTTCTCATATGAACTCTGATTGATCACATGGAGACCCGTGGACCTACACATGAGTATGGGGCTGAGATACAGCTCTGGGCTTTATAAGGAATTCAATCTGTAAGGTGTCACTTTTGGCAAATAGGTGAACTCATTTCCTGCGTTGAATGTGGAGTCATCACCACCCTCTGCTCTCCAGAAATGACCATCTCATATATAGGCACGTCCCCCAGCCATGCTCACATATAGACACGTCCCCTAGTCATTCTCACATAACGGAGGGTGCTTTTCCACCGTGTGTGGTCTGGATCCACTGTCACTTTGATCGCTGAAAATACCAACAAAGAACATGCCACGTGAATGTTTATGACTCACCACCTCTGGGAATCTGAGATACCTGTTTGGCTCCAG
Source organism: Myotis daubentonii (assembly GCF_963259705.1). NCBI lineage: Eukaryota > Metazoa > Chordata > Mammalia > Chiroptera > Vespertilionidae > Myotis > Myotis daubentonii. The sequence continues at coordinate 33,453,758 of NC_081848.1, read as the reverse complement.
GCTTTGGTATAAACAAGGGTTTCAGGAAGTTTTTTATTCCACCTACACAGGAGGTAAAACTATGCTAAGTTCACTGCCCAGGCTTGCCTTGTAGCCGTCAGGTTTCATTCTGAAGCAAAATGATTAATTCCCAGAATCTTTTACGTTGAGGGGAAAATAATGCACTTCTGTGCTTAGAATTTTAATCCGGGCTTTATGCCAACTGACTTTTTAGAATGCTTTAATATTCATACTTGTCATTAGCAAATAGCGAAAACAACCAAAAGCACTAATCTCAGTTCCCAAATTCTCTGGATATTGGCACTCAAGTCTGCTTCCCATGCATCTTGATCAACTCATCTACTAATCCTGAGGGTTTTCAACCCTCAAATACATTCTCAGTGCTTGTGAGGCACACTGTGGAATAAAAACCTAGTCAGATGCTGTCAAGAAAAATTTTACTGGTTGTGTTCTTTTATGTAGCAATAAACAGCCCAAAATTTTTTTGTGGGGGGGCATGGAGGGGAGAAGAAGAGGGGGAGAAGATGTGCAACACTATCTCTGGACCAAATTTACAAATTTGCACTGGATTTAGCTTTCTCCTGTTCTACTCTCATCCTTGCTCTTCTGCTCTTGATTCCCAAACCTCCCTCCTGTTTCTTCCAAGATTTTACTCTCCCAATCATTCCCTCACTTTGTTTTTAACCTCTCTCTCTCCTTCCTAGATTTTTCCCCTCAACAATTAAATGTGTTCAAGTTTCTTCTTTCTTAAAAGATTGTGATGCTAAACTCCCTTTAGTTAATACCTATGTCTTTCAAAGCAACTCTTTACTATTGTATTTCTAAGATTGGGGCCAGGTCATGTATTACTAAGGCCCATGAGTTCTTCTTAAAAAATATTAAGCTTATGTTTCCATTTTTACATTTATCTTGAATAATAATGTAGACACATTTTAGATCATTGGGATGACTGCTCTAAAACCAAGCAGTACCATGAAATTGTGGTGCCTTTTAGCTTTGTATATCTGAATCCTTTGACACCAAATGGTATTGCTTTAATTGTCTTGGATTGAGGAGAAAAGACCAGGGGTGGACATGTAATAAGGTTAGATAGTGTCCAGGGGGGAACTATACAAAAGTAGAGAGGTGGCCGGAGGACTGAGCTACCACCTGGCACATGGAAGTAGAAGTATATGCCAGACTCAAAAGAACCTATAGTCAGCACCACAGTTCATGTTGAGAATGGTTCTTTAGTTTGACAAAATAACCTAAGCTACTGAATTAAATTAATACTGTAAGTTGGAATTAGACTTGTTTTAGAATTTTCTTTATATTTCATTTATAAGCATATTTGGGTTTCTTGGTTATAGTAGTGCTGTAAGTATAGACACTTTATATCTAATTTATGTGGGTATATATTTAAGTAATTTTAAGCCAACTTAAGGCTCCTGGAGAATTCTTTCCCTTTCTTATTTTAAAAAAATGTATTTTACAAAAACTTGTATAGAGCTTCCTATATGCCAGACATTGTTCTAAGTTTTAACTGACTTACATAATCCTTCTAATAACCTTATGATGCAGGTATTATTATTAGCCCCACTTTGCTAAGGAGACCTCTCCGAGGCACAGAGCGGTCAATAATCCTCCCAAGGTCACACCGCTAATCAGAGGTGCAGCGGGCATTTCAACCCAGGCAAACTGGCTCCAGAGTCCCTGCCTTTAACCGTATAGACTGCTGCCTCCCTTTGGACAGAGCCTGTATTTACTCTGTTAAAGTTTGAAAAATGCTACCTTAGATTATATGGTCTATCCTTGATACATAGTCACCGAGTTCTGCCTGGGGCATTTTTCTCTTTCTACTTGATGTGTTCTCCCAGCAAAACACTGATGATTATAGTTTTAACTATCCCTACGATGTCTAGATCTCTAACTGCAGATTAGAGCATTATTCTGTTCTTGGGATACAGATAACCAATTGGACATTTTCACCTGCGAGTCTCAAAAGGCACCTCTGCTTCAACCTAAACTGAACTCTAATAAGCTTTCCCTTCCCCCACTCCACCCCTACTCCAATAAATCTACTTTTTTCTACTTTATTTTCTCTCTTGCTTAATGGGCCTACTTCTCACTCAAGATGCTCACTGTTTAGTGGGGGAGAGAGACAAGCAAACCAGTTGTTACCATGGGCATGTGACAGTTACATGGATACACTCAAATGGCCAAGGAGGCCAGAAGGAGCTAGGACTCTGCCTGAGATGGAAGGGTCAGGGATGGCTTCATTAAGAAGGCAATATTTAAACCATCTCAAAGCAATGACTGTTTGCATCTTTTTCCTTGTCTTTTGCATATAGTTGAAGAGTATTTTTATGTGCACCATTTATATTGGTGTTAGAAAATGTACAATAATCTTTTCATTTTAGCCCCAAAATGTAATTTCTCCAACTTTGTTCTCTCTCCATTTGCCTCCCAAATAAGAAGCAATTGTTCCGGTTTTCTCCCTCCCCCCACATTTAAAATGAAATAAATGAAAGAAGATGTTTTTTTATAACCTCTGAAAAGATCAGATTGATTTACCTTTTTTTAAAAAAATACATCTTTTTATTGATTTCAGAGAGGAAGAGGGAGGGAGAGAAAAATGGAAACATTAACGATGAGAGAGAAGCATTAATTGGCTGCCTTCTGCATGCCCCACTGGGGATCGAACTCAAAACCTGGGCATGTGCCCTGACCAGGAATTGAACCGTGACCTCCTAGTTCACAGGTCGATGCTCAACCACTGAGCCACACCAGCCAGGACAGATTGATTTAGCTTTAAAACATTTTCTAACACCCTAATCTTTTATGGGAAAAATGCTATGTAGATTTTGTTCACTCATGTAAGCTTTGACTGCCTCTGTGGCAGCTGCAGTATGAAGTTCACATCCGTCTCCACATGCGGCTTATATGGGGTTGACCATTACAAGAGCTAGCTCTTTCTAGACATGCACAGACAGCTACCACATTGAAATTCAAGCAGCACAGCACTAATGAGAGGGGCAGTGATGATTCGCGTGGGAGGAAGGCCACAGAATCAAGTCATAGCTGCCAGGGTTTGCCCTTTCTTCTTGAAGGTGCTTGTCATGATAGTGTCCCTTTCAGGAATCATTTTGTTGCAAAAACAGATAGTCCTTCAAATTGCTTAAGCTAAAGGGGGAGTTTTATTGTCAGGACACAAGTGTCATCTCAGAACCCAAGGGAAAGACCGTGGAACCTGACCTTGAAAGGGTCTAGAAACAGGGAGTTTTCAGTCATTGCTTCCACCATTCCTCTCTCTCCCTGCCCTTCAGTCTTCTCTTGCTGTCCTCCTGTATGAATGTTATTATTCTTTCCCTCTTCAGACCCACTTTCTCCCCACACAGGGCCACACACAGCGGCTCCAGCTCCAGTCCCAGCTTTGTGTCATCTTCGAGTTTAAGCACCACCACGGAGAGATGGACATCTCTAGGACCCAATGTCAAATCCTGGAGTGGATCTGATAAATTCACTTGGGTTCCTATCTGGCTGTGCACAGGGAGGTAGGATCGCTTTGTATTGATATTTGTTAGGGATCATTTCATATCAATGTGTATTATGGAGGAAATTGGCAGGTACCTTTAAATTGTATACCACAGGTATGTTTTATAAATACTGATGTTTTATTCTAAAGAAATAAAGGCCATGAAGCCTGACCTCATGAGATAAAATAAGTATAGCATTTCTTTGCTTCCTAGTAAGAATGATGTTGCTATTAATCACAAAGAGTGTCCTACTTGTAGCCACCTGTACTGTTGGATACACACTGTTCTCTGGGACCAGACTGCCATGAACTAACTAGACCCATGTTCCCTTTCACTCTCAGGGAGGAAGAGGTCTGATTTGTGCTAAGAAAAAAGTCAAGGACAGAGAACAAAGGGAGTCACCAGAAAAAAAAAATGCTCAAGCTTGTCTTTGCTCTAGTTTTAAAGTTAAAGCATCATGAGGAACCCCCAAGATTTTCATATGACCCAGCCTGCTGTCCCTACATTTAAGGCTAAAACTTGTTTAGGAGTGAAAAAAAAAAGACTTTGCCTAGTGTTCTCTGTCTTCCTACCGGAAGACCCTCTGGTAATCTAGTCTGTGTTCTATCACTGAGGCTCCTGACCACATATAACACTATTACAAGTGTGAGTAGTATTTCCCTAACATTCCTAACACAATGATATTGAATACAGTTAAAGAATGAGGTCTTTTGGTTAATTGAATAATCAGACTGACAACAAATATCATATGTGCAATAGGCCTTTTTAAATAAATGATTGTAGACTCCAATTACTTTTAAACTCTGTTCTGGAGAGTCATAGAAGCGATTGAGAGAGGCTGTTTTCCTTGCTGTAATCTACAATCATTTGTACTTTCATCTGCTCTACTCATAGGCCTTTCATTTCATGTTCATCAGTAGTTTTATATATTTAGAGTCTATTTTGCAGTTTACATAATGAAATTACATGCCAAATGAAATAAAGAAGGCAGCAAAAAACAATTCAACTGAATCCTGCCTCTGCGCCATTCTCCCCTTGCCCCCCCCCCCCCCGCAAAAAAAATATGCCATTGTCTTAAACATGGAGCTATTTAATTAAAAATGCTGGGTCTATAATTGGGAAAATTTATCCCAAATTATCCAAATAACTGTCTTTTTAAAAAAAAGTATATATTTTTATTGATTTCAGAGAGGAAAGGAGAGAAAGAGAGAATCATTGGTCAGCTGCTTCCTGCATGGCCCCCACTGGGGATCAAGCTGCAACCCAGGCATGTGCCCTTTATGGGAATCAAACCTGGGACACTTCAGTCTGCAGGCTGACACTCTATCCGCTGAACCAAACCAGCTAAGGCACAAACAACTATCTTAATACACCACTAGTAGACTATCTTAGAAAAATACTAATAGCAAAAAACATTTATTAAAATCAATGGTGATTTACTTTCCATTGGGGAAGGTAGAGTTTTTAACATTAACTTCTTAATGAGTATCTACTATTTTATACTCATTTATAAACACTTATTGGAAGACAGTGGAGTTCTTTATTTACATTAAATGTCAAGCATACTCAATAAGAGGACTGACATTACAAATAATGAATTTGACTCCTGTCTCTCCTAATTCTGTTTAATTTATCGTGTTAAAATTTGTGTGCAGGACACCCATTATGGAGAAGCAGTTCATCTGCTAATTAAGCTGGGTCAAGTGCACCTGAAACATTTATTCTTTACATCGAGAAGATAGAGGGCTCCTGTCCTCGCTGATGCTAAATAAAATGAGGGCCTATTGAGCTTGATCACTTCACATTCCTCCCTTTGGCATCTGCCTTTCTGGCCTCTGATTTGATGATTAGAACGTGGTGGTGGTGGAGTGTGGCAGGGAGGGGACCAATGGTTAAGGGCCTTACTTATGATTGCTCAAATATGTCAAGTAAGAGATATGAGCATTTCAGTGACACACAAAATAATAGGAGGACGGCTTCACAGGAAAATAATTTGCTGTGTAAGAAAGAACCAATGTGAAAGCAAAAGGAGTGATATGAAATACTAATAAAGACAAACATAGGCTAAGGATGAAAATACTGGAATTACATCAATGATAATTTAATTTATAATTGTTTATTACTCCAATTGCTATAATAGTTTTCAATAAAAAAGAAAAAAAGAGGTTAACTTGTTTCCTGAAAAATGTGATATTACTTAAGGCAAATATTGGTACATATTCCTTGCTGCTAAATACCAAGATAGTCTAAATGTCAGAACCATTTGTTTATGAGAGCATTTAAATCAATGTTGCCTGTGATTAACATTCGAAAGGTAAAATGGTGTTGTAAGTTCTTAAATACTTTTACCTTATTTCAAAGATTATGTAAGTAAAGCAATATTTTATTTAATAATAGATTGCTAGAATAAATAAATGCAATAAATCTGACTAAAAAAGAATACAAGTTATTTTTTTACATAGCCAACATAAATTATGTATTATAAATTATGTAAAACTGCTTTAACCTACTCAAAATAAACTCCATTCTGATGCTGAGAATATGTGATATGTTTGTCACACCTCAAGTCAATCTGGTAGATGATGTCCACAAGAAAGCATTAAATACTAGATATGACTATGATGACAACTGTGTTTTCAACTTAATAGCTTCATCTATATAAATATAAATGTACATACACACATATACAAAGTAGGTTTACAGTTATGTGTATGGAAAATAATACAATAACTAATAAATAATAATATAAGACTAACTCTGTATTTTGCATATTTACAACTATAAACCTAATTTTGCCACATCCTGTATAAAATATGGATATAAAAATAGAAGTCATTGATTCTATATTAAATGGATCTATAAGTGCATGGGTGGCAAATGTGTCTGTGATGATGATAGTTATCATCATCTCTCCCATTCACTGAGTGCCTATTCTGTGCTTGATTATCTACCAGGGAGTTCTGCCTGCATTATCTCACTCATATAACTTACTTTTGAGGTACTTATATGATCCTCATTTTTATCTTAGGTAACCGAGGTTCAGGTTAAGCAGTTTTCTGAAGGTCTAATATAGACCAATGAGACAGGAGAGACCAGAATTAAACACATGTTTATATGGTCAATTACTATTTGACAAAGGAGGCAAGATCATACAATGGGGTAAAGATAGTCTCTTCAATAAACAGTGTTGGGAAAATTGGGTAGATATGTGCAAAAGCGTGAAACTAGACCACCGAAAATGGATTAAAGACTTAATATAAGACTTGATACCATAAAAATCCCAGAAGAAAACATAGGCAGTAAAATCTCAGATGTTTCTCTTAGTAATATTTTTTCTGATATATCTTCTTGGGTGAGGGAAATAAATAAACAAATGGAACTACATCAAACTAAAAAGTTTCTGCACAGCAAAGAAAACCATCAACAAAAGGAAAAGACAACCCACTGAATGAGAGAACATATTCACTGATAGATCTGACAAGGGGTTAATACCAAAATTTATGCAGCACTCATACAACTCAACAACAAAAATAAACAATCCCATTAAAAAATGGGCAAAGGACCTGAATAGACACTGCTCCAAAGAGAAAATATAGATGGCCAATAGACATATGAAAAGATGGTTAATGTCACTAACCATTAGAGAAATGCAAATTAAAACCACAATGAGATATCACCTCACATCTGTCAGAATGGCTATCATCAAAAAATCAACAAACGACAAGTGTTGGTGAAGATGTGGAGAAAAGGGAGCCCTTGTGCACTGTTGGTAGGAATGCAGATTGGTGTAGTCACTACGGAAAACAGTATGGAGGTTTCGTAAACAATTAAAAATGGAACTGCCTTATGACCCAGTGGTCTCACTTCTGGATATATATCCGAAGGAACCCAAAACACTAATTCAAAAGCATATATGTATCCCTATGTTTATTTCAGTGTTATTTACAATAGCCAAGCTATAGAAGCAACCCAAGTGCCCTTCAATAGATGAGTGGCTAAAAACGTGGTGGTACATATATACAATAGAATATTACTTGGCCTTTAAAGAAAATGAAATCTTACCATGGATGGAATTAGAGAGTATTATGCTTCTTAAAATAAGCCAGTCAGAGAAAGACATATGCCACATGATTTTAATTATACGTGAAATCTAAAGAACAATATAAATGAACAAACAAGACAGAAACAAACTCATAGACCCAGAGAACAGACTGGTGGTTGCCAGATGGAGATTCGGTGAAAAAGGTGAAGGAATTGAGAAGTACATTTGGTAGTTACAAAATAGTGATGGGGATGTAAAGAACAGCATAGGAAATATAGTCAATAACATTGTAATAACTATGTATCATGCCAATTGGGTACACTTTACAAAGAGGGAACACTTTGTAAAGTATATGATTATTTAACCACCTTGCTGTACACCCGAAACTATATTGAATATAAGCGTTAAGGAAAAAATAAAATAATACTAATTAAAAAAAGACAAAAATTATTTCCCCCCAAGGTCTGTGCTGTAAAGTGGCAGGGCTGAAATTCAAACGAGGTCATCCTGATTCTGGAACAGGGGGCACTTCACTTCCCCATATTGTCTTGGCTCTTCCTGACTGAATTCCAATGAATTTACATATTTCAAATACATAGGATTGAATATAGACTGCATTATTCACATTCTGAAACTTTTTAGAGCTAGAAAGTCATCACTTAACAAATGATTACTTTATGGCCCAAAGTGTCTAGGGACTCGGGATCCAAGATAGCCACTAACAGCTAATGGTAGGGGCAACCCACTGTATTTGAAATAGAGGCTGAGATGAGTAAGTGGACAAATTTATTTATTTATTTATTTATTTATTTATTTATTTATTTATTTATTTATTTATCTGTTTGTTTACTTTTAGACAGAACATTTTAGACAGTGGGGACAAAGATGCAGATACCTTAAATAATTTGGGGTTATCAGAACCAGGGATTCTATACTTCATGTTGATCTCAGACTTAAGAGAGGTGGTTTCATGAAAGGTTTGTAGGACTTCTGAAAGAGTCTCTCTGACCACACACACACTCACATAATTGTTATAGAATTTAGTTTAGAAAATGGCTGGATGAAGGTTATCACATAGAGACCTAAGTTCAATTTTTTTTGCTGCTTATAAACTTCCCTTTTTTTGGTGGGGGAGGGGAGGGGAAGAAGACTCTAAAGCTCTTAATAAAAAGCTCTGTCACCAACCAGTCTCTTTGCTTTCCATCAACTCTCCTTACCCTGCCAGACTAATCTAAGCCTGCTGTTTCTGTTGATTAGTATCTGACTCATTTCCTTCAGGATCTAGTCCAGCCATCTGAGTCTATCATTGAATGCTGTCCACTTTCAGATCCAATACTCCTTCCACATTATGATGATCATCAATCCCAATATGTGTTTCCCTGCCCCCCACCCCCACCCCCACCTTACCACCAGTGATTCTCATGCACCAGCTGGTTGTCCTACAATTCAACTCAATTCTGACACTATCTACCCAGAAATATCATTGTATTCCACAGGTTGAGGGTTCAGTTCCAGAAGACTGCCCTCCGTTTCAGATGCCAATCACAAGTCCAGATTGTGACCTGTGCTTCTGACCAACTGGTTATATATATAAATCACAGGTTCTCACAATCACTTTTTTGGGTTTGATTCATTTGCTAGAACAGCTCACAGAACTCAGAAAACAAGTTTACTCACTAGATTACAGGTTTATTCCAAAGGCTATTAAAGAATATGAATCAACAGCCAGGTGAAGAGTTTCAGAAGGTGAGGGCCTGAACAAAGGAGCTTCTGTCCTGGTGGAGTTTGGGGCACAACACGTGGCACGTGGAAGCATTCTGGCTCACCAACCTGGAAACTCTTCCCAGTCCTTTTGGGTGTTTATGGAACCTTCATTACAAAGACATGGTTGATTAAATCATTGGCCATAGGGGATTAATTCGACCGCCAGTCCCTCTCTCCACCTGGGAGGTCAGGGGTGGGACTAAAAGTGTCAATCCTCTAACCATGTGGTTAGTTCTATTGGCAACCAGCCACCACCCTTAGGTGTGATCTAAAAGTCACCTCATTAACATAACAAAAGAGAAAATTCCAAGGGTTTTTAGGAGCTCTGTGCCAGAAAACCAAATACATATTTCTTATTATAAACCAGAATATTAACATATATCGTATTCTATTACATGCACAGAGATATACGCCCCTCGCCCTCCCCCCATTCCCCCTGCCAGTCCATCAGCAGACAGGAACTTTGAACCTTAAGCTTACCAGGCATGTTCCTATTTTATACCTTGGTAGATCTGAGCTTAAGCTGCTACCTCTTATTCTCTAGTCACAATTATACAAATCCTGCTGGTACAGCATAGATAAAAATCATACATGAGTCACGTATGAAACTCAGCTCTGCCACTTAATGACTGGCTGACCTGGGGCAGATTACTTAGTCTCTTCAAGTCTCAGATTTCTAAAGCATAGAATGGGGAGAATACCTCATAGACTTGTTTTGAAGATTAAAAAAAAGCAATGCATGTAATCAGCTTAGCCCAGTGCTTGGCATATAGTAAGAACTTAATAAAAATAATTTAAAAAGTTAAATATCATAGTTCCAATCCTACTTCCTATGCTGGTCACTCTGGATTTGATTAAATTTCCCTCCTCTTTACTCATTAATATTGCCTGCAATTGTATCATTTAAAAAATGTGTTAGGATATTTATTATTTTGCAATATAATATTTTTATAGATATGACTGCTGACCTTTTGGTAGAGAAGAAACAATAAAACAGATGCTTTTAATAGCCACAGAGAAAGTACACTTTAAAAGACATGTTCATTTATTTACATTGATTGCTTCATTCATTGCTTCATTCATTCAGTAGATATGCAATGGGCAGTGGTTCTCAACCTGTGGGTCACGACCCCTTTGGCGGTCGAATGACCTTTCACAGGGGTCACCTAAGATCATCCTGCATATCAGATATTTACATTACGATTCATAACAGTAGCAACATTACAGTGCACAACGATGGTTCCAACGACAGAACGATGGCAACTGGGAAACTTTACTGAGGATGAAGCCTTGAGTAGTCCTTGAAGGATAGGTTTATGAGGTGACTGGAAACTGAGAGGTGAGAAGGTGGGGGGAGGGGGTTTAGGGGGATGGGGCTGGCTGGCAATGGGTGCATTTCAAATCTAGGCACATGCAGGAGCGCAGGCTGGAAGGTGGAGAGAGCAAGTACCCATGGTGAGCAGCAAGGGAACATCAGTGCAGATGAGGGCATGGAAAAGGTGAAGGGAGTACAGGGGGAATAAAACCACAATTCAGACACAGATAACAGTATGGTGATTACCAGAGGGAATGAGGGTGGAGCGGGTAGAAGAGGGAAAAGGGGAGGATGAGGGGTGATGGAAGGAGACTTGACTTGGGGTAGTGAACGTACAATACAATATACAGATGATGTATTATATAATTATACACCTGAAACCTTTATTAACCAACTGACCCCAATAAATTCAATTTAAAAAACAAACAGCTTGCTCCCCAAATTCACTCAACCCCTGGGTTTTCTTTTAATTAACACAACTGCGACCTTAAAAACTTTAGTAAATGCCTTTGCTTTCCAGCTGTTTTTATTGATTTAGGTTGTAGGACTTCAATTTTCAGTAGGCTCTCTGGATTCACTGTTCAACAAGTTACACTCATGCTGTTATCCTGCCACACTACCTGTGTCTCTGAGAAATGACTTCCCTCTTAGAGAGATTCCTGTTGACACAAAATTATAGACTGTCAGATAGGACCTTAAAAGGCTTTCTGTTCATAGTGGTTCAAATATATAAATATCTCGGCAGTAAAATTTATACCAACAGTTGAGGTGGATCAGCCCAACTGCTATTCTTCACTAGGGAAGGTTCTATAAAAAACAACCAGCAACCCAAATTAATAAATACAACACTGACAATATTACCAGCTCAGTCCTGCGCTGTCCCAGACCCCAGAACCCACAAGCAGAGCACCAGAAAGGGAGTCTTGATGTTTCTGAAGATGTTCTAGCACATTATCCCAGCATGGGTAATATCGAACTTGGTTTGTGATTTTTGGAGGGCAGAGAGCATGGGCTGACTTTCCCTGCATCAGAGGTTTCTATTCACTTACATAAGCTCCAAGGCATCTACAGCAGAATTGCTTAACAAAGTCAATGCCTCTTTGCCCCTTAGCTGGGCATTCTCATCAGGGCCTTCCTGTGAGTTCCTGACTTTCTGTGGACATGCTCAGTTCACAGAAACCCCTGCACCTGGTGCATAGAAATGATCTCCAGGCTCAAGAGGAATGAAAAAGAACAGAATGCCAAATTTGAGAAGTCCAGTTTATGTTCTCATCAACAGACGTCAAAACTGAGGCTCAGAGGCTGAATGACCTGAGCCACATAGGTGCACAAGGGCAAAGGCTAAGACCCAAATCCTAAACATCTGCTCTTTCTCCTTTCTAGACTTCCAACCCAATGCCCACTCACTCTCTTCTCTAATCCCACCATCTCTATCCTAAAGAGCCTTTTCCAAATAGATTAGTCACGAATCCAGTCCCTCCTCTCCATTTCTCCTGCCGCCTTCCTAGCACAGCATCACAGTCTTGCCTGGATAACTGTAGCAGTTTACAAACTTCTCTCCATGTCTCTAGTCTTGCTCCACCTCTCTGTCCACATGGAACACACTCTAGTCTTTTCAAAATACTCCCTTTTAAACAACTTTTGAATTCCTCATTGTCTTAAGTATAAAGGATACACTTCTTAACGTAGGCTATGAGACCTTTCAAGGTTTAGCTAACATTTCCTCTTCAGACTTGTGCCTTATAGATTTTGTTGGCTGACTTCTCACCTCTTCATCCTGCTCTGTACCTGGAAGCTGATAAACATGGACCACATATGGCTGCTGGTTGGGTTTGGCAAGTGGAGAACACAAGCAGGAGAGCAGAGTGAGGGGAGGCAATGAGAGTGGGTGTTTATTCTGCTGGGTTTCTCCCTTCAGGGATCCAGTACTATCAGGTAGACCTTTTTCTCTGTGGGTTCAGGCAACTGCTTCCTCCCATTGTCCCTTCCACTCTAGGAGAAGTAAGAGCTCCCATGGTTAATAGTCTTGAAGTCTCTCTTAGGTTTTAATATATCATGCCCACTCATTTGTAAATAACCCCTGAGTTAAACTCTCTTCAAATGATTCACTTTGAATCTACCAGTTGTTTCCTGCCAAGTCCTCAACTGATATTTGGCCAGTCCCCCTCATTTACATGTTAATTTAGAATTATATTGAATAATGGTAATCTCTGGAACAAGTGTACCCTGATCACTCTTCTCTGAGGCTTTGTACATGCTGTTCCTTCTGCCTGAATTGCCTTCTCTCTCCCCAAGTTTCTGTTGTCCCCATCCTTCAGGTCTTCATTTCAATTAATAACTGCTCCCAATTCATTGATGAGTGTTCCCTAGTAGACATATCCTTGGAAGGCCAGGTGCTGTGTCTTATTTATCCCTGTAAACTCACAACCTATTGCAGAGCCTAGGACATGGTAGCTACTCAACAAACATTTCAGTTCTTACTTGCTTTGAAACTTCCCCTGGAGTTTCCCAGGGAGTTATAACTACTATTTGCTGGGCACTGAGCAAGTACCAACAAGCTATGAAAAGGACACTGCTCTAATTCTTGAGGAGTCCACAGTCCTTGGTCTACCTCACAGATTATGTAAGGGCTCCAATAAGATCACATATACAGCCAAAACCGGTTTGGCTCAGTCGGCCTGCGGACTGAAAGGTCTCAGGTTCGATTCCGGTCAATGGCATGTACCTGGGTTGTGGGCACATCCCCAGTAGGAGATGTGCAGGAGGCAGCTGATCGATGTTTCTCTCTCATCGATGTTTCTAACTCTCTATCTCTCACCCTTCCTCTCTGTAAAAAATCAATAAAATATATTTTTTTAAAAAGATCATATATACATAAAATTGCACTTCTAATAAGAGACAGATCCAAATATTAGTTTTTATTTGGAAGAATACATCACAAAAACAGATTATCTTAAGTGTGAGACTTCCCTGGTGAATCAAATGTCTGATCCTTATTCCTGCCAATTTCCAAAAATCTGTTAGCTACTGCTGACTCAAGAAACAATTTTAAGGTGTTTTTAATAAGGCTCTTGTCCTTGAAGGTAGCTGTCTGAGGATACCCAGCAGAGCAGGGAAGGCCGTGTTCCCGCTGGCCTGCCCTAGTCAAGTTTCAAAGACTTTGCAATAAAATCATGGAGCACCACAAGCTACCATCATCTTGCATTTTGTTTAGAAGATTACATTGACTATACCATGCTGGCCTGTGCATGGGTTTAGGAGTTCAGCAGTACTTTTCATGATGATGATAATGGCTAATTTAAGCACAGAGATTCAGTATTGTAATGTGGCAGCTTCTTGGAAGCTTTGAAAATCTGGGTCAAGGTCTGTGATGTGGTTTAGAACAAGAAGCTGCCTATCCACAAAGTTGTTTTTCTCTTTCTAGCCACAAAGTTGGCTTTTTGAGAGGCAACCTTCCTATCTAGCCCTGAAGACAAAACCCTGCATAAAAGGCTCCCAGTAATACCCTCTTACTAGCTGAGGACATCAGTTCCCATCCATGGTGCAATTACATGCTGCTATGTCCCCCACCGTTGGTGCTGAGATCTATCCTGTGACATTTTAGCCATTATACTCAAATAAGTGAAATTTGGGAGCTGATAAACATGGAAAACATTAAAAATATAATTTTTATTCATAATAAAACATGGGAGTTGTGAAAAACATGATTTTTAATAATTCACTGTGAATCAAGATTTTTTCTATAACTTCATTCTTACAATCACTTGATTTTCAAATTGGTCTCTTGATTAGAATTCATGAAGTGAAGTTATCATGAGTGCACTAGAGGCCTGGTGCATGAATTCGTGTATAGGTGGGGTCCCTCAGCCTGGCGGGTGATTGGGGTCAATCAGGGCCGGCTGGCCAGGGGGAGGGACTGCGGCCTGCGGGGGCCGGGGGTAGGGAGTGAGGGAGGTTGACTGGACATAGGAGGTCGGCTGTGGGAGCGCACTGACCATCAGGGGGCAGCTCCTGCGTTGAGTGTCTGCCCCCTGGTGGTCAGTGTGCGTCATAGCGACCAGCCAGTCATCTGGTTGTCTGGTTGTAATGGTCACTTAGGCTTTTATATATACAGATAGAAAGGCCCATAGAACCCATGACCCACCTCACTTATGCCATAGCTCAGGGTGTGTTAAGTGACCGTCCGCTGTGTAAATTGCAAGGAAAATGTGAGTGATTATATGTCATCAATTAGAAAACGCTTTTTTTTTTTTTTTTTACATTTTAATATCTCCGGTTAAGCAATGCATCTTATAGTCAATGGTCTTCTATAGTTACAATAGGCAGGGTTTTTGTCTTTTCTTTTTAATGGAACATTAAATAATAATATATCTTATATTAGTTGCATTTTATTTATTTTAATTTTTAAAATATTTTTATTGATTTAAGAGAGGAAGGAGAAGGAGAGAGAGATAGAAACATCAATGATGAGAGAAAATCACTGATTGGCTGCCTCCTGCATGCCTGCTACTGGGGATCAAGCCCACAACCTGGGCATGTGCCCTTGACCGGAATTGAACCTGGGACCCTTCAATCTGCAGGCCAGCACTCTATCCACTGAACCAAACAAGCTACGGCTATTAGTTGCATTTTAGATTCAAGGTTAATTACTCCAGGGCCCACATCCCACTCCTTAGAAATTTCTCTGTTGTTGGCTCATTGGTCCCTATAATATTGCCCTCAAAGTTAGTCTTCCCCTCTCTCTAGTCCTTTTATATTAATAGCTCATTTGGAAAAAAAATGGAGTGCTTATTTGTGCCAGGTTTTATATTCTTGTAAAGTGTTTCCATTTATAAAACAGACATTGCACTTAGCCCAGCACATTCAGAACACAAAATAAGCCAAGTGGCCAAGGGCTGGAGCAAGAGCCTAACTGGATGAGTTGTTTAGGAATGAGAGGCCATTTCTAAATGAATGGGAACATTGCTTCACACCAGTTTATCTTAAATCACAACAATTTGGCACTATCACGTGGCCAGGAACATATAAAACTAGGCATTGGCTATCAGGTCTTCTCGGACAGGTGCAGAGCTGGGAAGATCAAAGTGGGGGTGATGGTGTGGGTGATGATTGGAGGGGCAGTTTCCTGCCTTACCCTCCTCACCTCCTAGCTCCTGGACCTAGAGAAGGTTGATGTGTAAAAGATTTTCAATATATGGTTGTTGCATGAATGACCACGTCTAGCCAGGCAAAACCAGATTAAAGCAATCTGAATGAGTGGTGCTAAAAACTAGTGAAAATCACAAATGCCAGTTGTGGTGGAGGGGTGCAGAAAGGAGGCAGAAGGCTAATATCACTGGCCTAGCCTTGGTTGGAAGGTTGATGGAAGTCACTATCTCTCCATCAATACTTAGGACATATCTTCAAGGCACTATTCTAAGAACTTGACCAATATTCACTCATTTCATCTTCACAATGACCTTATCAGATAGCCACTATTATTATCTCTATTTTACTAATGAGGAGACTGATGCACCAGGAGGATGATACCTTGCCTCAGGTCTCACAGCTGAAGAGTGGCTGGTTTAGGAATGGAATACTAGAAGTCTGGCTCCAGAGTCTGGGCTCTGACCACTCCACTACAATGCCGCTCTATTCACCCAGCAGGTCTCTCTAAATAGTTTAGCTGCTATAATCAGAGCTCCTTTGGGCCAGATGTCTGCAGTTGTCCCAGCCTTGAGGAGAAACAAAGTCAGCTCTTAGGCTGCTGCGGAGCCTGCCCGGTAGGTGTTGGCAGGTAGGTAAGCTCACATCCTGGATTTGACTTGAACATGATCCAGGTTTCTGGAAAGACCATTCAAATCTTTACCCAAAAACTGCCTGTTCCATTATAGTATTAAAATGATATATCTCCCTCTTCTTCTCCTTCTTTTGCAGGCCAGGAAGAACTAATGTTGGAGAAAATGTGTTGACTTTCTTTGTTCCTTTTTGTCCCTGGTGTTGTAAAAATGTAGCCTAAGAAAGCTCTAGAGCAGTGGTTGTCAACCTTCCTAATGCCGTGACCCTTTAATACAGTTCCTCATGTTGTGGTGACCCCCAACCATAAAATTTTTTTCGTTGCTACTTCATAACTGTAATTTTGCTACTGTTATGAACTGTAATGTAAATATCTGATATGCAGAATGTATTTTCATTGTTACAAATTGAACATAATTAAAGCATAGGGATTAATCACAAAAACAATATGTAATTATAATGTGTTTTCCGAGGGTCTTAGGCGACCCCTGTGAAAGGGTCGTTCGACCCCCAAAGCGGTTGCGACCCACAGGTTGAGAACCGCTGCTCTAGGGAAATTTTTGTAGTTACTTGTCAACCTAGTTCTTTTATCAGGGTGTTTAAAGCACTTTTTAAAAAGTCTCCATTTTCTCCCAATCTCTTGGGATGGGAAATTAACATCTTAATAGGACACAATCAACAGCAAATCCTTTTTTATTACTATAAAACGGAGGAATTAATGGAAACACTTAGAGGTAGCAGATTTGTTTTGTAAATTCTCCTGATGTCTTAGTTTCTGTCTTAAAATTCCACACTATTACTGCATTCTAAATTAGAATGCTGGCTCCCGCATTGTCATTTTGTATCCGGATTGAGAAAAGTGTTTTAATTTGGGCTCATCTTCGATCAAAAATCCCAAGACTGTCCCAGCGTGCACAGTAGACTGGGTCTGGGCTCTGGTACTTGCCACTGACAATATGCCTTCAGATTTAACAGACAGTTTAGAAGTTTCCCAAATACAGGGTTAGGACCCCTATGTAGAAGATGCCTCAGAAAAACAGGAGAGTCAAAAAGGCCTTTGAGAGGGGGCAGGCTTTATTCCCAGTGCCTAGCAAAGGCCTGGGACAAAGGAGGCACAATCAATGTATTTGCTGGTTTTCTCTGATTGGACAGAGATAGGAAAGTGCTGCCTGATCTTACCCCTCCTGTGGAACGCAAAGGCATCAAATTAAGACTCAAACACACTCAATGCAGTGATAGGGTATGTTTGCCTGGGCTGTAGATGTGGCTAATCAATGAAAAGTGGGCCATGTGGAATCTTTAAAGCACTTGGCAAAATATAATGTCCATTTTGCTTCCTTAATGTTGTGCTTTGCTCAGTAACTTGGACGTTGGCAAATGCTATTATCATATTGTTATAAACAATATGGATAGTAAGATGAATGTTGGGGATGTCATTGACTGCTTTCTTTACTGGGAGTTAAGAGGCAAGACTATTTGTTTCTAGTAAATTTCTTCTTTGTGCTCCATGGCAATGCTGGATTCTACTGTGTTCCTTCTTATCGTTTTGGAAAATGAAGAAAAATGAGGCTGTGCCTGTTTTTAATTTTGTTATCAAAAACTGAGGGAAAACATCTGTTCCATGGATTTTTTCCAAGACTATCTTTTGTAAACAAACTGCCACTATTAGTTTTCGGGAATGCTTTTGATTCATGACTAACAATGATTTTGCATATTATTATCTCAGAATCTTAATTTCTTACATATTTTTCCTCTATTTATTTCATTCTTTCATCACCTTTTATAGTTTCTCAACATGCTTCTTTATCAATAGCAAATATAATTATAATTCAACATGCTATAAGTAATTTTTTTTAATATCTACTGTTCTAGATGCTGAAGATAAACTAATAACTAAGCTGTCAAGTCTCTTGCTCTTCTGGGGCTTATTTTCAAACTAGAGGCCCAGTGCACAAATTTGTGCACAGGTGGCAGGGAGGGGTTGACTGGGGGTGGGCTGGACAGGGGAAGGGGCCACAGGCAGTTGCCTAGCTGGCCCCGCCCATGGTTGAACTCCTGGTCAAACTCCTAGTCAAGGAGACAATTTGCATATTAGCCTTTTATTATATAGGATGGGAGAAGGAAGACCATAAGTTAACAAATGAGATCATTTTATATAGTGATAAATTCAATGGAGAAACTAAAACAGGTTATCATTTTAGTATGGAAAGGTAGATTGCTATGATGGTCAAAAACAGGGACACAGGAGCCACATCAGAGTTTGAATTACAGCCCTAACACTTCCCTCCTGTGTGATCTTGGGCAAGTGACTTAGCCTTGCTATGCCTTAGTTTCTTCATCTCCAAAATGGGTACAATCTTAGCCGCCAAGAAGCTTGCTGTAGGAATTGCATGGTTATAGATGAAGAGCCCTTAGAACAGTGATGGCGAACCTTTTGAGCTTGGCGTGTCAGCATTTTGAAAAACCCTAACTTAACTCTGGTGCCGTTTCACATATAGAAATTTTTTGATATTTGCCACCATAGTAAAACAAAGACTTATATTTTTGATATTTATTTTATATATTTAAATGCCATTTAACAAAGAAAAATCAACCAAAAAAATGAGTTCGTGTGTCACCTCTGACACGTGTGTCATAGGTTCGCCATCACTGCCTTAGAACAATGTCTGGCTTATATTAGGCACTTTGCAACTCAGCACTTTCTAGGAGGCAGGAATTACGATTATGACTTATTCATCACAATTGCCCCAGGAAGAAGCTATTATTAACTTCTTTTCACAGAGGAGACATCTGGAGGTTAGAGAGGTTAACTACCTTTCACAAGGTCAGACAGCAGGAAAGTAGCTGAAGCACTCTGTCTTTGACTTCTGTCCTCCAACATCTGCCTCTCTTCATAAGAAGTTTTGTTTTTTCCAAATATTCACTTTCCAGTGACTCACTTATTAAGCCCATTGTATCAAAAAATCTCATGTTTGTGACTAGAAAGACAATATAGATTCACTGACAATAAAATTCATCCTCAGGTTTTCTCTTTTCTGATTTTGATCCTTTTCCTTTCTCTTATAGAAGTCTATTTTGTTTAAGTCTATTTTGCCACTGCCTAAAGTTCAGCTGTTCATCTTGGCAACACATTTTATACACATTTATGTTATTTTATTCAAGTAGATTCATTAATTATCAACCATGTTGAGCCTTAGAGGTTACATACAGTTCCCTACGGCACTTTCATTTTTTACATGATATGCTTTAGTGCAGAGTTTTAGAAAGTATTTCCATTTGTGATGCCCCAGATTTTATCCATTTAGTTGAAATTCAAAATTGCTACTATTTTTTTAAATGACCTTTTCAGATGTCTTTTTTCTCTCTCTCTAATCACATTTCCATTTAAACCAAATGACATGCAAAAATCCTCACTTCAGTGGTAATCTGCTTTCTTTTTTAAACCCTAATCACTACTCTCTTCCTTCAATTGCTTGGACACTTGCTGTGCATTTTATTAAGCAACATCTTGCCAGAATTTTTTTAAAAAGTTCTCTCTTAGAGCAAAGGAGAGTTCTAAAGCTCCAGGGCTTAGCAGTACAACTAAGCTCTGCAGATTCTAAGACTATGCATTTAACACGTTTAATGAGGCTTTGCAAAGGAAATGCTCTCAAATTGGCCTACACTAGTGTGACATGGAGAATAGGTGAGGCCATGGAGGGTGGTAGTGGAGATGAACTGTTGATTGACTATTGGCCCCACTTGGAGATGTGATGTTGCAAATGGGCATCTGAGTCAGAGTGACCATTTGGAATTTTTCTCTTGCCACTTAATTGTGTAACTTCTCTAATGTTTCATATCTTCATGTGCAAAATGGGGATAACAATGTTATAGGGTTTGTGAGGGTTAAATGGCATAACATACAGAAATATTTAGACATACTGAGCCTAATGATAATAATTATTAGTTGTTACCTACTCTCTCCATGTGTATAGTATTTGTGATTGCTTGAGTCCTTGAACCTAGTTCATTCCTTAATGTATGCACAATTCCTGGTGGAATAAACCAGAAACTCTTATTTTGCCTCCACCCAACTGTTTGCCATTTATTTTTACTATTGTCTTTAGAGCCACCATCAGCTTTTCCAAATGGTCCAACCCATTTTCAAGATGCACAGATTTAAAAAAAACACCAGCACTCAAATCTTCCTTGACTGAGTCATTCAACAAACATTCATTGGCTATCTAGCCCTGGCCAGTGTTGTTTCATTGGTTGAGTGTTGTCCTGTACTTTGAAAAGCTGCCTGGTGGCGGGTTCAATCCCTGGTATGGTGCATGCAGGAGGCAACCAAATGATACTTCTCTATCTCTCTCCCTGGTCCTTTCTTTCTAAAAATCAATTAACTATTAAAAATACACATACTCATTGACTATCTACTATAGTCACTTCCTTCCCCTATGAGGTTTATAGTCTGCAGAGAGATTGGACATTTGTTTATGTAAATTGCAAGATGAAGGGAGAAATGCAACAATACAAGATACTGAGGTAGCACAGAGGAAGCAGTGTTATTCTGGGAATGGAGTGGTGAAGCCAGGAAGGCTTCCCGCAGGAGATGATCTCTAGCTTGTTCTTTGAAAGAAAAGTTTGTCAAGTAGACAAGGAAAGAAGGTTATTCTGGGCAGACAGAGAAATAATTGATAAGTCAAAGAGACAAAACATCAAGGCCTGTTAGGCAAATGATAAGCCATCTATTGTTATCTATAACTAGGGGCCCGGTGCATGAAATTCGTGCACTGGGTGTGTGTGTCGGGGGAGTGTCCCTCAGCCCAGCCTGCCCCCTCTCACATACTAGGAGCCCTCAGGCGTTGACCCCCATCACCCTCCAATCGCAGGATCGGCCCCTTGCCCAGGCCTGACGCCTCTGACAGAGGCGTCAGGCCTGGGCAGGGGACCCTCATTTCCCCCCATCACTGGTTCTGCCCCCAGCCCAGGCCTGATGCATCTGGCCCAGGAATCATGCCTGGTCAGGGGACCCCCAGACCCCTCCGATTGCTGGCTCTGCCCCTTGCCCAGGCCTGATGCCTCGGCCAGAGGCGTAGACCCCCCATCACCCTCCGATCGCCTGATCGGCCCCTTGCCCAGGCCTGACGCCTCCGCCAGAGATGTCAGGCTTGGACAGGGGACCCCCATCTCCCCCCGATCACTGGCTCTGACCCCGGCCCAGGCCTGAGGCCTCTGGCCCAGGAATCATGCCTGGGCAGGGGACCCCCATCTCCCTCTGATCGCTTGCTCCACCCCCCCGCCCAAGCCTGACGCCTCTGACCCAGGCTTCAGGCCTGGGCAAGGGGACCATCATATCCCTCAAATCCCCGGCTCCACCCCCCACCCAGGCCTGATGCCTCGGCCAGAGGAGTTGACCCTCATCACCCTCCGATCACCAATCACCGGATTGGCCCCTTGACCAGGCCTGAGGCTTCTGGCAGAGGTGTCAGTCCTGGGCAGGGGATCCCCAGCTCCGCACAGTTGCAGGCTCCGCCCCTGCCCAGGCCTAACACCTCTGGCCGAGGCATTAGGCCTGGGCAGGGGACCCCCAGCTCCCCGCGGTTGCAGGCTCCGCCCCTGCCCAGGCCTAACGCCTCTGGCCTAGGCATCCGGTCCGGGCAGTGGGGACACGCAGTGGCAGCGGGGGGCGCCGTGATCGCGTGGGCTCCGCCCCTGCCCCTGCAGGACGCCTCTGGCTGAGGCGTCCAGCCCGGGCAGCGGGGACCCGCAGCTGCAGTAGCCCCGTGATCGTGGGCTCCGCTTTAGGCCCAGGCAAGGGACCCCTAGCTCCCGGGACTGCCAGCTTCGACTGTGCCTAGCTCCCATCGCTGGCTCCACCCCTACTCCCTGCTATCACTGGCCAGAGCGGCAAAGGTGCCTGATTCTCCGATCATGGCTGGGGGGCAGGGCAAAGGTGGCCCCAGGGCCGCCTCTGCCCTGCCCTCCACCACTTAGCTCACCCCTGGGTTTCTGAACACTGTCAGTGGCAGGGGGCTTCTTCCTGCTTTCCCTTTCGCCTCCCTGCATTGTGCCTACATATGCAAATTAGCCGCCATCTTTGTTGGCAGTTAACTGCCATCTTAGTTGGCAGTTAATTTGCATATAGCCCTGATTAGCCAATGAAAAGGGTAGCGCCGCACACCAATTACCATTTTTCTCTTTTATTAGTGTAGATAATAAAAGCCTAATTTGCTAATTAGACCAGGCGTCCTTCTGGATGTCCTTCCAGACGACCTTCCAAATGAAGCTGTGGCAGGTGGGGTCCAAGGCAGAGGCAGCTGCCACGGTGGTGAGGGGCTGAGCCCCTTGCACAAATTTCATGCATCGGGCCTCTAGTTAGAATATAAAGCTCAAGGAGAGGTATAACTGGGGACGTGAGAGGAGACATACATTTAGATATAAGCATTTAGATGAAAAGTACCTAAGAAGACTATGCCTGGCATACAATACTCGATAGATGCATTTAAGTATTATTCTAAAGACCAACTCTCATCTTATAAAATAAAGTAGTTTATATTTTATATTCAGATATTATATTTGTTATTTCTTTATAGCTTGTTCTGTAGTATCAGGTTCTCTGTAAAGTTTTAATTTTTTTGGCTTATAATTCGGAAAGACAAAGATATGGAACTGCAATGAGAAAACAAATTGTGAGAGAAATTTGACAGCTCAGACAAAAAAACTAAAATATTGCATACTTAAAATTTCTATACCATCAACAATCACAGAATGATCAAATAAATGATCAACAAGAAAATACACTTTCTTGGCTTCCAATAAGAAGATTCAATTTTCATTTATCAGAAGACTATTGAAAATGTTTTCTCTTGAATTTACTAGAAGGGAAAAATGTGTTCCTAACTGTAAATAGAACTATCCAAATTGAAAACATTTTATTTTTCTTTAGTAGTTTTCTCTGCATGTGTTCCCTGCCTCACCATTCACTGCCTCAATAATCTTCCCATCTTCATTTCTTTGGGTTTTGATAATGATTAGGAAGACATTCTATTTTCATTATTTCTTACTAATAGTTGCCAAAGCAATTATTTGTCTGCAATTTTATAGGTGATTGTGTTTCTTTTAAACTGTCCTTTGTATTTTTGTTGCCCATTGCTAAATCTTACCAGCTGGAAATTATCACTAAAACTCAACATTCCTGCTTTGCTTCCTGGAAAAATCTCCCGCAATGAGTGATAACTATTTTCAAGAAATCCAAATATTTAAAAGAAAATAAAAGTATTAAAAATTTGGGTAATATAGGGTATGATTATCTACAGTACTATTATATCAATCATTTATAAAGAATCTTCTGATTGACCGTAAACAAAGAGGAATTTATGTATTCAATTCACACAAAGACAGATTGTTAAATATTTTACATGAAGATTCTATTGTATGAAACTAGGTAAATCTTGCATATGTTTCCAAGGAAATGTGGAGACTTTAACCTTGATTTCAGATCCCTTTAGATTCAGTGACCTCTTTAGAGGATGTTAAGTGTCCCAAATTTTTCTAGGAAGAAAGCATATCAGTTACGAAGAGCAACTGCATGAAGGTTTCTTTTGGAACTTGTGATCCCTTGGCAATTTACACAGCAATTGGGTATTCTACAGTCATATTGAAAGAAAATTAATATTTATAAAATATTAATTTATTAATATTTATTTCTGACTTGGGAAATATCTTATAGTATGAAGAACTGATGTAAATGGTAACCCAACTAAGAAACACAATTTTTTTATTCCTTAACTCTCCAGGCTATTAAGTATCCTCCTATTTAGCATTTTTCTCCTTTAAAAGACTGAAAATAAGATTTACCTATATTCCTCTATGGTCTTAGCTTCAGTTTTTATTTAAATAAGTTGCTCATTAATTAAATTACTGCCTATCAGGGCAAGGGGAAATGAGGTCAATGGAGACAAAGTTGGAAATGAGACTTCTCAGTGTATAACTTCTAAAATTTTGATTTTTTGACCCATGTAATTATATTACTACTAGTGGCCTGGTGCACGAAATTCATGCACATTAAAAGGGAATTAATTAGAGGGAATATTTTAATATTGCTATTTGCCCTTTCTCTATAATAGAACTGTCAGAGATGAAAGAAAATTAGTAAAATGTATACAAAAATCTCCCTCCTGTCAGAGTTTGGGGCGTGCCACAGGACCCAAAGTCAAGTCCCCGCCCACCCGTGTGCAAGTTGAAATCACGCGAGACCCAGACCCGGCCATCCCCACCCCCGTCAAGCCCCGCAGGGTGGGGGGTTCGGCCTCAGGTCCCCCGGCCCATTTTCAGGCCCCCTGGCCCCAGTGCCAAGGTGGGGGACATGGCCTAAGTCCCCTGGCCTGGCCTCAGGTCCCCCAGCCCCAGCCTCAGGTCCCCTGGCCTGGGCGCCAGCGCAGGGGGAGCGGCCTTAGGTCCCCTGGCCCCAGCACAAGGGCGTGAGGGCACGAGGGCATACAACCATTTGCATATTAGCTCTTTATTATATAGGATTAAAAATGAAGTTAAAATGTATGAAGCACAAGACATAGAATCAGAGGGTCTGGGCGCAAGTTCAGCTCACAGCATTTACTAGTACCATGACCCTGGGAAAATCGCTTAACTTCACTAAGCTTCACTTTCTTTTCTATGAATTAGAATGATGATAAACTTTTATACCTGTCTATTTATCTCAGTTATTCTGTAGATCTGATGAGAAACAGCAAAGTATTCAACTTGTGCAAGTTACTATTTTATATTTCATTTAATTTTTCCAAGACTATAAAATGCACAAAGCCACTATTGAGTTCATTGGGGTAAAAAAGTCTACTTGTTTGCTTATTTTCTTTTTCTCTCACACACTAGAGAATGAAAATAAAACTGAAAGTATCAGCAGCGATGCCAGAATCTATCTTTGGGTGGCATGATCTACTCCCATAGAATGACTATCTTTTTAGCACCCAAAATCAATGTTTGGGATTTCTAGTTAACTAACATGCCTCCTCATAGGCATTTCAGTGGGGATGTATTTGCTCCCCTACTGTTCAAGAAAAACTTCAAGGCATGAACATTTATTTAACACAGTCATTCATTCTATAAATATTTATTGAACACCTACTGTGTGCCAGGCACTGTTCTAGGCCTTGAGGACACAGCCATGATCAAAACAGAGAGAATTTGCTCTCATGGAGTTTACATTCTTATGGAAAATTAACTGAGCTTACAGCTTTTTAAATTATTAAAAAAATGTTCTTTACTGATTTCAGAGAGGAAGGGAGAGGAAGAGAGAGATAGAAACATCAATGAAGAGACAGAATCATTGATCAGCTGTCTCTTGCACACCCCACAATGGGGATAGAGCCCACAATCCAGGCATGTGCCATGACCAGGAATAAAACCGTGACCTTCTGGTTCAAAGGTCAGTGCTCAACCACTGAGCAAAACCAGCCAGGCTACAGGGTTTTTTTTAGATCCTAACCATATACACAGACCTTAATTTGAATAAGTTTTCCTGCCTTCTGCTAAAATAGCTTAAAACTGTTTTTTGGTGGTAGAATCATTGTTTTAAGTAGCCAAGACC